>NC_081375.1:28334853-28676520 GCF_030684315.1 Stegostoma tigrinum
CCATCCCAACTTCAGTATATATGGTGATTTCCTTGAACACATGATATACAATACAAAGATAATATAAGGTTTGAGAAATTCTATCTCATGGTTAACTACAGGTGTTCCAAGTAAGTTCAAGCTAGCCATGGCTCTAGCTTAGAATTTGGACTGCTCAGTTTAGTCTGTGGTTTATGTCCCAGCTTTATATCAGGGCATGCCCGCTGAGGTCTGTATCCTTACACAGCTCACTAGAAGTACTTGCATTCCAACTCTCTGTCTGTCTCAACTGGTCTCTCGATAAGCCACATACAAGAATTTTCATCAATAATTTTTTTTGAAAATGTCACTATTTGAGTGCTGGCTGACTCAGGGTTGAGTTATGCTTTGTTGAATGCTACTTTACAGTTTTGTCCTGATCTTGAACAGATTCCCTTACTCTGTGATGGTAGTGAATGACATATTATAAGTAAAGAAGCACATAACACTTGTAGCTACCATAATGTTGTTACACACTGTGTTATGTGTACAGCTGAGTTTCTATGAGGTTCCAGCTGATGATAGTACTGGGCAAGTCTGATCCCAGCATGGGAACCTTTTTCAATAGTTCGTACATTTTGGTTATCATGGTGGTCATTCACTGAACATATGCAAATAAGTCCACCAATGTTTTTTAAACAAAAAAGCACAAGTTTATTACATATAACAAAAAATCTTATTCAAAAAATGAAGATGTTAATATCAAAACAAGATTCAATGTTTTTCCCAGCAAGATCCTTTACAGTCAGTCAATCCTAAAGAAGTGTCACTCCCTTCTTAATTTTAAGATTTCTTACTCAATGAACTCTCTTGAGTTCTGGTCATCCTCAGATTTCTTTTCAGCTCTGATAGCCTGAATACCACTTCCCACTTTTGACAGCTTAAAGATTCTTACGCATTCTGATATGAAACTATTTTTTGAACTGAAACCTCATTCTGACCTCTGATTAGCTGCCATTCTGTAGTTATAAACTAACATTCAGCACTTAACTAACCAGGAATCTCAATGAGACTTTTAACTTTTTAAATCCATGCGTTTTATATTGTCATTTATATCATCATTTCACTGTTCCAAATGATGGTCCGACCTCTTACAACATAAACAGTTCCATAGAACTGACAACTAAGATCTATTTTCCTCTACTCTAGATCTGCTCCAAATTCACAAATAATTACAATGTAAACTTTAATCACAGTATGTTGAAGCTATAATATCTTACAAACGTTAGAAACATCATGTTTTCCAAATTGTCCCTCCCAAATTGCTCAACAATATTTACCTCTTCAGAGCTCAGTGGCTTATACTGTCACCAAACCTCTTTGATTATGTACTCCTTATTTGTCTTTAAAAAGAACAGTAGCAGGGATTGAGATATGATCATCTGGTCCACAAAAGAAAATGTCACTTCCTATTATGTAATGTAGTTTCCAAAACCATGCCATCTTCATTGCTATAATCTTGCTAACATTTGTTCTGCTGGTTCCAATTTTGAAAACATAAATCTTGAGAATATAAACCTTTAAGTCATATCCATAAAGGTTCTGGTTATTACCTAATGGTAGCACACAGGCTTTACCTTTCTTCTTGAATTGAATAGGTTGTGCTTGCTTTTGTTCAGGTCCTTCTGATTGACCACATTCCTATGCATACTATATTCCTTTCATTTGTTAAGATATTCCGTCCCCCCAACTGAAGCATGTTTCCATATGTTTCAACAGAAAATTCAATGATGTACTATTTCTCCATTGTAATTGAGCATTATACAGCACAGTTGTTACCCTGTAACTGGATTACCAAACCTTTGAGTCTTTAATACAATTTATGCCACTGGAGAAGCTTTAAAGAGTAATCAGCATTGTGCATTGTGACTTTTCATTGTGAATATCACTCATAAATCACAAGATTGGGAAGAACATGCTTAGTGAGAACATTCATTGCTTTGATTAGTTGGCTAATCGTTCGTGTTGCTAAAGTAGGTATTTTTCATAATTTCTACAAAATCAAGATTTGAAATTTCAGTGTCCTTTGTGGACACACTAGCACACCCTATTCTAATTCCTTGACAATATCCTAGCTCACATATACAATAAAGTATATTACACACCATTTGTCATTCTTCTGAGCAGTTTTTAGTTTTAAAATAAATTTGTTCTCTATGTGCTGTGTACTTTTGCAAAGAGCAGTTTCTTTAAAAACTTAAGGGTCAATTATTCCTGAACTGCTTTATTGTCAAACACATTTGGTTCCTTAGCTGCCTCAATGTTTAACTTGGAAATTGTGTCCAATAATTCCAAAACACCCACATCAAACAGAAGATTCTAACTGATGCAAGAACAAAACTATAAACAAAAATACAGATGAGTTTGCCTGAATTTATTCAGAAGGAGCTTGCAGTGGCTCAGCTTCATCTCGCAAATTTTAGGTGAGCTCTCTCCAAAATATGCACCTTCTGTTCTCTTTTGATTTGGATGGTTCTGTGAAGTTGCCTGTCTTTTGGTTTCTTTGTCAGTAAACTCCACTCACTGGCCCTGTTTAGCATCATTAACTTTCAGCTGAATGAGTGCCTGCAGGTTAGAAAGAACCTGCAGCCTCTTCCCAGGAGATTGCTGCACAACTGTTTATTAAAAGTTCATCTGGAATTGCATGCAACATGATTCAACAATTCAGTATGAAAAATTGACCCTTTCCTTTCCTTCAAATGAATTTGGGCTGCTGAACTCTTCAAACTGTGTGCAGAGGAATTAGAACTAAAAGAGGATCAATTCTTCAGTGTTATGATAGGGATATCAACTATGTTAAGGGTTGATGTAAATCGAAAACAAGGAATTTTTTTTGATGTTATCTTTGCTTGATGGAAGCATTTTTAAAATTCGTATGTTACATCTTGTTAGTGCAACATTGCTATTAAAATAATAAAAGGGTACATTTAATAATACCACATTGCCAGGAGGAAGTTGCACTTAAAGGGAGAATGAGCTGGAGAATTGTGCTTGCTCTGCTTCTGACAGCATTTGCTTCAAAAGTAATTCCCCGTTGGTTATGGGGTGTGGGGTGTGGGTAAACTGATATGGCCCTGAGAGCTTTGCACAATTGCTAATGATCAATTCTTTGATTTGCTGCCGCAGCAGGTTTTTATTGGTTTCTAAGGAATCCTTTGGGTTTAAAGGAATGTTAAATATTGCACTCAATTAAAATAAATTGTCCATTTTTTCCTAAAATGAAGCATGGTGTGGACGAGTTATATTTCCACAGGTAAACTTCATCAGTTTCAATTGGGAACCAACAATTTCATTAAATCCCAAAGTTTTCTAATTGTAATGGGTCTAGGTTGTCAGTAGAACGATGAGAATGCTCGAAACATCATAAGAATGACGAGTTTGGTATGTATGCGTATCCATGTGTACATAATCCTGTGTACAAGTTTTTATGTGTGCCTTTGTGTCAGCCAGCAAATCTGCTTTGAAAACAAAAATGCAGAAATGTACAGTTGGCTGACTGTAAGAAAGACAAATTAGCTTGTTGCATGGGATTATTCATTATGACCATTGTCTTTTTAGACACCGATTGATTTTTTTTGTTCTTTCTTGCATTTTCCATATCTTATTTCTGAATTTCAACATGCACTCTCATCTGCACAAACTATGCAAAAAAAGTTGTAAGATTTGTGAGTTTTATCTTTATTTGTGAGTTCATTCCAGCTCAGTTTGTCTCTGTAAGAACATATCATTATTTGTTGTTCTCTCTCTCTTGCTCACAGTCAACTGCCTTGGAGAAAGCTGGAGGCTTGAACAGGTTCCCAAACCTGAATGCAGCATTATAATCTGTCGTTATGCTGCACCCGCTCAAAGCAAATAATTTAACTCTTTGCAATCTGCAGGAATGCAACAGGTACCTGATCATATTTAGGCCTTGTTGAGGCTTTCGTCTCTTTAGATTTTAAAACTGTTACCTCACACTTTTTGAGGGTTAAAGCCACCTGTCTGTTCTTAGAGATTTCCGTATTCAATTTGGTAAGCTTTATCACATAGTTCCTTTATTATAAATTCACTGTCCCGAGCCAATTCAACAATGTCAAACTCAAAGTGCTCTGTGAAAATTGGGCAGCCAGGCTAGCTCAGGGGCAGGGTTGATACTGAGCGGATCACAGCTTTAACATTTGAGAAAAAGTGGAGAATGACTGGAGTAACATTATAGAGGCTGGAATGTAGGCACAAAATCACAAACACTGAAAATATTTTGGGGAGAAGAAGCAGCATTTATCCAAGTTGGATTACAATGTAATAACTGTTTTCTCTCACACCTGTTTGGAATGGTATTGTAACAGGAGGAAAGCTTTCTATCAGAGGCCGTGCTCAGCAGTGCTTTGTTGTGGAGAGAGAGATAACATGATGTAGAGCTGGATGAACACAGCAGGCCAAGCAGCATCAGAGGAGCAGGAAGTCTGACATTTTGGGCCTAGACTCTTCGTCCGAAAATTTTGTGCTTTGTTGTACAAAGTATCTGAATAGGTTCAATCGAGGCGACTAATATATTGTTATTCCTTGGAAAAATAGCTCCAACCAGCTGTCAGTTTTTATTGATGGGCAAATGCCACGCAAGTATTCAATGAGTGTCAGAATCTTATAGCACTCAGGGCTCTCTCTGTGTGTGCCAGGTATTCCTTTTCACAAGGCAATTTAGTGGTTTAGACTTCCATGTCAATGAAATGGTTAACGATGAAAGATTTTTGAATGCGTCCTCTGTAATAGTAGTGCAAAATCACCACCAACAGGGGTTTAATCTAGCACGACAGCCCATGGGAGGGGTTGAGATAGACCACAACTTGTCATTACAATGTGCTGCAAACCAAGTTTTCGCTGGCAATCCCTCACTGTTCCAAATGGGCCCTGCTGGGAAGCAAAGACTGAAAGAAGAGGAAATATCCTGCACTGGGGACTGAACAGAAGGAATGGAGTCCTGCCTGGGATTAAGTGTATTTCATACAGCTGGCAGCACAGAAACAGACCTCTCCAGGGCCAAATCCTGGCAAAAAACAAGCAACGGTGGAAGATTTGAGCCAAACCTGTGCTTCCCAGCAGCCTTCAGTCATGTTTTAACTACAAGATATGTAGAAAAAAGCTCAGGGGAAAAAAACTGATGAACTGAACAGATTGCTGAATAAAAGGTTGTGCTTTGAAGGAAAACAGTAAGAAAGAAGACAATTTAGTTAGTGCAGAAATTTAGCTTCTGTGCACCGAGGTACTTGGAGCATTTGGAGGTCCCTGAGGTCTGACTGTAACAGTTTGAACTGTATTAATGGATGATCTGACAGTAATTGCAGACTCAGCTTTTAGGGCTGAGGTTAAAGATCCTCAGTAGTGAAAGCTGGTTAAGTTGAATGGTATGGGGAGGTGGTATTCCTCACAGACTGTCGGTGGGGTCAAGATCTGTCATCTAATTTGTTGTGATTTTTTTTTCAAAGAATGTCTTTTTAGCAATGAAACAGTAAAATTTCGCAATGCAATTCCAATGGTGGTGACTGCATTTTCACATGGTACTTCTTTTTACTATTGTGTGTACTTCTAAAAATAACAATTTTTCTACTTCTAAACAATGACAAATAAAAAATGACAACAGATAAATTTGAAAGGAAGTGTTCGATTATAATCTGAGAGCATGTGATTGAGGTGTCTCCATGAAATGTCGGTGAGCAACTTGCAAAGGCATGGCATTTATTGCAGAGTGATATAGTTACTTGTTGAATCATAACTGCATATTGCCTGCTGCAGAACATTGAATGCAACTTTCCATTCCCTGGTGTGGCATGAGTAATGGTGAGGAAGGTGGGAAAATACAGAAAGAACAAAAGTAAAACCAGAACCTTTGCAATTTTCCCCTCAAACCTTGAATGGCAACATCAGAAGCTCACCATGGGCTGGCACTACCCCCATTTCCATGCATTTATGATTCATTCAATGTCCAACATACCTCATTTGTGCACCATTTCCAATTCTCATGTCTTCCCCTGAGAAACTAGATGGTGCAAATTCCGAACAAAAACATCAGAGTAAGCACCTGATGGGCCACAGCTTACCTAAAGTTCTGGCCAACACTTGACTGCTCCTTGGCCACAATGACCCTGCATGCTCCATGGCCACCACCCTCCCTGCCCTTCTGTCCATGCCAATTGGCATCAGTAAACCACCTGCTTTCGGATCAAATTACAAGTCACTTCAGGGCCTCAATATTTTACACTGGAACTCAGAAACGCACGTCTTATATATTTCTGGCTGCTCACATTGCATGCAGGGACACACATATCTCATGTATCAACGCAGGATGCATTTGATGATATTTAACTTGTTTTCTTATCAATCAGTCACTTTGCGCTTGCATGGATGCTGTCAGCCTCTCTCTACTTCACAGTGCCTTCACTGATGTACAGGCTGCTAGCATCTGTGGCTCATATTGCTTTTCAGAACAAGGGAGGGACAGGCAGCTTATCACGGTAGGGATCATTCAGCCTCGGGGGTGGGGGGGGTGGGTGGGTGGATATGTTACTGTGCAGCACCGTGCTACATCAATGTCACACCCTCAGCACGTGCCAGTAGTCTGTGCAGCAAGCACACTACATGTGCTTCAAGCAATCGGCCAAATGTGAAAGTCAAAGGAGCAGTCCTTAGTGTGGTCAAGAGAGGAGTCAGTCAGTCAATGAGCTAATCAGATTACTATATGAGGTGTTATCCATGATAAGGCAGACACTTGTTCCTACTAGATACCACAAATCCATGCCCTAGCAGTCCAGGGATTGGGCCACAGTTGGTCCTGCAAGTCAAGTGCAACCAGTCCAGGGATTACAGGTAACGAGTTACTGTTTCAAGTCCAGTTTGAGTCAGGCCGTGAAAAAGAATCATACTGGACTCAACACACTAAATCATTTGCTTGGTAAACTACTTTTTGAAGGAAACGATATTCGATTGATCTACCTTCAATATGAGAATAAATGTTTGCCAGGAGAGACTTGTGGCACAGTGTGCAGTGTCCCTGAATATGAGCCAAAGTTCTATATTCCAATCTCACTTCAGGGCTTGCTGGACAAGGAAGCTACATAAAGTATGTGTACAGCATGGCAAAACAGGTTGTGGAGCAACGTATAAATCCTTCCAACATACTCCAATGGCAGGCAGCAAGAATGTCAAGCCATGACAGAAAGAACTTCAAGCCACTACCATCATTCTTAACTCCCGGCTACAATATGGATGTGAAAGTGAAAAATGCCATAGATACAGGATTCCTCATATTTGCTGGGACAGGGGAGTGAGTGGAGTCAGTTGGTGGATGGTTGACATGGATCTGATTGATGCCAAAGACACCGAGTTTGATCTCAGTTCTGACCAGGGTAATGTGGAGGTGCTAGTGTTGGACTGGGTGGAAAAGATCAAAAATCATACAACACCAGGTGTCACTCTGAAGGAGGAGTGAGGCTCGGAAAGTTCGTGTTTTCAGATAAACCTGTTGGACTATAACCTCGTGTCACATGACTTTTGACCCTGACTAGAGTGGATTCAGTCCTGCCTCTTTGCCCTACCACTGGTTGAGATCATAGCACCTTGGGTCAGTCCTATCTTGGACACAGAACACAACAGGAAGAAAGAGAAACAGTTGACATTAAATTTTCTCCATTTTGAAAATCTAGAAATGGCAGGCTTTCCTTTTTGTCACAAAGTAAAGTTGCCAGAGTCCCAGAGGACCACAGGCCTGCTCTCTCATTGGAGGGAGACAACTGGGAGTGGTTTATCTTGAATGTCATCACACCTCAGGCAAGGGGAGAGGTTGACAAGGTGGGTCTTCATAATACCCTCAGTTGGTGCAGGAATATCACTGGTATGGACGTATTGCACAAATTGCCTTCACCCTACCCACCAAACCATAGTCTGAAGCATCAAATCTAACATCAAGAAGCATCTGAGGCTAACTGATAACTATACAGACGTTTGTAACTCTTAGGATATGCTTATCCTTTAAACAGATGAAAAGTGGCGAGCTTTCTAGTCGCAATACAACAGTTACATTGTGATATAACTAAATTATAATGGACATATTCTGGGGATGTTCCAGGCTAAGGAATAGTCACTTCAATTTAAACTTAGTCTCACAGAAAGATTCAGCTTTATCTATAAAGATGTAAAAATCTTGCATTGTCAAATACCTCCTTCCTAACGAGCACTAAAAAGGAAACAGCTACCAGAAAAATATGTAGACTTAAACAAACCCTCTCAACCATTAAAATCTCATTATATCATGTTAAATTATGCAGAAATCATGAGATATTAAAACAAAATGGTGATTAGCAGTATTATTATATTTGATGGAAAAATAAATGTTCCTTAACTATCCATCACAGTAGTGATGTGAAACATGGTTGATGTTTCTTTTATTAATTTTGTTAAAATGAGGTACAAGCATCATCAGTAGGACAAGTGAAAATTCTGGGTGGAACAGAGACCCAAGTATTTAAGTCAGAACAATAAATAAATTGATTTTGTTTTCTTCAAATAAGAAAATGGGGCTGAGCCAGTTTTTCACTTCATACTGATGTGGAAACAGTAATTTTAATGACGAGGTTCTCACTCTGGGTTTTGCTTTATTTGATTCAAATTGAAAAGAATTTAGTCCTATTAACTCATCGATGAAGCTCAAGTCTCACAGCATCAATGACTGACTTCCATCTCTATCAAAATCGGGCTGGATGGGTACACTAAAGTGTGATACAATATCATGTTAATGTAAGAAGAGCATTTTCATTTTCATGCTGTGAATTTGGACATGATGAATTCAAGGATGGACTCAAATCATAATTACTTACTGAATAAAGTGATTAAAGGGCTGGTTTCTGTTGTCAGCTTTGTTGCCTGAGTCTTGTCCTACCCGACTGTTGTCTTTTACCCCCAACAGTGCTTATATTCCACTCCAATTCCACCGTATTTTGTCATTTCTCTTTGACCATATCAATCTCCTCTATTGATCATGCTGTGAGATCCATCTAGAAGACGCTATTTTCATACAGTTCCATTCCTCTCTTCCAATTAATTTGTTTTCACTCGCAACAGTTCTTCTTTCTGTGACTAATTTTAAGCTCAATTTTCCCCGGAGGTCTGCTGACTGCCAACCTCAGATTGATTCTATTCACCCTTCAGTGTTTATTTTCAATCCCAAAGATATAAATTTTCAGTAGATTGCATTTGTCATTTGTTTGCATATCCTAATAACTGGTCAATAGCTTCCTTCAATCTCTTACTGCTGTTCTCTTCAAGCCACATGTTTATACTGAGATTCTTATGCCAAGCTCCCAATCATCTACATTGACCGTGAACGCAACTTAATTTGACACCTGAGGCATCCCATTGGCAAACACTCTCCAGTCTAACCAATGATAATTTATTTTAGACATTTCCTGTGGATTAACTAAATTCCTACTCATGCAGCTACATTTTCTCTTACCTGACGCACCCAAGTATTTGAAACAAGTCATATGTGGTTCAATTTACTCCATGTTTTTGAAAAACTTGTCCACAGTTTCGATCCATTTTGTCAATTCTTTGAAAAAGTCTCTATTCAGTTTCTCAATCATGATGTGCCTTGAACAATTCTCTGTTGACGGTGCTTGCCTAAACCAGATACTTTTAGATACTTGCTAATTTCATCTTGCATTATAGGTTCCAAAGGCTCAAAACTCTGATGTGCCATTAGAACTAAGGCAATGTGATTTCTGTAAGTGCTCAGATTGTGGCAGCAAGCACTGTCTCTTGCCTCCCAATAAACTGTTGTGATAATTTAAACAGGCTGACCAATATAGGCTGACTGTAAGACAGCACAGGTGGGGAAGATCTAAGCAAGGAAGGAGATTGGTTCCTAACTTTATTTTTCTGCTTTGATCATTAACGGGATGAGGGCATCGCTGGCTAGGCCAGCATTTATTGCTGATCCCTAATTTCCCAGACGGCAGGTAAGAGTCAACCACATTTCTGTGGGTCTGGAGTCACATGTAGGCTAAACCAGGTAAGGATGGCAATTTCCTTCCCTAAAGGGCATTAGTGAACTAGATGGGTTTTTCCTGACAATCGACAATGGATTCATGGTCATCTATTAGATTCTTAATTCCAGATATTTTATTGAATTCAAATTCCACCATCTGCCATGGTGGGATCCAAACCAGAGTCCCCAGAACATTATCTGGGTCTCTGGATTAACAGTCCAATGATAAATACTACTAGGCCATTGCCTCCCCAAATATCTGACAACTGCTGAATTAGGGCAAAGGCAGCAATGAGCAAGGCAAGCAATCTTACTAATGTGGGGACAGCTGGAGAACAGCAACCAACAAAGAGGTGAATATGCATGGAGTCAGAAGGGAGATGGGGGCAAAATAAATAATCTGCTTGGAATCAGATCAGAGATCCATCATTACACACTTGCTGGAAAGAACAATGAGGTCTGCTCCCCGATCTCTAGATCTCCTTTGCAGTGCAGCCAGAAACTGAACAATCTGGTCATAGCAGATAATATATTCGTCATGATTATTTTCATTTTCATCTAACACACCCAACACTCATTCTCCTGGATAATCTCAGCACGTCTCAGGACCTCTTTTGACTGAACTACAGTCACTTTCCAACTCATCTCTCTCAAATGTTCTATATTTAATGGGCACTGGTCTCTCACAGCTCGAGACTGATCCCTCACTCTTAAACACAAATATATCTAATAGCTAGACTACCACAGATAATCACTTCTCTTTGAAAACAAATGGTTCTGTATTAGTGGCTCATACTATCCCGAATTAAGGAGTAAACAAGCTTCTAAAACTGGTAAAATTCAACTCAAAATACCAACAATTAATGAAAATTCCAGCACTTAGGCCCGGATGTCTTGAACTGAGGCTAGTTTTTATATTTGTGTAGCTTTTCACAAGCCACAGATCTTTGACAGCATGAAATTCAATGCTGAAATGAGGTCTGCATTCACATCAGTTGGCCACTAAAGTCACTGAAAAATTGGTGCTAATCGATTTAACAGTGGTTCAAACTTATTTGTAAATAGGGCACAGACCTCTGAATTGTTAAATCAGTTATTGATTCATTTACTTTTAGACTGTGTAACAAGTGCAACAGTGTGGAATTCAGATCCTGATAAATTCTGTAAATTAATTAATCGAGTGAAACGCCGAATAAAAGCAGGGTAGAACTATCTCGAAGTCATCCAGAGATTTCGGTTTGCAAACAAAGGTAGTTTATTTTTGTGTTTGTGCGTTGGGCCCCATTGGTGGCCTGCACTCCAACCTGCTGAGCAATGCATGCTGCGAGTTTGTCACTTTGAAACCATAGCGACAAGTTGCATGTTATTCTCTTACTTCTCCCAAGACAATATGCTTGATATAAAAGAGACGGCACAATCATGTGCCATACTTGGATCTGTCAAATACTATAGAGTTGGTCTGACAACTGGGAAGACGACAGTTCCTGTCAATGTCCTCCTTCATTTACCGTCAAGTGCTTTTTCTCCTTTGTTTGGCAAACCAAAGATGGTGTTTGAAGAGGAGAATAATGCAATCACTGAATAAACTACAGCAAAGCTAACTCTGTCATCCTTTATAAGTATAATTCACCAAGGCTGCGCAATCAGCTGCTAGCAGGTGCTTTGTGTAAATTAAATAGATACACTTCCACCTCACTATATACACACACACACACACACACACACACACACACACACACACACACACACACACAGATCTTTATATATATGTACGTAATAAAGGTTATCGGAATTGTGCTTGCAGTTAGCTAGTAATATATGATATTAATGCAGCATACAAATGTAAATGGAGTTGCCAGTGGACAATATTGTTAACATGTCCAGATTCAAGCTGGGAAATTGTGTTTATAAATTGTTCCTGTTACAATCCAAATCAAATTATCTGTGTGTGTTTGAATTGCTCTCTCCCTCTCAGCTCAGGGGCCATGGCTGCTTTACACAATTAAAGCCTGTGCGATTCCATTGTTGTAAAATAGCATGACACAGTGCAGCAATATTTCATTTTGAAAGACCGTGCCACAGGAGGACTATAAAACATTACAAAAATCACTAAAGCCTCCCAGAGTTGCTTGGTAAGGAATTTTTAACTGGCTTCCTATTGATACCACTTCACAGACTAGCCCAAGCTCCACACTGCAAGCTAATGCCTAGGGTTTTAAGGCATAAAAAATTTATGGCAATAAACATTTGAAAATCTCTGAACTGATGTATCACAATCAGTATATCATTAGTGGGATAGCATCCATTTTGTTGATGTACAGCGCCTAGCTCGGAAAACTATCAGCTTGTTAGGGAAAATCTGTTCTACAGTGTGCACTATCAGGAACTACGAGCACTATCCAAGCGAAAACGAATATGCGCATCCAAAAATGATGGGTACGGAAAGGTTAGCTGGGCCAACAAGCCTGTTCCACATATGATATGTTGGGCTTCATGATTAGATACTTCCTCCATCCTAAGCAGTCATGTGATCTCCTGGAAGAGGCATTAAATACGAGAAATTTGAAAAACTGCTCTCAGAATCCCTCAGGCGATCAAAACCAGTCCTGGAAATAATATCGTCCATTCATACATTAACTGCTCCAATGCAGCTTGACTGAGCTATCACAACAGCTACTGGGAATAGCACATTAAGGGTTAATTTGGGATGCGGAAACAATCCAAGATTTCATTCTCCTTTAAGCGATAATGCATTGCTTGCTCTTTCACCTCCCAATTTGGAATGTGAACTACTTTTGCACAACTGCCTGCATTGCTTTACATGAGAGATAAAAATGAAACATTGATCAGGAGAATGAACCTAGGGTGGAGATAGAAAAACAAAAGCTTCAAAATAAACTCTGGAAGCACATAGCAGTTTAGTTAGCAACTGACAAACGGAGGTTGACTTGTTGGGTCAGATCTTTCATCAGAAGTGGCGTGGCCAGGTTAGTAAAGCTTCTCTAAGGGGTTTAAGCACAAATGGGAGGACTAGAAGTTAACAGTTCAAATCCAATATTTTTAGTATTGTTGAGTAAGTGAATATTGATTGATATAAATGTTCTCTGATGTAAGAGTGTGTCCATGGGTCAACAGGTAGGTAGGACAATACATACTGTGACAGCGATGTTCATTTGCTTACAAACTTGTGAAAAAGAAATTTGAAATAGACATCAGTACAGTTCACAATATGAATTGCTTTTGTTATTTCTTGACAATGTACAATTCATTTTTGCTTTTCTAGATGATGGACACATAAAACAAGAAACTCACAAGTACACATCATGTGTAAGATAATTAAAAATAGAAAATGACATAAAATAGACAACACATCTTTCACCTTCCTGTTTACCTTCATCCCCATTTTCCTTTCGCCCATTCAATTTCATTCTTGCCACTCCTCGCAGTATGTGCTCTCGGTAAGCCACAATTCAGCAGATTTTCAACCGATAGGCATACTGTGCTGGCTCCTTACATCAATGATCCATTCATGCACAGTTTTATATTCAAATTAAAGCAATCGCACCTTTAGTTGCATTCCCTTTGAAATCGCTTCCAAATCAAGAAGTTAAATTTCTTCTCAATGCATTTAATGTCATTAATGGCTAAAGGATTAGCACTGCCAGACTATTCCTGCATGCTAAAAATACTTTCCTCATTCGCCACACTGACTTTTCTTTTCATAATCATTCATGCGATGAAGAAACAGATTGGTGCCTAAAGAGCTATCCATGAGATAACATAAATTAGCTGAGATTCGAGGAAAGGTGTGCACAGTTTTGAGTTAAACGGGAGTTGAGAGAATCCTTTTTGAGAAGTACGCACAACACACTTTATATTCTGTGCCTTTTTTAACTGGGCTGGATAAGTATTGGTTGATGCTCACACTGACTGAAGTTTATTTTCACACATATGGAAGCTACCCTAATACCCCATACTGCTGTGTGCTGGACACCTCCCTCGCACTACAATAAATATATCCAAAAACAGAGAGGGGACCAGAAGCTGCAGCAGGTTAGACCTGGCTTTGTAGCCAACTCAAGCTGGTAATTTCCTTTTCCGCTTCTACCTGTAAGAGTGCTTTGCTAAATGGAATCAAGTTGGACAAATGCAACAGAGTTCCTGGCGCTGAACTGCCCAGAATATGGCATTAAAAATTAGACAGGCTACAAGCATCCCTTCCAAGGGAAATGACGTCATTGTGTTGAGGTCAAGTGCAGAGAGCTTGCCCAACATTTCACCCACAAAAAAATTAACTTGGAGTTCTTCAAGTAAAGTCCGCAAATTGACACTGCGATCACAATGCAATCAATAACTTTCATAAAGATTGTGTTTTCCTTCAATCAAAGCCAACATTTTAAACTGTGATTAAAACACAGGCCTCAAGTGTGGAAGGTACTTCTGCTTGTAATGATGTTAGTCAGCATGGTCCCAGAGGATAGAGACATGACTGATGGTGGTGAGGGTCACTATTATCTCAGGCAAGGGTACAAGTTGAGAAGGTGGATCCTTCATGGTAACCTCAGCCAATGCAGGAACTGAACTCATGCTGTTTGAAACACTCTGCATCACCAATTAGTCATCCAGCTAACTAAGCTAACAACCCCTGCAGCATTATGATGGTCTGAATGATCTTATTTCTCTTCACTTTAATAAGAACTTAAAGAAGTTATCTGGAGGTAATGTTACCTTCTGGTTTCCACACACAGACAGATTTTTAGTAAGCTCCTGTTTCTACTTGAGGAGTTTTAGAATTCCTTTGTGTCTGACTGTTCTCCTCTTGGCAGCAGATTTTATAACTTTTATTAATTAGGACTGTCAGCCAGCTTGTCATTAGGACTATCTTTTTATTCAGGGCCCATTAAGCTGTTCTAATTCCTGGCTGCTCCCATCCCTTATACCAAATCTATAACTCTCTCTATTTCTACATTAACATAATGATATTTGTGTTCATTATTTTCACAAATCTGACAGGTAGGACAAGAGGCTTCTACTCACCTGAGCAAGGAGACAGCAGTAAGATGAAGAGAAACTGACTTCCATTTGCAACCTCAGTATCCCTTTTGATCAAGTCTGTCTGGCTGTGTTTCTGAAGTAAGCAACAAAGCTATACAGCAATTTTATATATACAACATTCAGTGCCAACTTTGAGAAAATTGATATTGTCAGTTTTAAATTTGTACTACCCACAAGCCTTGGTATGGATGTAACTGTGTCACAAAACAGGCCGTGGCTGCACAATGTACCAGCTCTGAGTCACAATCTACAGGCACTTGCGTTGGTATCAGTATGAGTTCTAGCCCTTCACTAAAACAAGCATTCACTCAGTTACATGTCCCTTATACATGCTTCCTCATGAAACCCTATAAAGTTTTAGTAATGAGTCCAGAGAAAAGCAAAACAGTGCAAATGTAAATCTAAGTTAATTGTTCTGTCTACATTTTCTTCTAATCTATTTGTGATATAACATCAGTGACTGTGGCTAAACCCTTACCCTTTCAGCTATATCCTCCTGCTGATCATTGTCTTCATATAATGCAATACAACACTACAGATTATTTATCAGGATTGATGATTTGGTTAAACTCTCATCCTTTCAGCTTCATCAACCCCTGATCCTGATTAATCCAGTGTAATATAGTACAGCAGGTTTGACACAGAACTAAATCCTTACCCTTTCAGCCTCATCACATCTGATAATTGCTATAAGCACAGGTACAAATACCCAATTACTAGATATGAACTGATCTCGAACCTTGTGCAGCTCCCCTGCTTATTCTAATTGTCAGTGCTGCTATCAGGCTGGTCAACACTGAGCCTCCTGAGGATTCTATCAGAGAATACAACTGTCCCCTTTTCTGTGCGCTGTGATTTCAGACTCTGATAATTCAATAATTTCAGTGATTGGCTCTGTCTCAATGTATCTATTGCTGCTTCTTCTCCTTAATTGCTTTCATTTTGCTCATGAGGCTACACTGGAAATTTTGCACAAAACAGTCACTGGGGTCAAGCAAAAGCTAGAGGGCTGATTCATGATGAGTTTACAGTCAGTATCCCTGTTGCAAGCACAAGTGTTCAGCTACCTCACAGCAAAAAATAATTGTCAGTACCAAATTAGGCAGGAATCAAGAAATCTGTTTCTAAATAAAAATGAGATACGAGTTTCCTTTAACATCTTTGGGAAGATTGGCCCAGAACTCATTCATACTTCACTAAATTCCTCAGAAATCAGTTATTTTTGCTGCAATCTATCTGTCATAAGTAAAGCCCCAGGGGCTACAGCATTATTTCTGTACGTTGCCCAAATGTTTCAGCCCGAATTCACAATTTTATCAGGATGTCCTGTATGAACTCAAACAAATGAAAGTCGATCTGTGGTGAAAATAACAGTGTGATATTCACTGCCACTTGCTTGAAATTTAAGGGATGGAGGCTTTCTATCCTTAATGAGCAGAGTAGACATGTAATTCTGTTACACAGCAGGGCTACAGGTAACATAAACCACTACTGAGTATTCAGATAAGGGAATATGTTTCCATCGCTCAACAGTCTCCAGTACAGGACAGAGTGTAGTCCGAATCCACAAATGGATAACAAGGCAAATGTTGAAGGAGTGTTGAGAAGACACTCAACTGACTCAATAAGTTCATTTCAGTTCAATATTGCTTTAAATATCACAACTTATTCTCATTTCAAACTTGCTGTACAAAATATTCAGTTAATATTGCTGATGATGAAATCTAATCCAGGTTCCCTGGCGTTGCTAAGCAAACAATTCTGGCATCTTGGTGCCTATTTCAAATAGCAGAAATGCAGACTTTTTAAAAAAATGTAAAATTTATGACAATTTAAAATTTATAAAACTTATGACAAGCCCGTACTACACAACGTCATAAAGTAGCAGTTTTATTTTGATTCACAATTCAATATGAACACAAAACAAAAACTTGTGGTATTGCACAAATGAAATGTGCTTAAATATTAATTTGATACAACTTGCAGGAAATGTTGTGCTTCTAATTGAGACTGATACCTAACCTCCACCATTAGATGTACTATCCTTAGGATAAAATGGTGAATATAAGCCCTGTCTGTCAGTTCAGGTGGTCAGGTGAATGATCACGTGTCAAGATGAAAGAAAATGGGCAAATTCCTCTTGTGTCCTTCTCGACAGTTTTCTCTCTCTGACGTCAGACAAAAGGAAAGATTAATTGGTCACTCATTTCATTGTAAGACCTTGCCATGTGTTATAAAGGCCACTATGCTTGCCCAAACAGTTGTAGTCACTGGATTTCTAAACAAATAACTGAGGTGCTCTTTGAGATAAGGTGCTTCGTCATGAAAGCCCATTCTATCACACTGTCAGTGCTAAACTATGCCCTGAAATAGGAGGTGGGCAGCAGTGGGCAGGGAGGGAGAAACTCGGACACAAACTGTGGAATTAGTCCCCATAATCAAAAATCTTTGGACTCAAAATTTCGCTGGGCATAGCTGCAGCAGGAAGTTAGTACTTAAATCTTCTGGCCTCCCTTGCCTTGCTGTCTGATTCCATCAGACAATCCAAATCTTAGGATTTCCTGAATACAAGGTCTGTCACCTGTTTCCTCAGTAATCCTGAAAATACATACCTTGGATACGTTTCAAATCCTGACTCAATTTTAGTTGCATTCAGGGTGTTGCTAATAAGCAGCGCTTATTGCCCATTCTTAGTTGCCCTGACAACTGATTGGTACGCATGGCTACATCTGAGGATGCTGAGCCAATCGCAATGAGTTGGACTGATATCAAACATAAACTTGACTGGGAAGAGAACACAGATTACTTTCCCTGGAAGACAGCAGTGAACCAACTGGCTTTCTAAGATGACAGTTTTCACAGTCATTCCTCTCTGGTACGGGCTGAAGAAAAATCCTGTGAAACCTGCAAATGATGCATTGTGATCTGACCTGTCTTGTATACCTCACAAGGATTTCCGGAAATAACTAGTACATGCAATTCTAAGTATAACTGGTTCTTTACTGTTTTTTCTCCTAAATATTAAATGATGAATCCAATTTCACAATTTACCAGTTTTAAAGCTCTGTTTTAACTAAACTGGCATGATTTCATCAGGAGGGACCGTCAAAATGCCACAGCACCAAGTTGAACACAAGTTTGGCTAAAACTAGATAATCCCCCTGGAAAACAGGTAGGCAATCACAATGTACAGTTAACCTGTGCCTGTTGAATGTGATGCTGGCATCTTTGTGCTGCCTGCTCATTTGTATGATTGCTTTGTGCCAATGTCGATGGCACTGTTTACTGGCTGCCTGCATGCATCAGTGAAGAGGGGAGGAGCTTGCTGCTAGCACCAGAGAAATGGCTGAAACAGGTTTAGTGTTTTGTATAGGCTCCAAGGTTTTGCTGGTGCACACTGGAGGACTTGGTGAAAGAATTGGCTAGGAGGAAACACATCTTTTATCCATGGCCATGCAAGCTAAAGATGGCCCCCAAGCACACTTGGTCCCAAGGAATACAACATGATCTCTTCTTTCAAGGTCACAACCTCCCACCCCTAGATAATAAAATGTGAGGCTGGATGAACACAGCAGGCCAAGCAGCATCTCAGGAGCACAAAAGCTGACGTTTCGGGCCTAGACCCTTCATCAGAGAGGGGGATGGGGAGAGGGAACTGGAATAAATAGGGAGAGAGGGGGAGGCGGACCGAAGATGGAGAGTAAAGAAGATGGGTGGAGAGAGTATAGGTGGGGAGGTAGGGAGGGGATAGGTCAGTCCAGGGAAGACGGACAGGTCAAGGAGGTGGGATGAGATTAGTAGGTAGATGGGGGTGCGGCTTGGGGTGGGAGGAAGGGATGGGTGAGAGGAAGAACCGGTTAGGGAGGCAGAGACAGGTTGGACTGGTTTTGGGATGCAGTGGGTGGGGGGGAAGAGCTGGGCTGGTTGTGTGGTGCAGTGGGGGGAGGGGACAAACTGGGCTCGTTTAGGGATGCAGTAGGGGAAGGGGAGATTTTGAAACTGGTGAAGTCCACATTGATACCATTAGGCTGCAGGGTTCCCAGGCGGAATATGAGTTGCTGTTCCTGCAACCTTCGGGTGGCATCATTGTGGCACTGCAGGAGGCCCATGATGGACATGTCATCTAGAGAATGGGAGGGGGAGTGGAAATGGTTTGCGACTGGGAGGTGCAGTTGTTTGTTGCGAACCGAGTAGAGGTGTTCTGCAAAGCGGTCCCCAAGCCTCCGCTTGGTTTCCCCAATGTAGAGGAAGCCGCACCGGGTACAATGGATGCAGTATACCACATTGGCAGATGTGCAGGTGAACATCTGCTTAATGTGGAATGTCATCTTGAGGCCTGGGATAGGGGTGAGGGAGGAGGTGTGGGGGCAAGTGTAGCAAGTCCACCACACAACCAGCCCAGCTCTTCCCCCCACCCACTGCATCCCAAAACCAGTCCAACCTGTCTCTGCCTCCCTAACCGGTTCTTCCTCTCACCCATCCCTTCCTCCCACCCCAAGCCGCACCCCCATCTACCTACTAACCTCATCCCACCTCCTTGACCTGTCCGTCTTCCCTGGACTGACCTATCCCCTCCCTACCTCCCCACCTATACTCTCTCCACCTATCTTCTTTACTCTCCATCTTCGGTCCGCCTCCCCCTCTCTCCCTATTTATTCCAGTTCCCTCTCCCCATCCCCCTCTCTGATGAAGGGTCTAGGCCCGAAACGCCAGCTTTTGTGCTCCTGAGATGCTGCTGGGCCTGCTGTGTTCATCCAGCCTCACATTTTATTATCTTGGAATTCTCCAGCATCTGCAGTTCCCATTATCTCTGAACCTCCCACCCCTGTTACCTTGCTAATGCATTAGATGCTGCCTGTTAATGAACTAGCCTACACTGTAGGCACCCAGGCCAAGATATACCCTGACCTAGAGATGCTCCAAGTCACCTGCAAGTCTATCCTTGCTGATGATCGAAGGGCTTTAATTATCAATACTGCAACTAATGGAGTAGCATGATATAGGAACATTGAGATAAGCAAAGGTAGAAGCAGAAGACAAGCAATATTTGTACAAGAATGAGTGTTCATCTTTTTATGTACACTTGCATGATTTCACTGATCTATTTGGTTTGGAATATCTATTTTGTGGTGACATTTATTGCCATCAAATGGACAGAGATACGGAATGTGGAACTCTTGGCAAACAGAGAAATGAAGGTTGAACAGTGTGAAGATGGAGGAATACAGCAGGCCAGACAGCATCAGAGGAGCAGTAAAGTTGACCTTTTGGGTTGGGATCCTTCATCAGAAATAGGAAGGGGAAGGGAACTGGGAAATAAATAGAGAGAGGATGGGTGGGGCTGGGGAAGTTAGATGGGATGGTGATAGGCGAGTGTTGGTCGGGAGTGGTGGGGAATGATCAGTGGGCTGGGCAGGGCGAATAGATGGGGGAGAAGATGGACGCATTGTGTCAGGTCTAGGGAGCGGAGATGAGAGGGACGGTTGGTCATGGGATGAGGCTGAGGGTGATGAGGTTTAAAAACTGGTGAATTCCATATTTAGACCATCAGGCTGTAGGCTCCCAAGGTGGAAAATGAGGTGTTACTCCTCCAGTTTGCATGTGGTATCAGTGTGGCACTGGAGGAGGCCCATGATGGACATGCCACCCTGGGAAAAGGAGAGGGAGTTAAAATGGTTGGCAACCGAAAGGTGTTGTCATTTGTTACGTACAGAGCACTGATACTCTACAAAACAGTCCCTGAGTATATGCTTTGTCTCACCGATGTAGAGGAGGCCACATTGCAAGCAACGGATACAGTAGACTAGGTTAGAGGACGTACAGGTGAATCCCTGTCAGATATGGATACTTTGCTTTGGGCTTTGGATGGAAGTGAGGGGGGTTGGGTGGGGCAGGGGTAGCACGTCCTTCTGTTGAAGGGAAAGGTACCAGGGGTGCTGGGGCTAGTGGGGAGTGTGAAGCGGATGAGGGAGTCATGTTTATTCCTGACAGGTTCATACAGACTAAATCAGACCACCAAAAATCCTGAGAGCAGCTCAGCAGACTCCTGCTTCTTCAAAGTGGTCCTGACAGTGGAGTTGTTACTTAACCATGCCAATGATCTGCTCAGTCAGGTGTTATGGCAGCATTGTAATCATGCCTCATGAGCCATGGCTCATCATCAGAGGATAGCTCCTGTCACCCATTAGCCACCCTCTGGTTGGCCTTTGTGGTTGGAACGCAGCTAGTAATGTGCCCCAAATGAGGTAATCATGTCTGCCATCAGAATGCTACACATTGACCTTCACAGTGAACTTTTTGTTGTCACATGTTGGACATTTGGGCGTAGAAACATTTCAGTTCTGGTAAGGTTGGCATACAGCTTCCATCAGTCAATTTTCATGCAATCAATAACAACTTATGTAAACCTTAAATCCAAGAAAGCTCTTGTGTTTACTCCATCTGTTTGTTTTTAGTAAAGGACAATCAAATGCAATTATCTCTCTTTAAATAAGGGCTGCAGTGACCTGCCTTATTTAACAGTGAATGGAAAACTGTGAGGTATTGTTCATATCCACAACAGTCAAGAACAAGGCAAACTCATAGGAAATCATGGTTAAGCTCCCATGCACTGTAACCGGTAATGCTGTCCTTGCTTTGCAGCTCCATGCTGCAGTTGTTGTTGTTGCAGATTTCAGTGACAACATCCTTATGAAGGCTGATTATATTTTATATGTGCACACATATCTGTATTATATGTTGGATGCTCAAGCAGGAGAATTGTTTCTTGAATGTCCTGGGCAGATATGGTTGCCTATTGAAAACCCTACCCACCCCACTTCATCCTGTCTCTAAGAGTACCTTGTCCTGTTGTTCAAGCCCCCTTCTCATTTTCCTGGTTACACTATATTCTAAGAGGAAGATCCACTCATGTACTGATATCTGGGAGCAGTCCTTCACGACACAGAAGCCCTGAAATGACCAAAAATTACTTCCATACTTGCACCATCACTTTTTGTAGACAACTGGAACTTGAAGCAACAACCAAAAAAGAAGAGTTGTAAGAATAGCCAGAAGAAATCAGTCATGATATAATCTGCAAGTAGTTCACTAGTTTCTCTATAGAAAACCAATAGAAGGTTGGGGTTTGAGGTCTTTCCAGCTGCTCAACAAATGTTCCACTGTAGTGCTGATATCAAAGAGACACTGCATGGTGATTGGCACCATGAAGTGCCTACTCTGCATCATTTCAGAGGGTGAACACCACCTGGCATGTTAAAATCTCTATCAAGATAGCATACATTGTACCTCGCAGCACAAGAGTGCACAATTGTGCAGCACATCCAAATGCACTGACCAAGCCCTGAATAAAAACAGTATAAGCTTGAGCCCTGCCTGTGTTACCTTTAAAGAGCATGAGACAGGCATTACGATATTTAGAGGGAATTGTGTGTCTCTGGCATTTTGCAGAGAGGAAACATTGGAATCCATGCCATGAAGAAAGCACCAGAACATTGCTTCACTTTAATCAAAATTGAAAATCAGTATTCCATGGATTACTCCAAGACAACTCAAAAAGACTCAAGACTTTTCCTCCATTGCTTGATTTACAAAAGCACTGACCACAAATACTGCAGAGGCACAAGGTGTTGTTGATTTACAGGGATGATTAATCGGAATTCCCACATGTCCATGGCATCTTTCAGAGTCAAGAAATGAAATCAGCAGAAAAACATAGATTTCATTTCCATTTTTGTTTCCGCTGACTTTTGACTGAGCTTGCCTCATAAATCAAGAGTTTCTTAATGATACTCTCTCCACCTTACTCAGTGGGATCCTTAACCTACACTTTACAGAGCAGTTGATGAATTTGTTAATAGTTTTAATGGACCTTGTTATATTTACAATGCTCTGCTAAATAACTGAATGGATAACTAGTTCATTTGACAAGAGAAAGAATTGACACCCTATCATGGTGTTCACGACTGCTCAGATTTTTCTAGAACCTCTGTTTGGAATATGAATTGAAAGAAGACTGGGAAAACTGCTACAAATCTCCTTGAACAGAAGCAAAATGCTGTGGAAATCTGGAATAAAAAAACTTATAGCATGGATCATTACAGTCCTCGTGGATAATCTCAACAGTGGCCATCTGGAGAGAAGAACTAAAATTATATCATGTGCACAACCAAGATCAAAATGACACTGCTGCCCTTGGTGACACTCTTCTTCTGGGAGAGGGACAGCTGATTGAACAAGCTGTACACCTTATATAGGAAAGGAAAGGCTATGGTGACGCTTGTATTCACAGAGTTGGTTTGCCATCTGGAAAAGGCTTTTGGATATAATACCACAATGTCTCAAATGCACAAACAAAAGTCCCGTGGCACTTCACTTGCAGATTAGCTGTATGTTATTGTCGTTAGCATATATACCCCAACACTCCTTGCCTCCAATGAAGAGTTCAAGGGAAAAGGTATATTCTGACTTTAATAAAGTGCCCATTGCTACTCCATAAGCAGAAAGGGGCATCCCTTTGGGAAATTTTAATGCCAAGATTTATGTGATTCTACTTTCTGGAGAGGAATCTTTGATAAAATGGAATGGGAAGAGCCAATAGAACGCAGTCCTCATGCTGACAATTAGTGTTCAGCATCATCTCATTATAGCCAACACCCTCTTTGAATCTCTATAGTGTGGGAGCAGGCTATTTGGCTCATCGAGTCCACACCGAACTTCCAAACAGCATCCCACCCAGACGCCCTTACCCTATCCCTGCAACCCTGCATTTCCCATTGCTAATCCACCTAACCTGCACATCCCTGGCCACTATGGGCAATCAGCATATTTGTGGACTGTGGGAGGAAACCACAGCACTCGGAGGAAATCCACACAGACACAGGGAGAGCGTGTAAACTCCACACACCGACAGTTGCCTGAGGTTGGGATCGAACCCGGGTCCCTAACATTGTGAGGCAGCAGTGCTAACCACTGAGCCACCTTCTGCTGAGGGACAAATACAAAACCATAAGAAGGCATCCTAGATCAAAAAATTAGGTGAAGGTAAAGTCACCAGAGATTTATCAAACCATAGGGCTGCTCTCTCATTGGAGATAAATAACCGGTTGTGACTTAACCTATAAGTCACTATACCTCAGGTGAAGAGAAGAGGTTGAGAAGGAGATTCTTTCATGGTAATCTCAACCAAATTGAAACCATGCTGCTGGCATCATTCTGCATCACAAACCAGCTGTCCGATCAACTGAGCTAATTGGCCAAGCCTATTGCATTGGGCAGTTCTCACAGGCAACAAACCAGGGAGTTAGAGGTGCTTAACCTCCTTCACCTCATATTTTTTGAAGGTCTGTTTAGCTGTATCTTAATTGCTATCCGATTCAATCATAACTCTTTTCTTTTTCAAAATGAAAGCTTAAATTAAATGTTAGAAATGAAATCGAGACTTTTATTCACACTACAAAAAAAATGTTGACATTCCACAAATACAACATTTTCAGGGTCACTCAAATGGCCAGTTGTAATTTTCAAATTAACATGACAGTAAAAGCCTAATTAGAACTTATTCAGTGAAGTGTTGTCTTTCCCTGAGTTACTTTCACTGTAAGTTCAACAACATAACAATCCATTATCAATGAATTTGACTGTCATTGGTTGTCATCAGGAATGTCGCAGAAGTACACCCTTTGGGGGAACCATCAAGTTACCTATAGCAGCTTGTGGATTTATACATTAATGGGAACATGTGCAGATTCTGTGCGCTACTGCCTTTGCGGTAGAATAATAGCAGTGGGCACTGACAAACTAGGCTGGAAATAAAGTCCTAGTTACTTTAGTAAGGAGTTTAAAAGGTGTTTGAAGTGTGGGAATTGGACTGATATATAATCACAGTAATTAAATTTTCTACGAAATACAAGATATCTTAAATTAACAAGTTGCTAATATGCACAATTGCATCATGCGAAACCTAATGAAAATACAGCACCTTGTGAATGAGAATGTTTACCAAGTCACTGTGTGTAGTCTGTCCTCTTCACACAGCAAGATAACTGACTTGCATGTTGTACCTAAAAAGAAATGACTAACCACCTGATCACTATTTAGCATCATTTGAAACAAGTACAGTCAAGACCTGCATCATGGAAAATGTTGAAAAGGGGAACAGAAGGTAAAGGACGAAGCATTTATGAGAAAGGGGATGTAGTTGTTATGAAACCTTGCAGGTACAAGGCAGAGATGAAGTACGTTAAAATGTTCCCATTTGAGGTGTATTAGAACATAAATCTACCTGAAAGTGGCAGCTGGTAAACCAGCAAACATGTTGAACATTTTATTGGAAGGAAGGTCTGTGCAATAACTAATACAGGTCACTAAACTGCCTGCATTTTAGTTTGTCGTTAAACAGTTTTTATGTACACAATGGTATTTCTGGATGAGTTATTTAAAGGGTTATCCCTCTGTTGACATGATACAATACAAACGTCAGGACTACCAGGAACAGGTTCAACTAATTTACTGAATAGTTGTATACACAAACTTGTAGGGAAGATTCAAAGATTTCTTGTAAGGTGGCTATTCCGAAACAAAACTTGTTTAGACATGTTAGGACACATTTCCATTACCATACCATCCTGAGGTGGGACTTGAACCTCGATCTTCTGTCCCAGAGGTAAGAGCAGTATCACTATGTCACAAAATTTCCTAAATACTGGGCATAGTCAGGAAGTCAGATAGCATCAGTGGTAGCTAGTCACTACTTCCGATTTTCAGAGGTCGGGAAAGAAGGCTGATTCCCAGTTTATCTCAAGAATAATGGAAATTGAACCCACACAACTTCAGCTATTCTGAACAACCGGCCCGTGTGATTTAGTCAACTGAGCTAATTAGCCCCATGATCTGGCCATTCTTCCATGCAGTCACACAGATGGGCATTGTGAGGAGATGCCTTCAAGTTGTGGCAGGCACAGAGTAGCATAGGAACAGCCAGTTGGCATCCGTTTCAGGAATGGGTCTGTGCCATCACTTAGCTCTGCTCAAGAACAGGTGCTGATTTTGATAGCCTAGAGCACATAGGATATACTCCAAATGATATACCTGGCACACATGCAGTCTCAATAAGGCTCATTTCAGATACAAGTTGTGTGCCGTCTGTATCCTTTGCAGTTCCCCACCAGAGCTCCTTCCTTATCTTAGGGATCACTTGGCATGTTCACAAGCAGTAGAGCAGATAAGTGCATGATTCACATGGGGAAATTGTTAAAGACAAACATAATAAACATATACCTGCATTGACCTAGGCAACTCACTAATAATTATTTGTGCTCTACAAAATGATAAGAAATAAGAACAGGAGTAGGCCATTCGGCCCATTGAGCCTGTTCACCGTGCAATAAGATCGTGACTGATTGAACATACTTCATATCACTTTTCCGCGTTTTACTGTTTGGAAAAATAAAAGTCTAAAACTGCACAAATAAAGTGGCTGATTCCTGTCACTTCAATGTCTACATAGTCGCTGCATCAATGGTCATGGAAGAATCAGTTAAAGGGACAACTTACAAATGCATTTGTTTTGCATGGTCAGACAAAAAGCAAAACATATTCCCTGTGATATATGCTAATTTATCTCAGTTCATTAAATTATTAAAATGCAATGTGCTAATACCCTGAGGCTAGCCATACATTCCAGCTGAAAAGACACACATGACGCCGAATAGCTGAAGATCCGGTGAGCTGGATTGCTGCTTGATTTCTCGACTAATCGTGTGACCATCCAGATCTCTATCGGCTGCAGTGTTATCAGCGATGGTGAATGGGATGTCTGACCGACTAACGGCATGGGACTACACATTTCTAACCAGAATGTGATTTTGTAAGTATGCTGAGGGAGAATTTCCCAAAACACCATTTGAATTTCAGCAATTTCAATCTAGGCTCCCTACAAGCTTTCTAAAAATCAGTTTGTATCAAATCAACAATGAATATCAAAGATTTCAAGATTTTGATTATTTTACATAAATAAAATTTAAAACATTAAATAAGCAACTAATTTTGATAATTTTGTTGTAATGTCCAATGTCAGAATGATGTGAACGCACTAAATAGGATACAAAGCCATTTTATGAGGACATGGGTAGGAATAGAGAGTTTGAACTGTGGGGAAAATTGGATAGATTGAGCTGGGATTCATTTCTTCAGAACCAGGAAGCTGAGAGAAAATTTAATCAAGGTTTATATACTTATGAGGGATCTGGATAGAATAGGTAGGAAGGACCTATTTCCTTCAGAGATGTCAATAACTGTGGCATAGATTTAAGGTATTTAACAGAGGATTAGAGGGAAGTAGAGGATTATTTATCCTACTGAAATGACTATATCTGTACAACATCTACGTAACATCACAACGTGATGTTAAAGGGCAAAATCTTTCTCTGTTCAGTCTCCAGTCTGCAGTTAACTAGGCAACCAAACAGTCAGTCTGTTTGTCAAGCAGTGAACAATATCTGTACAAATACAGAAATCTAAGTAAACATATAACCCTGACTGTATAAGTAAGATATCATATTACCATGATTAGTTGTTAATAAATTTCAAGAACTTGACTCAATACAAGCCCGACTCGTTGTTATATATATTCTGTGGTATACGTTACAGAATATAATTCAAGCACATTGGTTGTTTTCTGTAGTTCACTGCCTGATAGAGTGGTGGCAGAAACACTTGTTTAAAACAATAAATGAATATGCACAGACGGTGTTGCAACTTAGAGGGCCATGGGTCCAGAGTTGGACAGTGTGATGGGGCTGGATAGCTCAGCTGACAAGGGACATGCTTAAGGATTGTTTCCACTGCCTGGAGAATTAAAGATGGGGACATAGTCTCAGAACAAGGGGCTATTCCTTTAGGACTGACATGAGGAGAAATGACTTTACTGAAAAGATTGTGAACATTTGCAATATTCTTCTTGAGCGGGGTTTGGATGCTCCATTATTGAATATATCTAAGAAATGATAAATAGGATATAGGCAGATTTTTACTCTGAGAATTGAGGGATATGGGGGGCATGCAGGAAAGTGGTTATGAAAATCAAGATCAGCCATGATTGTATTGAATGCTGAGGAGGCACAACAGACTATGTGTCTACACCTGCTCCTATCTCTGGTGTTGTTGTGTTACATGACTTCCTTCTGTGCTCAGAGCTTTCCATATTTCTACAGCTGTATTAATTATTTCCACAATAACTTTTCTTGCTTTAGGCATTCACGCACACATTTCTCTTCATTAAGCATTTCACACAAGGTCATAAGACACAGGTGCAGAAGTAGGCCATTCAGCCGACTGATCCCATTCATGAAATCATATCTGATCTGACAATTCTCATCTCTACTTTCCTGCTTTTTGTCCATAAGCTTTCACTCCCTCACTGATTAAAAAAAAAACTCTCTATCTCAACCCTGAATATAATTAATGACTTGGCCTCAACAACCCTATGCATATTGTGGTAATATATTTACTGACAGCTTTATTTCCACATCACAGGAATCTTTTTTTCAGCTGATTTAGAATAAATTAGTATAAAGTTGACCTGAAAGGGACAGGTTGGTTGTTTGAAGGAGAACAATATTATTTTCATCTCTTCAATTTAATTCAGAGTTTTTTTGTGTTTCAAGTCTAAAATATATCATTAAAACAGAAATGAACTCCAACATCCATTGACTACAAAAGCATTTTTGCATCCTGTACAGTATGCAGACAGGTTCTGCAAGTGAGCAAAGGATAAAACTGATTTCAACACCAGGGAACTTGAACTTGTGGCATTTAAATCATACCTTTAATATAGTTAAATTCTGGGGCTCCTGGGCACACTACGAATTCCGATGAAAATACTTCCATAAAGTCCTGTCTTTAGCATAATTCAGGCTCCTGTCTCCACATCTCTTTTTTTTGGTGATTATTGTTTCAGGAGAGAATAATTGACAAGTAGCATAATGCAGCGTTAGTTTGTGTTGAGCTGACAATCCAGGTTATGGACAAGTGTTCGAGGTTAAACAAACATATGACTTACAGACCATCAGCAAATGCCAGCTGTGTTTGAATTAATATCAGAGCACAGGAGCAAGGAGGATAACTATTAGAATTGGCAATTTGCATTTTTCCTTTGGTTGTATTTGGCAAAGCTCATAAAATGGGCAAGCCACGTTCATTTCCCAGGAAATTCAACACAGTTAAAATATATCACAGCAAACAACAAGCATAAAATCATTTTAAACTCTCACACTCCGGTCACAAAACAAAAATTATAAAAAGGATAAAGATGCACTGGAGAAGGTGTAAAAATGATTTGCAAGGATGACAGCACAGCAGAGAGGGTACAACCATCGGTAAAGACTGAAAAGTCTGCGACTATGTCCTCTAGGAAGGCCATCTGAGGAGTGGCCTAACAAAAGTACTTAGGAATATGAAAAGGTTTGATTGGTCATCTGTAGTTCCATTTGCGGGGAGTCTAAAAGAAGATTCTATAAAGTCAAGAATCATTAATAAATCAAATTGGGAATTCAGGAGGACCCTGTTTACCCAGGAAGTTGGAAATTATTACCTCAAGCACACTTGAGCCAAATAGTGTCGGTGCATTTAACAGAAAACTAATTAAATTTAGTGCAGGAAGTAACAGAAAAGTATGTTGATAGCTTTTGATGAAGGCTTCTCATTTGATTCAAAATATTGCTCAAGGCTTCCAAGAAGGAAAAAGCCAAGGTGTGGAAACAGAGATAACTGAAAAAAAAGAATTATTGTTCAGAAATAACAGTTACATGGAGTGATTTCAGCTATAATCTAATTTTGAAGCTCTAATTATGATTTTTAAAAAAATTGATTTTATGATGTCATATGAAGCCCCTCAATTAGATACACAATCAATGGAATTTAATTCTATGTGTGTAGATTATAAATCACTTAATACAGCATGTATTGAATAAAAAAGTGCCTGTCCACTATATTCGGAAGAGGGCATATTATTATGTTCTCAGATACTGATTCAATAATTTTGAAATAAAAACTTGACAGTTTGTTTTTGGAGTTGCTAACATATTCATAAAGTCCAGAAAGGGTGTGAAGCTTGACTTGTGTCAGTTACATGTTCAAAGAATCATCTTTAAATCTGAAAATATTACAACAGCTTAATATATGACTTACACAAACTTCTGACAGGTATGAATGTTGTTTCCCCCTCCATTGACTCTTGCTACAGGGGTCTCTTACTTTTACCCAAGGAGCACATGCATTCAGGGAATGTGCTGTGCTTCAGAGGGAGTAATGTACAAAGTGTGTTTGATACCAGTTGGCTTGGTGTGGATGTGAAATATTAAATACTTGGGTTTCTAGGTAAACATCATAGCTGGATCATGATACAGGACTTTGGACAAATACAGAATCAAGGGAAGCACTCTCACTTCTTAGCTTTTTACAGTTAACTTAATCTATAATGTTGATCTTCCTCTTCAATGATTCCAGAAGTATCTTCTAACCTAACTTCTAACAAAATAGTTCTGTAAGCTATTCAGGTGTACCGAGCTGCTATACAAAGGCTAAATAATAAAGCCAACTGATCCACGCAACTTTGACCTGGGAGCCTGACATGACAAAGTGACACCCAGCTAACCTTCTGATTAGAACCTGGGAACTAGAGCCAGATTTGGTAAACATATCCCACAAACTAGTCAAACCAACAACTTGACATCATCTTCCTCACAGAATGATACCTACAGCCAACATCCCAGATTCCTGCATCACTATTCTGGATTATATTCTGTCCAGCAGTGCCAGTGGCACAGTGTTATATGTGGTAGCCTTGAAGACTGAAATGTTTAACCCAAACACTGTGAAATTTCATAGCATCAGGTAAAACACAGGGGAGGCTACCTCTCCTTGATTACCACCAACCTCAAACTGCAGCCGATGAATCAGTACCCCTCCATTCAACACCATTTAGAAGAAGCCCTGAGCATGGCTAGGACTCTGCAGGTTGGATTTAAATGTCTATTGTCAAAGGTTGCTCAATCACATCATTAATGATCACTCTGACTAAGCCCTGCAAAACTGGTCCAACCGCAAGGTGATGACAGAACCAACACAAAGGGAAAAACAATGTGATCTCACCTTTAATAACTCACCTCCCACTGATGTTTTTGTCTATGAGATTATCAGCAACAGTTCTCAGTCCTGCCTTCACACTGAGGACATCCACTATACGTAACAATCCTCGGCTAAATGGGATAGATTCCAAATAGATCGAGCAGGTCAAAACCAAGGATATATGATTAGTTCTGGTCCATCAGCAGCAGCATAATTATATTTCATCATAGACTGTAAGCTTATAGCCCAGCATATTCCCAAGCTACCCTCTCTCTTCAGCCAGAGGACTAAACCTGATAGTTGAGAATAACATGAGAAGAGGTTCAGTGAATAACCTCATCCTTAATGACAGTGGACCGTAGCACCAAAAGATGGAGCTAATGCGTGTGCAATCATTTTCAGCCAAAAGTACCGAACAAATTTTCCATTGCAGTCATGACATACCCACCATCACAGAAGGCAGTCTTTCGCCACTTTAATTCATGATGTCAAGAAACTGAGTAGCTCAATGCATATAGCAACCGTAACATTTTACTGATGCCGCTTTCATCAATAGAAAAAATGCCTGAAATGCTTCGTTTGCAGAAAAGTCACATGAAATGGCACATACATTGATGCATTATGGTTTATTTTGCAATGTCAATATAAATTAGCTACATTATATTTTCACACAGAGGATTAATGGCTAATCAGTATCATTCGTATCTTCTAAAAAACTACATAAAATAAAGGGAATCTGATGAGTTTTACGGTATTTTGCTGATCTTGATTTTTCTCTACATTTTAAAACTCATTTGCATTTTGAAATCGTGACAGTCAGTGATATCGGCCAATTAAAATTTGAGCAAAATGATATTAAAATCTCCCATGCAACAGTAGTAATATCAGTTATGTTATTATAGGTTATTTGGAAGTCAGAATTGCATGAGGAGTACAATATTTTGAAATTATCCAGGAAGCAACCTAAAACTCCTTCTTCCATTTATGATACATTTCCGAGAATAAAATTCATTCATAATTCTTTCCTAATAAATACAAAACAATTTTGGTAGCTGTAGTGTCGCTTCCTTGCTTTACTGAACTATTAGCTTGGCTAATGCAGCAATCTCTTAACTAGTTGAAGGTTGAATTGTAAAGTTTAGTTAAAGCATTTATCCATATATTCAGTTTTCCCTAACAATAACAAACATAATGAAAGCAAAGTCTTTTCACATGAAACAGGTTTCTGGTCTATGAGAAAATTATACATGTTTATGGATATACACCTGATGCAAACTTACCACCACAGTTTTGACAATTAAAGCGCACTGCACAGATAAAAGATGAAAATAATGCTCTCCTTGGGCAAACTCGTCTAATGTTCACATTAGGGGGTCACTGCAGTACTATCACTGTTAGTTCTAATTTGCTGGCAAACAAAGCTTTTTAACCAACTTATCACTTAATGGGCAGGCTACTGGCAAGGTCTGCCTCTCCACTTACATTGCTGCTTTAATCGTGCGCACAAATATATTTGAACATGAGGTATGAACACATGCATGTTAAAAATAAACAAAAATGCTTACAAACACGTGTGTTAGAATAGACCTGTCACACAACCAAACCCATTCACAGCAAATATTGTATCAGTGATAATGGGAACTGCCGATGCTGGAGAATCCAAGATAATAAAATGTGAGGCTGGATGAACACAGCAGGCCCAGCAGCATCTCCTGGGAGATGCTGCTGGGCCTGCTGTGTTCATCCAGCCTCACATTTTATTATCACAGCAAATATTGAGTGAACAAACATACAGGTATTCCCAGTTGTAGAGGTCAATGTAAGAATTTCACAGATACATGCCCACCACGGACATTCTCTTGCACTCACATTCTGAATAAGCATGTCCACACTCACACTCAGACACACACATATCATCAAACATTAGGCCGCTTCCTATCCCTACTCTGCTCTTGATGCCTGCTTGCTCATCTATAAGGCTCTTGCATCAGTTCGTTGCTTTGTTAATTACCTTTGTTTCCAATGCTTTGACTTTGATAAGGTGTCGCATAGGAAGCTGCTAAACATGGTAAGATACTGGCATGGATAGAGGATCGGCTGACAGGCGGAAGGCAGAGAGTGGAGACAAAATGGTCTTTTTTAAAGACAGCAGCCAGTGCCTAGCAGAATTCCATAGGGGTCAGTGTTGGAACTATAACTACTAATGTTATATATCAACAATCTTGACAAAGGAACTGAGGGCATTGTTGCTCAGTTTGTAGATGGCACAAAGATAGGTGGAGAGACAGATGGTGCTGAGGAAGTGAGGAGATTGCAGAACTTAGACAAACTGGGCCAGACCGCATTTGGAATATTGTGAGCAGTTTTGTGACCTGTATCTAAAGAAGGATGTGCTGACTTTGGAGGGGATCCAGAGGTGGTTTATAAGAATGACCTGGGAATGAAAGGCTCGTCGTATGAGGAGCCATGACGATTCTGAAGCTGTGCTCGTTGGAGTTTAGAAGGATGAGGGGGAATCTGATTGAAACTTACAGAATACGTAGAGGCTTGAATAGAGGTAGGAAGAGGTAGGAGAGACTAGAGCCTGAGGGCAGAGCTCTCAGTGAAAGGTCAACCCTTTAGAACTGAGATGGGGAGGAGTTTCTTCAGCCAGAGGGTGGTTAATCTGTGGAATGCATTGCTGTAGAAAGCTTTGAAGGCCAAGTCATTAAGTGTCTTTAAGACAAAGTTAGATAGATTCTTGATGAGTAAGGGAATCGGGGTTCAGAGGAGAATGAGGTTGAGAACCATATCAGCCATAATTGAATTGGCAGAACAGACTCAAATCCTGTTGGTCTTAAAAATCCACTCAAAATGATTTTCAACTGTGCCTTCAATTCTTTACTGTAATATTCAGTTTTCTTCACTTTTTGCCTGCTAAATGTCCACCACGCTTCACCTCTAACCCCTTCTCAATTTTCAATCTTTATTGTGCATACAGTCGTGTTTCATGAAAGCTCACTGCTCATGTCCAGCCCCTCAGCCAAGTACTAAATACTGCTAGAAAAACCTGGGGTGGCACGGTGGCTCAGTGGTTAGCACTGCAGCCTCACAGCGCCAGGGAACCGGGTTCGATTCCATCCTCGGCTAACTGTCTGTGTGGAGTTTGCACATTCTCCCCGTGTCTGCGTGGGTTTCCTCCGGGTGCTCTGGTTTCCTCCCACAGTCCAAAGATGTGCAGACTAGGTGGGTCGGCCATGCTAAATTGCCCTTAGTGTTCGGGGTGTGTGGATTATAGGGGAATGAGGTTGAGAACCATATCAGCTGTAATTGAATGGCAGAACAGACTCGAATCCTGTTGGTCTTAAAAATCCACTCAAAATGATTTTCAACTGTGCCTTCAATTCTTTACTGTAATATTCAGTTTTCTTCACCTTCTGCCTGCTTAATGTCCACCACGCTTCACCTCTAACCCCTTCTCAATTTTCAACCTTTATTGTGCATACAGTCGTGTTTCATGAAAGCTCACTGCTCATGTCCAGCCCCTCAGCCAAGTACTAAATACTGCTAGAAAAAACTGGGGTGGCACGGTGGCTCAGTAGTTAGCTTCAAGATGGATGCATCAAGAGGGGGTGTGGACTTGTTGGGCCAAAGGGCCTGTTTCCACACTGTAAGGAAACTAATCTAATCTAAAAAAAAACCGTCATGTGATGAAATTTCCCATGAAACAACCTTATTTTCAAATACTATTATATTTGGCCCATCCTATTTCTACAATCTTGCTTGTGCTATTTCTCTGATCCATTAGGTGGAATTTAATGTAATTACAGCAGGTTCAGCTCAGTAGTTGAAGAATCTGATGTATATCCACATCACTTCTGAGAGGGAGGCCTCAGCTGATGGTCAGTGTTGGGCCTTCCCCAGAATTAAGGATGTTGGAGGCGTACATCTCCTTTGCCAAGAGATGTAGTCAATAAAAGGCTGTCAGTCCTCCCTTTGGCTATCTTGGCTACTATGGTTGAAGGCAAGATAAGGTCTAATATCGCCAAAGGGGCTCAGGTCACAGGTGAGTGAAGGTCTGTTTGGACTTAAGTGGGTTGTGGGTCAGAAGGGTTAGGGACAAGAGCAGGGAGATGGCTTTTAATGTCCAACCCCAGTCTAACCTAACACTGTTCCTTTGAAAGAGGGTCAAACCTGTTTCTTAGAAACCATGAACGAGCGGCATTCTGGAGTCATAGGGAAACCATATCACTTTCATGTAATCACTGAACCACTGCTAAATTCTGCTGGGTTCTGGAATAGGTGGTGTCAATTGGCTTAATAAAGATCATAACTGCCAACTGACGAAGAGGGAATAAGATTCCCTCAGCAACTTGCTGCTGCCCCCAAGTTAATTGAGAGTGTTTGTTGGGAGACAGGCTCACCATCTGCCCCATGATTAAGTGGGCCTGTCTACAATGTTTCTGACTGCAATAAATTTCATTAATTCCCATGTTGTATTCAATCTCAGCCTCTGATCTCTTCAGTAGACATGCCCATTGGAATCAATTTTAATTCAGACAGCCTGGTTTTTGTTGTGAACTAACATCACCCAGTGGACATTCCAACAGGATCCTATTGTCAATGAAGCTTTTCTATAAATATGCAGCTGATTTCTTCAGCTGAGAGCAGGTAGTTTACCACAATCGCATCTCCTCTGGGAGCACAGGGAAAGCTCATGCCTTCTTCTTCCGAAACTCAAACCCCGAAGGGACTTTAATCCCAATCCTCACCTTAAAGCTGCTGGGCAGCCAAGGCCTGACTGAATTTCCATTGGCCAGTTGGCTGACAGCATGTGAATGATGCCCAATGGTTAAAGTCAGCACTGTCACATTCTGCCATAGGCAGGAATCTGACTCAAACTCATGGGATCCCACCAGAAACCCAGTGGGAGGGAACACTCTGTTCATGGTCTGAGTGCTTAATATCTATAGGGAATATGTGAGCAAATAAATGCACACCAGTCAGCATGGTCTATTGAATCAATTCAGCAATTCTGCAGTCCCAGTAGAGTTGTAGCTGAATGGAGGAAAGGTGTAGGTCAGGGAATCTAAGCAACAATTGCAGGGCAGATGTGCTAAATGTGCCCTTAAGCATTTAATTGACTTATTAAACAAGATCTTATGTATAGATTTCAGTATGCATAAAAAGTCAATATTACAGATTGCTCAGCTCCCATCTGTTAGAAAAATTGCGGGTTAATACTTCAGGTTTAAACATTCATTGAAAATGCTTTTCATCAGTTCCCACAAAGAGTGGCACTGAAAATACTGAGGTGCTTCTGTGTTGAGCCCTTTAAGTGCAACATTTTCTGTTTTTAATTCCATTTCTTGCTTTCCTGCTCCATCCAATTTTATGTATTCATTTCTTTCAACTGATCTCATAGGCTGCATTAGAAACAAGAGAGATAATACAAAGGAACCAATTCCAAACAAGGTCTAGTATAATTATAAAATGTGTCCGAGAAGTGGCATAAAGAGCAATACCAACAACAAGATCTTATACTCTAGAGTATTGTGCTAACACAGGCTATAACAATATGCCTCCGGGATGACATGAGTTTGAACACCATCATTCATCAATATCTCACACTTTTGCATGATTAGTTTAATGACATTTCCTTTTTGCACAACATTTAATATTTAATGTGCATTTGAAGCTTATGTAGTTCAATAACCTTTTGTTTTTATTGTATTTTCAAGAGATTACTTTCACGTCCACATATATATTTCATGAAGTCATTGTATATTTTGATTGCACGGTGCTTATGAGAACAATACATTGATATATTAAGATTACTTTGTGCACTTTAGCTAATGCAAAAAGCAAACTGGATTTAGGAGTGAACCAATTTGTTTGATCTTGGCGCTATGGTATCTGGGTGACTTGGAAACATGGGCTATGACTTGTAGTAATTCAATAAGTTACGAATGCTGTCCTTCCCTTTGGCGAGCATTCTCTCCTGTCTGCATTGGCCTGCTTTGTCTCGCTGGGAGATAGTTTGGGTGTTGGGTTGGGAAGGGTTACATCTCCAACAATCAGTGGTCCACCACTTCCAGTGAAAGTCAGATTTCACCTGTACAGTAATAACAAGTGAAGATGCTTTAGCCAAATATTCGGTCCAGGTAGCACCCCACAACAGAATGGGAGCACACATCGTTTGGAGGCTTAGATTGGTTGCAACTTTTGCCCGAGGAAAGTTTCTTGGTTTTCAGGAAGAGGATTTGGTAAGGCTCAGCCGGATTCTCTGAAATTAGAAGTGTATTCAAATGCATTTTGTGAATTATGGAAATGGGGCCTAGTCATCACGTAAGCCATCAGCCCTGTTAAAACTAGAATTAAGGAGTGTGTCACTTTGACTTTAGGAGCTGAGAACTAAGGTATAAAGCTATGGACTGATTTTAAAACACCAGTATTCCTGATGGCCTTGACAACGATAGTGATGCTGCTGCTGAGGGCACTTGGGGCTCTTCCCATATTAAGTCACCTCAGCTGCCAGCGAATGTGCCGAGCAACACAAAGCTGGAAGGTCACACATTTCAATTACCGAGGGGCAGGAAGGCAGAAAAGAGACAATTGCTGGAACAAATTAGCAGTCACATCTTTCTTCTACGCTTCCCGGGGCTGTGTGCGAAACTTGAAGACACAATTGTGTCCGCAATAGATGACCTCCATGTGGTCTGGAGGCCCATACCTCAGCAGGATGAGGTGAGCACAGCAGTCACTTTCTAGATTAAAAACTTGCTTCCCTATTATCAGAAGCTGTGCTTTGTGGCATTTCATGCTTGTAGGGGAGCTGACTCTTATTTTGTATGTTTTAGTTTGGAAGGGCTAGTAAATAACAACTGGAATTAAAAAAAAGATTGGAATCCTTGGATGAAGGCCTAGCTTTCAGCCTGGTGGGATCATCTCTACTACAGATCGTGCTGGAGCTCAGCGGGTCTGGCAGCATCCGCGGAGAGAGGAACAGAGTTTCTGAGTTCCAAGGGAGAGTTATATTGGACTCAAAATGTTAACTCAGCTTTTCTCTCCACAGGTGTTGCCAGACCTGCTGTTTCTCCATAGGTCTGTGTTTCATTTCATATATCCAGCATTCTCAGTATTTTGTTTTTGATCCCTACTGGATTAGACCTAGGCAGTGTGGAGGGGGTTGGGTACAAAGTCAGGAAAGATGATAGAATGGTTGTACTACTGAGCATGACTGCATGGCCCCTTGAAAAGGGTTCCATCTCACTGATAGTTGAGCTGGAGTCCTTCTGGATGGCTAGCTAGCTTCATAGCACCAGTGATCCCGAAAGCAGTTATGTGTGTTTGCAGGGGCAGACTACAAATGTTGTGTGGCAGGGAAGGAGGAACATGATGACCAGGTGAGTGAATTTCTGGACAACCTGTTGGACCTGGCAGAAATATGCCTGGTGCACATATTTGCTGTAAAGACTGTTGTCTTACAGATTCAGCTCATCTCGACTCCTTTATGTTGCTATGTTTCCCAAAACCTGGGAAAACCTGGCCCCTTGAGGTTAAGAATAAAATGACTGCTCAAGTGTAGGCAGGCAATTACGTGGCATTATTTAGATGATCAACACTTTCCAGTGAGTGAATTAATCTCTCAGCCCTTGTGCTGTCTATATTAAAACTTCAACAGTGAAAGCTCAGCTTTGGTTTGCAATTTCTTGCCACTTAACATTTGCCATGATTCCCAGCCACCCAGTTTGGGAGTTCCAATCCAGCTCGAAGTTGCTGGCAAGGTTATGACATCATTGGAAGTCTCAATAACCTTTCTGAAAACTCTTAGAAAATACTGCCAGAAATTTAATTTGATTGTCTGGTACGCTTTGACAGCTTTAATGCTTTGACTGTTGTAAAGCAGCTTCAGTTCCAGGCCATCATTACTTTGACAGAATTAAGAATATTACAGTGAAACATAGAAAATAAGTGCAGAATTAGGCTATTTGGCCCATCAAGCCTGCTGTGCCATTCAATGTGATCATGGCTGATCATCTAACTTAGTAACCTCTTCCTGCTTTCTCCTCATACTCTGTGATCATTTTACTCCTGACAACAATACTTGTCTTTGAAAATATTCCATACATTGGCCTCAACTGCTTTCTGAGGCAGAGAATTCTCCAGGCCCAGCACTCTCTAGATAAAATTTCTTCTCATCTCAGACTTAAATGGCCTATCCCATATCCTTAGGCTGCAACCCCTGATTCTGGCTTCTAATGATGACCACAAGTGTTTATTCATTTACGGCATTCTGGCGACAAGCCATCCTATCAATACCAAAATAATCATCTTATCATTTTGATTTTGAGGCAGAATTTCTAGTAGATGCTACAAGGTATCCTATGAGCCTTTACAGGATGGGATTTGCAGGAAAATGAGCCTGCGTCTCAACTACATCTTGTATTTACATAACACCTTTGATGCAATAAAATATCCTAATACAGGTACATCATAAAGTAGAATTGGACACAAAGCTGTATCAGGCAATGCTTGGGTGGCCGAGCAAAAGCTTGATCAAAGGCAGGAGGGAGGATTTAAGAAGTGTCGTAAAAAGAAAGGTCAGCGAGGGAGAGAGAGGTTTAACTGTCGTTTCAGGGCACAGACAGCTGAAGGTATAGCCACCAATTATGGAGCAATGAAGATAAGAAACGTCTTGAAAGATTCCGGACTGTAAGAAATTCCATAAACCGGAAAGGAGGAGGACATACAGGAACTTGGTGAAAATTTCCAAATTTTAAAATTGAGGCATTGCTTGTTCAGGAGCAAATATGACTCAGGTGGTACAGAGGAGATGGGTGAACAAAATATTTTAATCAGGTTTAGATTTAACTCCATTTTCAATGGTTAGAGCATCTCACTCATTCCTTTCAATAGAACTGCAGCTGTGAAACTTCAGATGTGATCTTCCAGTCTCTAAATCACTGAACACCAAACTTATGACTGAGAATGTGTGTTAGGAGCATGTGGAAATCCTGACACACACCCCTAAGCAGAAATTACTCACAATTTAAACTTTTGGCAGTTTAATGTTGAATACATGTCAGCTGCCCTGACTGGTTGATGAAAGCACTTCCAATTCATGCTCTGACTACTCAATTTGAGTTTGCAATTAACACAATATGAATTTTTGAACAACCTCGTTCAAATTTAAAGTCTGAATTGATCTGAATGCTGAACACTGATGGGGAGCCTGAAGGCCAATTGACTTGCATTTAAAGGCTGCTATACCCTCAATGGGAAAATAATGCCAGTTATTGGTTGGGTTGCTAGATGGAGATGTACCAACACAAGTATTTCACCTCAGGGAGGGAAAGAAGAAACTGACGAGGCCTGGAAGAATGAGCTCATTTGTGAAACATGGATTTGGATGGGTGAGATTCACAACATCTGAGCAGGGCTATTGGGCCAAAACAGTGCTTTAAAATGAATACAATGAATAAATAAAACATCTTTTCCCTATTACTGCAGCTACCGGTGCATGAAATCCAATGTATAATGAGGGTATGCACTTGCTGAATGGATTAACAGCAGAACATGAGAAAACAGGCAGAGGAGTGAGAAATATACTCATGTGAATGCATAGAACCCAGTAATATAATCCCCACTATGTAGGAATAAACTTTTAACTATATATTGTGAGTTGTGAGAGCATGGAATGCGTTGCCAGCAGCAGTTGTGGAAGCAAGGTCATTGGGGTCATTTAAGAGACTGCTGGACATGTATATGGTCACAGAAATTTGAGGGTGCATACATGAGGATCAATGGTCGGCACAACATTGTGGGCTGAAGGGCCTGTTCTGTGCTGTACTGTTCTATGTTCTATGTTCTATGTTCTATATTGATCAAAACAGCAGTTTTTCACACCAACCTCCGGATACAACGCATCATCCTCCGACACTTCTGCCTTCTGCAATCCGACCCCATCACCAAAGACATGTTTCCCACCCCACCCTTGTCTGCCTTCCGGAGAGACCACTCTCTCCGTGACTCCCTGTCCACTCCACACTCCCCTCCAACCCCACCACACCCGGCACTTTCCCCTGCAACCGCAGTAAGTGCTACACCTGGCCCCAAACCTCCCCCCTCAACCCATCCCAGTCCCCAAGAAGACTTTCCGTATCAAGCAGATGTGCACATCCGACAATGTGGTATACTGCATCCGCTGTACCCAGTGTGGCTTCCTCTACATTGGGGAAACCAAGCGGAGGCTTGGGGACCGCTTTGCAGAACACCTACACTCCATTCACAGTAAACAACTGCACCTCCCAGTCACGAACCATTTCAACTCCCCCTCCCATTCATTAGACGACATGTCCATCCTGGGCCTCCTGCAGTGTCATAATGATGCCACCCGGAGGTTGCAGGAACAGCATCTCATATTCCACTTGGGAACCCTGCAGCCCAATGGTATCGATGTGGATTTCACCAGCTTCAAAATCTCCACTCACCCCACTGCATCCCAAAACCAGCCCAGCTCGTCCCCGCCTGCCTAACCTATTCTTCCTCTCACCTATCCCCTCCTCCCACCTCAATCTGCACCTCCATTTCCTACCTACTAACCTCATCCCGCCCCCTTGACCTGTCTGTCCTCCCCGGACTGACCTATCCCCTCCCTACTTCCCCACTGATACACTCCTCTCCACCTATCTTCTCCTCTATTCATCCTCAATCCGCCTCCCCCTCTCTCTCTATTTATTTCAGAATCCTCTCCCCATCCCCCTTTTCTGATGAAGGATCTAGGCCTGAAACGTCAGCTTTTGTGCTCCTAAGACACTGCTTGGCCTGCTGTGTTCATCCAGCCCCATACTTTGTTATTTCAGTTTTTCACATTTATCTGCCTTGCTGGTTTATCTTCAAGGATCTTTTTCAACCTGCAACAAGTCATCACTTGTCAGCTGTTTATGGAGAGATATTGTCACCAAACATGGAGAAGTCCATGGTTCCTTCTGAACTGCTACCCATGCTCCCTTAACAGAGATATAATCCCACAGACATAACTAAAAGGAAACCATGATATCAGCAAAACAAATGCTAGGGCGTAGGGACAAGTTACAATTAACCACACAGAAGAAAGTTGATTGGTGCGTTAACCCAGTGCAGGTTAAAGTGTTTACATGTGTTTTCTAATCAAATTATCTTCTTCCAGCTAAAGGTGCTAAAGTATTTTTGTTAGCAGTTTTGTTCAGAATAGAAACCCACAATTGCATCCAGGCAAACATCTTTTAGAACAGTAGTCCTCAGTTCCCCATCAAATTGCAAAAATGTGTTTGAATTCTTCAGGTTTGACTGCTTACAAATAAGGAATGACTTCTGACCCCAGATTAAGAGAATTTTAATGTTATTTTCTTCACCTTTTCTTTCTAAGCACAAATGCTGATATTGAACACACTCTGTGAACACGTCAATCAAATCTTTATGTCTTTGTTACTGTTCGATCATGCAACCTGTGTGTCACTGGCCTGGCCAGCATTTATCACCAATTCCTTTTTGCCATGAGGTGGTGGTGATAAGCAGCCAACTGGAACCACCTGCATGCTTGTTGGGTCCACTTACTGAGCAGTTAAAATGGAGTTCCAGGGCTTTTACTCCATCCTGGAACGCTTCTTAGAAACTGATGGTGAGCCAGTTTCTTGAGTCATTGCATTGCATGTAGTACAAAAGCACCTACAATGCTGGGAGGCGGGAATTCTAGGAATTCGACCACAGTGAAGGATTGGTCACACTGGTTACGTTGCTGCCACTGTGCTTTGTTGGTGGAGGGTACGGGGTTCAAATGAAGTGAGCTACTTTTTCTTGAGTGCTCTTCAAACTGTAACATCCAGGCAAGTGGAGATTATTCCATCAATGATTTGCATCTTGCAGAACATTTAGCCTCTGTCCTGCTATTGTAGTCACAATATTTATGTGCCTGGCTCAGTTCAGTCAATGGGGTTTACTCCAGGTGCTGCAGTTTCCTCCCACAGTTCAAAGATGTGCAGGCTAGGTGGATTGGCTGTGCTAAATTGCCCATAGTGTTCAGGGATGTGTAGATTAGGTGGATGCTAGGGGATTGGGTCTGGCTGGATGCTCTGAAGGTCAGTGTGGACTTGTTGGGCTGAAGGGCCTGTTTCCACACTGTAGGAATTCTATGAGAATTCTATGAGTAATCCCTAAGTTGTTGATAGTGAGAACTATAGTAACACTGTTGCATGTATGTTCAGTGGTGGTGGTTAAAGTCTCTCTTGTTTGAGATGGTAATTACCTGCCATTTATGTGGCGGAATGTTACTTACCAGTTAGCAGCACAAACCCAGATGTTATCCAGGTCTTGTTGCATATTGGCACATGTACTAATTTGGCATCTGAGGAGTTGTAGTTCAAATGTTATTGTTCCTCAGATTACTAAAGTTCTTACCATGTTGTATTCAATATTGGCAACACGATACACTAAATTCAAATTATCAGAAATGCCTAATCTGTTGGGGTTAATGGCTATGAACTAGAAAATGCTATTAGCATGGTGAACTGTATCCATTTATCATATTGTTGACACATCAGTTTTCAATGTGGTTTGAACTCATTACAGGTCACAGTGCGCCAAGGGAGAGATTCAGTGTTTATTTTTTTCTTGATTTTGACCAAATCCATTTGACATCAATACCTTTGTAAAATTGTTTACCATTGTCAAATAATGGTCATAGATGAGGCCAATTTTCCTGAAGAACTGAAATTTTAAAATATATTCTGAAGAGGGCAATTTGATCAACTGACATATGACTATACTTCAATGATTGATTACCTACAGTTAGCTCGGAATAAATCCACAAGGAAAGAGGAACCAAGATTTGTTTATCAGCTGACTGTTCACCATTGTAAGAAAATGAGTACTGCAAACCTCAAAACAGGCAATAGTGAACAAATATTCACTGACCACGATAACCTACCATTTAGTTCCTGAGCTGCTGACGATTCATGTGTTTTGGACTATTTCTGTTTTGTCCCACGATTTCAACTTGCAGTATCATGCGTTCCAGTATCAGTGTGTTACTTCTTAGCTGTTTGCAAACTCAGCAGCTTTAGAAAACTATGACCTCCAATCTAATACAGTCCTCATGAATAGATGTGTAAAACATCCTCTATACAGGACATTTCATTGCAACCCCCTTGCATGGCTCCCAAAGGGACCACAATGAAAGGGATCTACTATTATTTTGCTGTAAATTTCTGACATTGAGTCATCTTAAGTTTTAAACATAGTTTCAATCCCTTATTCATTTTTCCCAATGAAATGAGGTGAAACAAATTATTTTTTTAAAGCTTTCATTTAGAATCGCCCATTCATAAAGAACTAGGTATCAGTGAATGCTGGGTGAGTACATAAAACTGCAATAGCCTCATTTAGGGGACACCTTGCTGTGGGATAGATATGAACTGTATAACATTGTTCCAATAATGTTGACTTGTGGTGGTAAAGTACAAGTCTTTACATGAAAAAGCTTTGGAGTATTAAATATTCTTATCTTTTGGTTTTGCAGATGCCTTGCACAGCTTGGAATTTTAAATACAGCACATTGGTGAGAACACAGTGCTGATTGTGTTATTAGTGGCCTGCATTGTATCTTATGGATACAGGCATACATGAAGTGCTCTATGGAAAGTGATCACATGCAGAAAAACCTCACTAAAGTCACTACTGCAATCAGCCTGTAACATCTCCAATTATGATACATTTAGTAATAGTAAAACAGCAATCATGTTAACTACATTGGTAAAATGTAACTCAAATTCATTCAATGTCAAAGTTAAACATGAAAAGTTTGAAATGCAGGGAAATCCTATCTCTGAAATGTTGAAGATAAACACTTTTGATCATCCTGCAAACTACTACAGTGCTCTTCTTCAAATAGAAAGGCAGTGAGCTATGATTATCTGCAAAATGCAATGAATATTTGTTTCTAGAGTTGTTTGTTGATGATGAAAAAGGGCAAATAGCAATTCACTCTTCTGCTCTCTGCATGATTCAGTATACCATGCCATTTCTCACTCCCAAAATAGATATTTTGTATGTGTTACACATGTTAAAATACACTGCTCCTTTCTGCTAAGGCTTGCTGTGACAATTAAATGAATAATTAGTGTCCAAATACAAAGTGTTTCCTGACTGCCTGATTTTGCCCAGCACAAGAAGTTTTTGTTTAGTTCCGTGGCACAATTTCACCCAAAAGATTGAAGAATATTTAATTTACAATTAATTTACAAAGTTGTTTCGAGAATATATAATTTCTAACAGGAAATAGTTCTCCAGTTTTTACACTTTTATTCACTTGCACAAACAATGATTAAATTGGCTGATGCAAACATTTTTCATATGATCAGGAGTCTACTATAAGGAGCTTGAACTTCAGAAGAAAAAGACCTCAAAAAGATACAGCACAGAAGAATTTGGGACCCCTTATGTGCAAATCATTCAGCAGGTAACAAGGAAGACAAATGGAATGTTGACCATTATTTCAAAAGAAATAGAGTACAAGAAGAAGGAAGTGTGTTTAAAACTATACAAGGCACAGATCCGACCACATCTCGAAAACTGTGAATAATTATGGTCCCCTTATCTCAAGGAGGATAGACTGGCATTACAGGCAGTCCAAAGAAGGCTCACTAGCTTGAGGGATTGTCATATGAGGAACGATTGTGTAGGGTTGACCTGTACAGTTTGGAGTTTAGAAGAATGAAAGTTAACCTTACTAAAAGACCAACTGTTGGAGCAAAAGGAGGCCATTCAGCCTATTGGGTCTCGTGCAGGAACTTGGCAGCACAGATGCAGAGAGGTTATTCCCATTGGAGGAGAGTCTAGGATCAGAGGGCGTAATCTCAGAGTAAGAGGTTGCCTGGTTAAGACAGAAATAAGGAAGAATATCTTCTCTCAGGGGACAGTAAACCTGGGGAAATCTTCACCACAGTGGCTGTAGAGGCTGGCTCATGAAGTATAAGGCTTAGATAGGTTTTTCAGCAGTAAGTATCAAGGATGAGAGAAGGCAGGAGAGTTGAGTTGAGGATTCGCAGATCAGCTGTGATCTCATTGAAAAGGTGGAGCAGATGCAGAGGGCTGAATGGCCTATTTCTGCTCCTATGTATTATGGTCTCTTATAATCTTAAAACTAAAAGGGCAAATTTATGATCTTTACTTAAAATCCTAGTGCAGTGGTGCTAGTTTCATCCCAGCCACAGTCAGGAATTGTATACATGTCATGTTTACACTTCTAGACCCAAAAAGAATTCTTACACGAATCCGTTTGACCCTGTTACATTTTCAGAGAGATATAAGTCTGATGTTATGCCAGATAGCATAAGTGGTCAGTACACAGCAGCTCACTGTCAGGAACAAATGTAAGATTCTACATGAGGTGAGTTTATGCAAAATACGGATTTGGCTGCAGATTAACCCTTCTCCAAAGCAAAATTACATTCCATGTTTTCACAGATGTCTCCAGTGGGCTGTCTTTAGGATCCTTGATAATGGGAACTACAGATGCTGGAGAATCCAAGATAACAAAGTGTGAAGCTGGGTGAACACAGCAGGCCAAGCAGCATCTCAGGAGCACAAAAGCTGACGTTTCGGGCCTAGACCCTTCATCAGAGTGGGGGATGGGGAGAGGGTTCTGGAATAAATAGGAAGAGAGGGGGAGGCGGACCGAAAATGGAGAGAAAAGAAGATAGGTGGAGAGGAGAGTATGGGTGGGGAGGTAGGGAGGGGATAGGTCAGTCTGGGGAAGATGGACCGGTCAAGGAGGCGGGATGAGGTAGTAGGTAGGAAATGGAGGTGCGGCTTGAGGTGGGAGGAAGGGATGGGTGAGAGGAAGAACAGGTTAGGGAAGCAGAGACAGGCTGGGCTGGTTTTGGGATGCAGTGGGGGGAGGGAATGAGCTGGGCTGGTTTTGTGATGCAGTGGGGGCAGGGGAAGAACTGGTCTGGTTTTGGGATGCAGTGGTGGAAGGGGAGATTTTGAAGCTTGTGAAGTCCACATTGATACTATTGGGCCTCCGCCTGTCTCTGCTTCCCTAACCTGTTCTTCCTCTCACCCATCCCTTCCTCCCACCTCAAGCCGCACCTCCATTTCCTACCTACTACCTCATCCCGCCTCCTTGACCTGTCCATCTTCCTCGGACTGACTATCCCCTCCCTACCTCCCCACTTATACTCTCCTCTCCACCTATCTTCTTTTCTCTCCATCTTCGGTCCGCCTCCCCCTCTCTTCCTATTTATTCCAGAACCCTCTCCCCATCCCCCTCTCTGATGAAGGGTCTAGGCCCGAAACGTCAGCTTTTGTGCTCCTGAGATGCTGCTTGGCCTCCTGTGTTCATCCAGCTACACACTTTGTTGTCTTTAGGATCCTGCTGTTATTTCCTGAAGTCAATAAAGCTTCACAACCATGTGTCATTATAAAGAACATTCAAATGATTGAAAGTGGACAAGGACATTAAAAATTCATCACAGAATGACTGCATGCCAATGGACTGCAATGAAAGCTTATATATGTTGGTTATTCTTCAGATTAAGGTCAACATCGACAAGGGGGGTGATCAAGAATGGATCCAATGCAAAGATTTAATATTTGCTACAAGACATCATCAATTCAACTGTCTCTCACCCACAACTTGCAGCAGAAATATGACTACACACCCTATCCACCTGTTCTCATGTCTTTGTGTATTACTGTGTGTTTGTTTGCTGTCTTACTCTTTTGGGGAAGATGACAATGACTCAGGTTGTGCTTGTTAGATGGGCGCAAGCAGGCATTTTCACAATGGATCGTATAAATATGGGCTGGAGCTTGGATCTGCTGGTTGTCCCAAAGCCCAAATTATGATTGGGGATATGAGCTATCTGTTTATTTGAAGAAAGACCTTGCTGGCCATTCCTGGACTACCCCAGGAACTTCATCCGATTAGCCACTTGTAGAGGAGCAGGAAAGTCGATGTTTCAGGTCGGGACCCTTCATCAGGAACATTTGTCCCGAACTGAAACATCTATTTTCTTGCTCCTCTAACACTGCCTGACTGCTGTGTTCCTCCAGCTCCGTTCTGTACTGCCTTTCACTCCAGCATCTGCAGTTCTTGCTATCTCCTAGCCACTTGTAGAGCGTGGGTCTTCTTCTGAATTTTTAAAATCTATCACAAAATTGCCAGAGAAAAAGAAAAACTTTGATGTTGACCAGGACCACTGCTCGCCAACTATCTGGCATTTCACTCTCATTTTTTCCTGTACATAAGCTACACTCCTCCAATAACAAGTCATCAATCCCAACCATAGAACTGACTCCATCCCTTCGATGTGGAAAGGGGTCAGCTTTAGGCCAAAGTTGTGGATTCAATCAGATTTCCATCAACAGAGCTTGAGCTCCAGGAGTTATGAACTCCAGAAGAAAACAATATTTGAGACTGGAGTTACCATAATACTCATAGCTTGCAAAGAGTTGCTATCAAAATGAAAGATCACAGTATGGCATAACTTATATAATATCTGCTCGCACCCTTAATTATGGTGAAAGAAAGAATACAAGAGTAGAGGGGAATAAAAGAGGAAGGAGAGAGACAGCTATGTGTAAACAAATAATAACTGAGCGAACAGAAACATCACACAGAGACAAAAATGACTACAGATGGTTAGATTCTTCTCTAAATATCTATTGGGTGGTATCCTGGCTCAGTGGGTAGCACTGCTACTTTGCAGTGCTGGGGACCCAGGTTCGCTTCAACCCTTGGGTGACTGTCTGTGTGGAGTTTGCACGTTCTCCCCATCTCTGCGTGGGTTTCCTCCAGGTACTACGCTTTACTCCCACAGTCCAAAGATGTGTGGGTTTGATGGATTAGCCATGGGTAATGCAAGATTACAGGAATGGGGGTGATCTGGTTGGGATACTTTTTGGAGGGGCAGTGTAAACTTGCTGGGCTAAATGGCCTGCTTACATACTGTAGGGATTCTGTGATCTGCTTCTGAGTAAATTTGTTGGAGATCTTTTCTCAAGTTTGCATCCATTCTAATTTGTAGTTGTCAACTGGGAGATTCATAGAACCATAGAATCCCTACAGTATGGAAACAGGCCATTCAGCCCAACAATTCCACACCACCCCAATGAAGAGGATCCCACCTAGACCCAATCCCCTATCCCTATATTTCCCATGCCAAACCCACCTAAGCTAAACATCCATGGGTACTATGGGCAATTTAGCATAGCTAATCCATCTATCCTGCACACCTTTGGACAGTGGATATCCAAGGGGGAAAATGATCACTACCAATCTCAGAGATAGTAGGGATTGCAGATGCGAGAGAATCTGAGAGGACAAGGTGTAGAGCTGGATGAACACAGCAGGCCAAGCAGCATCAGAGGAGCAGGAAGGCTGATGTTTCGGGCCTAGGCCTTTTCTCTGGTAAAATGCCTGAAGTCTATTCAACACCTGACAGAAAATACAGAGTTAAGATTAGGTGCTTACCTGGGAACTGCAGACAGTGTCCTGTGATTAAGTGGAGTATCATTACGAAACATTCATGGGAGATTGTGGGGGTGGGGGGGGGGGGGGGTAGGTGAGAGAAGTGTTAGAATCTATATCTGAAAAATTCTGAATTGCACTGATCTTTGAAAGTACCATCTTCGGTATTTTGTTTTTTTTAAAAAAAACTTTTTTGTATATAAAATCACAGACAGGACCTAATAAAATTATTGCCCTGAGCAAGTTAATGTCTGCATTAGGGGAAATATCCCGGAGTCAACATGAAGAATTTTGTAGATAAACTGTTGTGGCACATTGCATGAACTAAGGCTATGAAAAATTAACAGCTAGTCATTATGAACCCACAATAATGATGTTTTAATAGTTCTCAAACAGTTAATGAGCCACTTAACCAGTAAAGATGTTGGGAATTTCATTAATCTGACCACAGAGTTGGCAACTGTACCAGAAAATGGCCCAGGGCTAACAAAAAACGATGCTTCAGCAATGATGCTTTGCAAATCATCGGATACTTCTGGCCACAGAAGATACTCCCTGAGTAAGTAACAGAAGCAACAAACATAGATGCACGTCATCAGGGTGGCAAACACAGAAGTATCTAAAAGGAAGACCACACAGATTCATAGAAATATACTGTCTGGATACAAAGCGGCCTGGTGTGGCAACTCGTCTGTCGAGGACAGAAAGAAACTACAAAAGGTTGTGTGCACAACCCAGGCCATCACTGGAGCAAACATCCCATCCATGGACGCTGTTTACACTTCTCGTTGCCATGGAAAGGACGCCAACATCATCAAAGACCCATCCCATCCCGGTAATGCTCTCCTACAACCTCTTCTATCAGGCGTAAGATGAAGAAGCTTGAACGCACACACCAACAGGTTCAAGAACAGCTTCTTTCCTGTCATTATTAGACTGATGAATGGACTCTAACTTCAAATAATGCCGTTCTTGTCAATGCTGATCTTGGCTAGCAAACAGTGTAACTTGTAGGCTTTACCCTGTCCAAGATTTTTGTTCACCCTGTGACCTGTATGTCCTTGCTTGTACGATCTTGTAGTAATGCTCGCAAACAAAGCTTTTCACTGTACCTAGGTATGTGATAATAAATCAAATCAAATCAAGTTACCTGAAACAGACAGTATGTACCAGAAAACTAGCTTTTAAAATCTCTTTGCTCTTGCTTGTTCATTCATTGTAGTACAATAGGATTGTCAGAGCAGCACATTGCATGGAAAAGCAATCCATCAGCTAATGCATCATACCATAATACTCCACCATTTTGATTTGTACTTGCTCATTTTCTGTAAACAGCAATAAAACAGAATGTCTCCCTCATTCATGAAGGAATATCATGCAGCACTCATGTGAATGACCAAGACATGAAACAATCACAACCTCAACAGAGCTGCTCTCAGTGCAGTAGAGTGACATTTGTTTTGTCTGATTTGCACCTTCTTGTAACCTTTGAGAAAACAATTATCAAATTAATGTTAGTTCACCAATGCCATATTTGGCAACTTCTTAACTTGTATCACAGGAAATCTCACTGCATCTGCTAAAACTCACTTTTGTATTCAAAATCATTACACCACCCTGTTGGAAACTGAAATGTTGCTGTTGAACAATGAGTACAATGTACTAAGAATGCACTGGATGCCCATGTTCCAAAAGAGAATTTAAAAGGCACCCATCACTGTTATATTAGCCGAGAAATATGGGACTTGAACTCACATCGCAGAAACATTGCTTGTATCCATTTAATTCCCAAATCTAAAACAATGCCTAGAGGGGAAATTAACTCATACAGGAGTTCCAATTCTCACTGTGGATGTGTCAGAGGTGAGTGGGTGGATAATTATGTGAACTGGCAGCATGTTAATGAGGGATCTCCAAATGCCAGGACCATTTTAACGCATTATCAGTTAATGGGCAGGTATCAGCCTCCAGGAAAATGGAGATCCCTTGGCTGACAGCTGGGGGAGTTGGATACTGGAATTACTTATTCATAAGATAATGTTAATCCCGAAGTTACACAATAACCTCCTCATTTGCCAAGTTTAGATTGAGTTGTTGGCTACTCAGTCTGTAGAGGGACACTCCTTGTTAAGTGCAGCAATGCTTGTCCCTCTCCATTTTTGGTTTGTATGAAGGCTCCAGTGGTAGAGGTTGACTGTGCAGCATTCTGGATTGAGGGAAAGGAAGGTGGATGATAAGTAATGGGACCAGTGCTTGCACAATGGGCTGAATGGTTTCCTTCTGTGACATAACAATCTTGTGATTTTGGTGACTCTGGATTTGAAAGGGAGCCTGCAGCAAAGGACCTGGTGACTGGGTTAAAATTATAGGGGCCTAATGATATCATTAGACATGGATCTGCATATAAAGCAGGGAACCACCAGTTTTGGGAGTGATTAAAATTGTAATATGTAGGATTTAGCAACTTTACATACGAATAACCCAGGACATTTTACCAGTGTACTTTAACTGCCTAATTTGTTCTGAAAAAACAATTATATTTGACTAGAAACATTAATTCTGTTTCTCTTTCCAGCTGAACTTCTCCAGCACATTCTGATTTTATTTTAAATCTGCAGCACCTGCAGTATTTTGTTTTTAATTAACTGCCTAGTTGCCTGGTTTCCACTGGTCTGATATGCTTAAAATCACTGCTCTCATGACACTAGATCCGAGAGTTAACATGACAATTATCACAGTGCTTATTTTGAAATACAGAAATTGAAGGTAGGCCAGAGCTAGTTTTGTTGTGCACATACATTATTCATTCTGTGTATCCATAGGTGAAAGAACATTTGGGTTGTCCCATCAGTAAACATCATTCAAAGTTCTTTCAGAAATTTATATGAAAGGCACATAACTCCTAAATCCTGTGGAAGTCAAAGGTGGCAGAAAGCTTTTACATGAGTGAAGGAATGTCTGCAACCCATTACTGGTAGATTAAATATATACAATGATTCACAATATGAATTCTGATACACCGCATAATGCTGCTATCCAACAGTGTGCCGTTATCAGCTGAAGTTCAGAAGCTCATTCCAGCTCATTCTACTTCGACTGAGAAAATAATCTTAAATTTATAGCTCATATATGCTATTTTTGGGGGATACAAAATGACATAACGCCACAAATTGCATCATGTTTTCTGCCTGTTGGCTACAAGCTTAACAAAACCAGTGTTCACTATCAACTTTCCCGTGAGTTCAGAAATTAGTCGGGGTTCCTCAGAAGTATGAATTGAATGGCTGCACACAGTTCAAGCTGATATTGCAGTGCATAAGGATGCTTTCAATGACAAGACTTAACCTCCAGTGATGCTGCTCAAGTTGAGAGGCCCAGAAAATAAACTTTTGAATTTTTTTTCTTACAAGTGATTTATTCCTGTGAACAAATAATTTGCTCTTTGAGACTTATAATTTTTTTTCTTATATTTCTTTTCTCCTTGGTGACTGTTGGCAATTTCCCTTTTCAGCCGACATAAGGAGTGCGGGAGTTAGGAAATTTCTCAAGTCGACATTCCAGTGTTGAGAGAAAGTTCCTGATATAAAACATATAATGTTACTTAAAACTTGTGCTGTTTTTGTTCAGGGTGGGTCCGAATCGCAGTTAGTTCTGCAGTCCCTTGGAGGCAACCACAGGGGATGTTGCTGCCAAAGTAAGCTATTTATAAGGTCTGTCATGGTGGCCTCTGGGACTTAGTACCAGTTACAATAAAATTAATGAAACAGAAAGCAATTGTCAAGTCTTCATCCTCCATATGCCCTCACCCCCACACATTACGCATAGATATACATGCTATCTTGCATCAAACCATCCCACATCCTGCCTTATACCTTAGATATTAAGCTGTTCCTCTACCCACAACCTTTACTGCCCCTCTCTACCAACCTATGCCCTTCCCCCCCCGCCACTCACCCTCTGTGCTAAACTGTGCCCTTTCACCATCCACATCTCCATGGCTTTTTATGTCCTCAATGTTATGTTACTTTCATGCCTATTCACTCAACAATCACTCTGCACAGAACCATGAATAGGAAGGGTTTAGAGGTTTATAGTCAAATGCTGACAAGTGGGACTGGATTTTGTTTCGAACATCTGATCAGCATGGATGAATTGGACCGGACGGTCTGTTTCCAGGCTGCACATCTCTGTGACTCGATGACCCAATTAACCTCTTTAGGAGCAACTGGATGGATTAAAAATCACTCATTTATAACTTATTACTTCCTTTAAAAATATGGTTTTACTACCAACCTGTAAAAGCATCAATCATCGAAATACTTTTAGTACTAAATCTAGAAAATGCAAGCACTTGACACCTCTTTATGTGGTAGATATAAGCATTGTGAAATTGACAAAATAGATCAGAGAGCAAGAGCTGTCCAGAGAGAATTGTTTTCCCTGGGGTGCCACTGTTTCAGCAAACTCATGGACATCTGGGTTCTCAGCCAGCTTTAGACATCTTTGTGGGTGGGTGGAGGACAGAGCATGGCATGGGTGAATGGGCAAAACCTTTTGCACTTAGCTTTCAGAAGGATCCCTCACTGAGACTATGGTTCACACACGTCTGAAGGGTCATGGACCACAGGCCTCCTGAAAGCTGGCCTGGCTCCATGAATATTTGGAAAATTGGATCATGACTATCCCCCTGCATAGGACTGGCCAGATTGTGACTGCAGGGTACAATCCAGTGACACAAACCAACCCACATCCTTAAACCACAACGATGACAACTGGGAACACTGCCAATGGGGTTGAGAATTCTGGAATTAGCAAATCTCCCTGACTCTATGAAAATCCAGCCTTTTATTTATTGTCTTTCACTCTGTAACTGACTTTATTTCATCCTATTTCTTTCCCTATCTTTACATTGCATTTGCTAAGGAGATGGTCTATTGATCACATTGCTCACCAAGGCTCCAGATGCCCTGTTGATTGATTGCCAAATCATTCCTGGTAATTTGTAGCACAATGGTATTTAAGTGGAAGACTGAGGGAAAATTCGAAGCTCAGACAATACAATTAACAGCAAATTTCACTCCATTGTTTCTCACCCATGTGTGCAGTCCATTCCCTAAATAATGGCATTTAGTTTCAGTCTACCTGAAATGTTAACTCTGTTTGTCTCTTTATGGATGCTATCCGATCTGCTGAGTATTTGTGGTTTCATCTGTTCTTGAATTACAGACAGAAGCACCAGCTCAAGTTATGTATTTTCAAAGGGTGAATTAGAAATAATTGCATCTACAGAGTTCTGGTCCACTGCTTCTATAATTTTGCTTCTTACAAGGATTTATTGTTGCTGTGTATTTGCTTCTATAATAAAGCACAGGTAGTATTTAGCAGAACATAGAAATATAGAGGGGGCAAAGCGTAAGGTCATAATTTCAATGAACAGCTGAGTCTTTTTTTTTCAAAAGCATACGATCTTCATCATTAAGTGTGCAATGAGCATCTCAATGGCTTTTTTGTTGTTGTAATGACATGTGAAAATAATATAATGACACATGTTGGCACAACTTACAGCATTTCTTCCCTATGCTGTGAAGAGATAAGGAAAAATGACCAAATTACCGAAGAAAATCTATTGACAAACATCAAACACAATCTGCTGCTTAATTTAATGACTATTGAACAGAAGTGGTGATAAGTAGAGAATGATCATTTTTGTGGGGCAATATTAATAATTGGCTTATTGATTAATTTATAGGTAAAATATCTTCCAAAGTCACATTTATCAAGTTCGAGGGATTTTTTTCATTGGGATGGTGGAAATGATGCAGTATGCTACTCTTGGTAGCCTTTATCAGCAATTTTGCTTAAGTTTTGCATGCGTCAACTGCAAAATAAAACAACCTGTTCTGTGCTCCAACGTATCTCAGCTCAAGCTGTGAACTAGAAACTAGGCAGCTTTTACATTTCCCGCACTTATCTATACTATTGTAAATCTCAGTGAGTCTTCCAATTTAATGCTAATTAATAGTGAATTACGTATATTTCTGAGCTGTAAACTTATACGCCAGAAACTAGATTTTGCTCTCCAAAGACACTTTACTCAAGACCCTTTCAGCCTCAAGGGAGAGAAATTTGTCCCTGTATCAGTCTGAGGTAAAATTTGAATATTGAAGCTCGGAGATAATCACCACTTCTTACTAATTGGAGCATGTATGAAGGGTCATACATGGTTAGACATGCAGTTTCCTGGAAAATTAGCTGTTTTTGCGATTTTTGGTAAATATTGGCACATCTTTTCTGAACAATGTTGTTTAATATTGGGATACCCTGGTTGAAACAGGAAAGCAGAAGATTGCAGAATCCTGTTTGACCAAGGCCAAAATATTTTTCATTATTAAGACAAGTATTAACCATAACTAATCAACTAGCTTGTCAACGCTAAATTGTCAATAACAAGTGAAGATGTCCTTTAAGAGATCTCGGTTAGTCAAGCGTTTCGACTTCATTCAAGGTCAGTTTAGAATTTATCACTTAAATGCATTTTCTAACTTCATCCTTGAATTTGAAAAGTTAGGTGTATGCATAGATTTTTACATCAAACTTACGTCGATAGAATGTTTGTTTCAGATTATGGGTTGGGTAGAAATGTCATTAAACCAAACAATACAGCAAGGGTATGATAGTATCATAGTATAAAATCTGATGCACGTTATCGGTCAATGATCTGTGCAATAATATTGTTGGTCTCACTGAAGCACTAAAGAATGTTTACAGAGTCTGCTGGGATAATGATTACACTAATAGGTATTTTCCTCTGGCTTTATCTTGCCTCAAGACTAAGAGAACAAAATCATGCAACTCTGTATCACTTCCTGTGATAATACATGTCCTTTTAGCAAATTACACTGTCAAGCATAACCCCTTATACTACATCTTGCCCCCAAGTCTCTGACTTGAATTCCTACTTTTTCGCAGGCGATAACCACTGTAGTGGTTTATTGGTTTACCTGAATGGGTTTCAACTACTTGGGAGAAGTTTGGGAAAGTGAATCCTCTGTACAGTCACTTACACTCAACTGGGCAGAAGGGGAATTGACACATGACTGTGGCTCAACAATCAGACAGTTATCTTGATCACTCAATGAATGCATCATCTGTCTTTTTGTCCAGATGACACAGGAAGTTGATTTCGTGCCAACGGTATTGTACATCAGTTGCATTTCACTTTATTGCCTCAATGTGAATGAGGTAGGGTTGTTGATATGGACTCTACCACCTGTTCATGAGGAATACCTGGTCTCAAATTCAAACTAGCAGGGGGGTCTCTGATATGTTGTGTGCTTTGTAATGTTTGTCATAATTTCATATCCTCTTTCTCCCTCACCTTCTCCAAGTCATCAGGTTATACTCTCAGCATCAGTTATCAGTTCTTTTTTCCCCCATGAGCAGGTCACATGGAGTTAATCCATGTTGGAGTGGAGTTAACAATGTCTCAGAGAAGCAAGTCACTTGCAATTGTTCTTCAGGAATTCGTTTCACCTTGCTAACTATTCATTCAGCTTTACTTTATATAATTTGATGACTTGTTGAGTTGGTAGTATATACCATATGGTGACCTCGATTCTTTAAAGTATTCACTGGCAATCAGTGTTGGAAATCAGAAGATCTATGATTCCATTTGTTGTGAAGATCTCCTTCGGAGATATAATCACTGCGACAGACAGGTGACACCCCGGCTATTTGACATCTATTTATTTGGACTATCTAACCTGTGCGTTCAAAGATGTTTACCTCAAGGCATTGCCATGGCTGTGATGAAAAAGAAGATTACACTAATAGTTCTCATCTGACAATGAATATCGGAAGTACTACAACCTTTGACAAGGTACTGCACTGGGGGCTGCTGAGTAAGATAAGGGCTCATGATGTTAGAGGTGAGGTCCGAGCATGGATTGAAGATGGGCTGTCAGGCACAAAGCTATGAGTGGGGATAAGCAGCCGATAACCGGTGGTGTTCTGCAGATATCAGTGTTGGGACCACAACATTTCACTTTATACATTAGTGGCCTAGATGGAGGAACTGAGGGCATTCTGGCTAAGTTTGCAGGTGATACCAAGATAGGCGGAGGGACAGGTAGTATTGAGGATGCGGGGAGGCTACAGAAGGATTTGGGCAGATTAGGAGAGTGGGCAAAGAAATGGCAGATGGAGTACAACGTGGGAAAGGGTGAGGTCATGCACTTTTGTAGGAAGGAAAAATTCGGAAATCTGATGTGCAAAGGGGCTGCTGAGTCCTAGTCCAGGATTCTTTTAAGATAAACTTGCCAGTTGGGTCAGTGGTTAGGAAGGCAAATACAATGTTGGCATTTATTTCGAGAGGACTAGAATATAAAAGTAGGGTTGCATTCTGAAGTTTTATAATGCTCTGGTCAGACCACATTCAGAACATTGTGAGCGATTTTGGGCCCAATACCTCAGGAAGGGTGTGCTGGCCTGGGAGTGGGTCCAGAGAAGGTTCACAAGAATGATCCCAGGAATGGAAGGCAGAACACATGAGGAACATTTGAGGACTCTGGGTCTATACACGATGGAGTTTAAGAAGGATGGTGGGGAGGGTGATTAAACTGAAACTTACAGAATAATGAAAGGCCTGGATAGAATGGATTTTGGGATGATGTTTCCATTAGCAGGGGAGACTAGGGCCTGATGGCACATCCTTACAGTAGAGGAAAGACCTATTAGAACGGAGATAAGGGGAAACTTCTTCAGCCAGGGAGTGGTGAATCACTGCCACTGAAGCTGTGGAGGCCAGGTCACTGTGAATATTTAAGACAGAGATAGATGGGTTCTTGACTGTCAAGGGGGTCAAAGGTTATGGGGAGAAAGTGAGAGAACGGGGTTGAGGAACATATCAGCCATGATTGAATGGCAAAGCAGGCTCAATGGGCTGAATGGCCTAATCTCTGCTCCCATGTGGTTATGGTCTTATGATATCATTTCTACAAATGACTTTGAGAAAACTAGCCATCAAATAGAATATCCTGTCGTGTTCTAACATTTTGTGATACACAGATGTCCTCAGTGCAATTGGTGTGTTAAATTGAGTCTCTGAACTCCATCTTGTTATGTATGAGTAAAATATTTGCTACTGAGGTGTCCACTCTGTTCAAAATGTAATTGCATATGTGTATGCTGCCCATCCTCTGACACAGTACTCTTTGACTTGAGCACATTCTTCAATGGATTTCCGTGCATCACTGATTTAATTTAGTTATTGAGTTGTCTGGTAGAGTTGTGATTGTTATCAATCGAAATGTTTCCACCACTTCACCAAAAAAAACTCATCTGCTTGTTAAGGCCACATGAGAAAGATACAGGATATCCCATCTGCTGTTTTCTTGGAGCTTACACTGCCTTTGCAACAAAGCTCATCATTCATACCTTGAATTGTATTACACAGACGTAATTTTGTTAACTGGTGAGAATTTGTCAGTGCCACTAGGGGTTTCTGGTTTCCTTGGTCTTGAATTGGAGAACAAGAACATAAGAATTCAAAGAACGAGAGGGGATTTTATTGAAACATATAAAATCCTGATGGGATTGGACAGGCTAGATGCAGGAAGAATGTTTCTGATGTTGGACGAGGCCAGAACTAGGGACCGTAGTCTAAGAAAATGCGGTGAGCCATTCAGTACTGAAATGAGGAAGACTCAGAGTTGTGAACCTGTAGAATTCTCTACCATAGAAAGCTGTTGGGGCCAGTTCATTAGGATATTCAAGAGGGAGCTGGGCATGACTCTTGTGACGAAAGGGATCAAAAGGTATGAGAGAAAGCAGGAGCAGGATACTTAAATTGCATGATTAGCCATGATCATATTGGATGATGGTGCAGGCTTGAAAGGCCAAGTGGCCTTCTCCTGCAGCTATTTTCTATGTTTCTGTATATGTTTCTATATCCTGGAAATCTTTTACATGCCCATGCAACAGTAGCTTCTTCATCTATCATTGCACATCTCTGTTCTGTCACTGACAGTGAATGGGGTGCACAATAATCTTGTGAACTTTTTCCATTCCCCTGTATTTGCAAAAAGTACAGCTTCCATTCCTTTACAAGATGTATCTGTAGCAACGTCAGTTAGTTCTGGGGTCACAGTGAGCTAAAATATTAGGTAATATCAGCTTCTCAAAAGATTTTCTCAAAAGACCTCTGCTGTGCTTTCTATCAGTACAATGTATCGTCCTGTCACTGCAGCTGATCTAATAGCTCACTGATAACAGCCTTATTGCGCAGAAACTTTCCAACTTGGTTTACCAAACCCGTGTATATTGGAAGATCAAACACATTCTGAGGAAGTAGAAACAACTTGATTGCTCTCTTGTTCTGTGAATCAGCTCTGACACTGGATCCATCCACAAAATGCTCAAGGAGTTCGACAGTTGGCCGTGAGAACGACAACTTGTTGTGGGGGCAGTTTGCTGATTCCTGTAGGTCTTGTAGCACAGCTCACACTCCAGTGTCTTACTCTGTCTGAGTGGATCCATGAATCAGGATGTTTCGATGTGACATACCTCCAGTCCTTCCAGGATACTCGACATTGTCCTCTGAAAGATTTCTGGCTAATGTGATGCCTAAGGTTAATTTGCTAAAACGAAACCTTCCAAACTGTGCAATAAAGTTTGTAAACAATTTAAGGCTCTTCCTGGAAAGCTAGTTGCCAAAAAGAAAACACGACTTGCATTTTGCTTTGTGAAGCTTGAATCCTTTCCCATTTGAAGCAAGATCTCATTCACAGATAATGTATGTTGAATAGTATGTTAAAGTGCTCGATTCAACTGATTTTTCTTCTTAACCTCAGTTTATTTGCATGGTTGAATTGTCTTTGTTAATGTTAAGCCATCACTCAGCTGTAAGTAGTCAGATAACACTTCATCTATGACTCTGATAAAAGGTCCGTCCCTAATCAGTTCTTTGAAGCTGCCATATTCAGAGTTGATTAAGTCTGTACAAATGACTGCTAAAAGTATGAATACTTGCACCTTGTTACTAGTTAAGCTGATGAAACTTAGTTCACTTAAAAATGGATTTTTTTCAAAAATGACAGTAGCCAACATGTATGCCCCTTACTACCTCATACACTGCTATATCACTGTCAAATCCTTTGCTTTTCTACGATCTTATCTATGTAACAACCTATGGCATACAAGAGGGAGATGATCTTTTCATGTCTGCTGGGCATTGCAGGGAGTCCAGAGACAAGATCAGACCTGATAAATCTTTGGCGCCAATTCTGTCTGCTTGATTGCAGCTTATGACCTGCACAAAGATTTTCAGCAACATAAGAGACTTTTCCTTAATGTTTTTTTTCCACTTGCTGCCACTGAATAATATTTTTGGATTAGTTACAAAAAAATGGATAGAAGCCAGGAGCAGACTAGGCCATTTGTGGCCCTTCGAGCCTGCTCCACCATTCAATAAGATGATGGCTGATCATCGAGCTCATGCCATGTTCCTCCTTTCTCCTCTTAGTCTTTGATGACTTTAAAATCTTATAACATATCTCTCTCGTTATGTTGCTGAAGAATATTTACAGTATCGAAAGCATTGGTTTTATTTCAGAAATATATCACCGTCACTTCATCCTGCCATGACTTAAGAGACCAAAATTTGCTCTCTTTAAATAAGGAGGAATATACCTCCCACGAAGGGAGTGAAGCAAACATCCATCAGGCTAATTCTTGAGATGGTCAGCCTCACCTCTGAGTAGAGTTTAGAAGAATGAAGAAGTGATGATGCATGATGAATGGAGGACCTCTAGGATATAGGGGGATATATGAGGTACGAGGAGCAAGGCCTTTAAGACCGAGATCATTTGTCCTCAGGGTGTACAGAATGTTTGGAATTCTCTACACCTGAGAATTTTAGTCATTAATTGTTTTCCAGACGAGAATGATTGATTTCTAGAAGCTGTTGACATCTAAGGTTATGGCAATGGCACAGAAAGTTGCAATGAGATTGATCGCAAATAATGATCCAGACAGGCAAAACTACTCTTGTATTCTTTCTGAAGATCACATGACATTCCATCACTTCCCATTGATGGTTTAGACTGTGCTTTATTAGCCTATCATGAATCAGATTTAACCTTTTACACTGCATGTACAGCCACAGTTATCACAAGTTTGCTGTCAGTTCATTATACAAATATCAATTTCCAGGCCAGCTGTAATGGGGATTTGGCCACAAATGATTAGGAATTAAGTGTTAAATATCATTTAATATTCCTCCCATTTTTCATCCATCACCCTCCATATGGTTTCTTATCATTGTAGATTGTTCTAGTTCTTTGATCTTCATTTCACAATTCATCATGAATAACATCATGAATATTAATGACCCACAGGTGTTAATTTATAGGAATAAGGTGACTGAATTATTACGTGTTAACAATAGATTAAAATGATTTCATATTCATTTTAACACAACTAACAACCACCTCACTCCCAGTGTAATTCCATACGATAAAAATTTCGGATTCTACTTTAATTGAAGGATCAGGGTGTTTGGAACTGAACAGATTAAGGTTTGATAAAGACCAAATTTAAAATTAATGTTACAGTTACTTCCTTTGTTGGAGTTGTAACTGGCTTGTGTTCAAAGCAACGTGAAGTTCCAGTGGGAATCCTGGCCCCTGAACTTTTTTTTGCTGCATTGCAACATTTCTTTTGATATTCAGATACAATCTTGCTGAAAATGTAGTTTCAAAAGTACAAAGTCAGTGGTGCTATTCCAGCAACGTTATTGCACGTTTAAAACAGTCCAGGGATTAATGTTATTTTCCAAAGGCGATCTGCATGCAACGTGTTCTGTTTAATGATTGTAGCAGAAATAGTCCACTTTTGTGTAATAGCACAACTGTGCTGTGTGAAGTGTCTTTGGATGCTACACTGGTATCATCCAATCAGGGCTCAACTATTAGATGGCGGCACCAAGTTGAAGTGAACTTTTTCCCACTGTAGTGCAGAAGGGAGACCAGAGAGAATGGAAATCTGCTGGATGCTGGAGCAGGATCTGAGGGCTGCAGGAGTGGGAGGCCATCCTCTCCCAGTGGCTGTGAAGGTGACAACTGGCTTCATCCAAGCACCGATGACCTGTGTGGGATCTCTCAGTCACGTCCCACAAAAGCATCAAGACAGTGGCTGAGATAGCAAGAACTGCCCATGCTGGAGTCAGAGATAATACAGTGTGGAGCTGGAGGAGCACAGCAAGTTAGGCCTGAAGAAGGGTCCTGACCTGAAACATCGACTTTCCTGTCCTCTGATGCTGCCTGGCCTGCTGTGTTCCTCCAGGTCCAAGACAGCGGCTGATGTCATCTGTGCACAGTCACACACTTGTCCATTTTATTCTTGTACGGCATGATCAGTTCTGCAGCCTGGATTGAAAGATTCAGGGTACCATTGACTGTACACACATGGTGTTGAGAGGGTCCACACAGTGGAATTCATCAACAGTAAGGTATTCATTCAACTCACGTCCAGGTGATCAGTGATCACTGTTACCACTTCCCGTAGGTGTGTGCCCACTATCGCGGTAGAGGCCATGGCTCTTACACCCTGGAGCACTCTCGTGTACTGGTAGCTGTGAGAGTGTCCAGGAGCTTTACGATGCTGCTTACTGGACCAAGGGATACCCGCTGTGACAATGGGTGATAATACTGTTACACAACCCTGTACAAGACACAGACACAGTGCTGCCTGTGCTCTGACCAGCGCATGGTGCAGTAGCCAAAGGGCTGTTGAAAATATAGTTCTGTTGCTTGGACTGGGCGGGGAGGTGCTATCTAGTGTAGTCTGGACTGAGAGTGCCACATCATCATCTGGCATACTGTGCTCTGCACAACTGGGGCAAGCAATGAGGCGAGATGCTCACTGTTGAGGAACTGGCAGAATGGGATGGAGGAGGGAGAACAAAGACTTGGGGAGGAGGAAGCTCTCCACATCCATGACTGTGCTGAGCTGCATCTGGCTCCAGGTACCACTTGGGACCTGACTGACACCCAGATCCAGTAGATGGGAGCTGGGCGCAGCAGACCATCAGGGACTGTAAAATAGTCGTTGGTCATCATGTCAGCATTTGGTTTGCATTGTGGGGCTGAGCCTCTGTTACTTTTGCTTGTGTTCCCTTTTACTTTCTGTAAATAAAAAGTCATATGTGACTGCCTGCTTGTATTTAGTGTTCAATGACAAGCTGTGGGTCTGCAATGGACAATGGGAAGCAGAGACTGACAGGGTGTTCGGATGGAATGCAGCAATAGATAGGTAAACTGTGTGAGTCAGTCAGACCAAGGCAAGTCTGACTAGTAGCAGGTGCTGTTTACACATCAACTACAGTAAGTTCCAGCCATGGGCTTGTTATCAATGAGTGAAAAATGTTGCTATAATTTTCCACCTATTGCATGACAGTATCACTGCTTTTTTTTAATAGAAAAAAATTTATGTCCTTTCATTCTAAACAGTTATTACATAGAATACAGATCATAGAAAAGTACAGCATAGCACAAGCCCTTCGGCCCACGATGTTTTACAGACCTGTTATTCTACTAAGATCAAACTACCCTGCTTACCCTGCATTTTACTATCCTCCATGTGCCTATCCAAGAGTCACTTAAAAGTCTCTAAAGTATCTGACTCCACTACCACTGCTGGCAGCACATTCCACACGCCCACCACTCTCTGTGTGAAGAACCTAGCTCTGACAGCTCCTCTATAAATTCCTCCAATCACCTTAAAATTATGCCCCCTCAGAATAGTCATTTCTGTCCTGCGAAATACAAAGATTTGTTTACTTCTTTGAAATTAAAGCACTTTTTCAAGCAGTTTTTGTAAATACTTTAAAAATTATAAGAATGTTCACAAGGTATTATTTTTAATGGATTGTTGAGACTTACACATCACAAACTATTGCCTAAAAAGAGACAACATTCATTTAAAACCCAGATTGCTTTTTTTATTTTATTCAATTTACAATATAAAGCAAGGATAAAATCAGAGACTGTTTAAATTAAATGTCTTTAATTAATGAATGTCCCTAATTAATGAACAATTTTAATGCATGACTTGTTTTAATCCTACAGCAGACTACAAGATCAGCAGAATTCACACTACATTTTCCCTTTGATAATTTGATGATTAAATCACACTTCCTGCAAATAGCACTGGAGGATGATTAAACTTTATCTGGTAGTGTATAATAGCAAGCTTCTTACCTTTAGTTTTACATTTCACAATCGTAGATGAGCAAATTATTAGAATTTTCACTTCTTAAAAGTAAACAATGTAAACAGGCTCCCATACCATACAGAACTACAACTTTTCAAATCTTTCTGCATTTTGTGACAAAGTAGTGAGCCTTAGGGCTGGCCTCTTGTCGTGACTCTTGTCATTCTTTAAAAACAGCAATTGGACTCATTTGTGGAAGTTCCATCCCTGTTACTAACAAATCCAACTTTTGCCAGCAGTGGGTTGGTATATGAATGAAACAGGAGGGAAACCCAAATTTAATAGTGCTATTTTAAATGAGCATTATGTTCAGACAGACACAATCACCAAGATGTAAACATCCCTGAAGAGTGTAATGTCTGTTCAAATTCGATGATCAGAATTTTTTAAAATACCCTATTCTTTAAACTTCTTTTTTTAAATGCAGCTGTCACTGAGAGAAAAGAAGGAAGTGTTTTCACTATCAAGTGTTCATTGCCTGAATTCTTGCTGCTAAGGCAGGTAGCCTAAGTCAGGAAATTCCACAACTTACTACACCCATTTGTACAGAAAGGCATTTGAACAGCACAAACCTCACACTGGGTGGTCTGGATGTGGGGCGGTAAGGTACAGAGTTTGGCTCATCGACTCCAGACATAGAATGGATGCAGAGGTAAGCTCTGTTTAATTCTTGTGGGCGTTAATTTATATTAGCACAATGCTTCGGTAGCTGCTTGTAGGATGATGCATAAATCTGTGCCCACTGATTTAGCCTTTCACCTCCCCCAAACTAGGTATTAGCATTTAATTGTATCTTGCCTATTACCCTCAAAGCAGCACTCTGTCATTGTCAAAATGTCTGGTTCAAAGGGAACGAGCCAGCAGATGTGGCAGAAATGAATGCCAACCCTGCAATTTTACAGTGCCTCACCCATATCAGTCAGTCCAGAGAATCAGGTTGTACCATGTGAGTGGGCATAGGTTATATGTCATGACAGAGGAAGCTGGAAGCTGTTCGTGCCTGTGTGTTCACTTCATTGTCAGTAGGGACGGCACACTATTACTGCCAGCAACATCTCCAGATTCCAGGATGGGTATCCACAAAGATTGGAACGATTCACACCTTGCAATAAGGCAATCATGGAGATGGTAAGGGCTCCAGCTGAGCTCATTATTGGTGGTAGAGAATTACAAGTAGCAAAAGCAGCATTTAAGGCACTTTCAAACATGCAGCCAATGGTGGAGGTAAGGCTGTTACTATATTGAGTAGAATTTGAGGTTGGTTTAGGCAGAGTGCAAAGTGTGGGTTGCATAAAGGGTTCTGCAAGGGAGGTTGAGGGCAATGGCTAACACCAGCATTTCTCAGAGATGTAACATGTGCACACAGTAGGCAGTACATGATGAAGGGTTTATTATCCTAATTCTTTATTTTGTGCCAGGGGATGTGAGCATCACTGTTAAGGGCAGCATTTGTTGCCCTGAACTGAATTATTTGCTAGATGAAAAGGAGGCCGGAAGAACACAGCAAGCCAGGCAGCATCTGGAGGAAAAGAGCAGTCAATGTTTTGGGTATAAACCTTCTTCAGGACTGAAAAGCCCCTTTCCCAGAAGACTTCAGAAACTTTTTTTGACTTGCCACTAAAGTCTCGCATCACACAACGTGAGTTCAGTCTGATTCCAGGTCTGAAATAGCAGCAACTCTTTGAAGTTGGCACCATGGAGGATATGAAACACCGTGGTTGGGGAGAGGAAGCGGTAGTGAGAACAACAGCATGGAACAGTTTGTGGAACCACTGGGAGGAACTTCCAGAGAACTGAGGCAAGCCTTCAACCAGACTGTTCCTCCACTCATCCACCTCCATGGCTGCAAACACCTGGTTCCAGGTTCAGTCAGCCTGACTTTTTCCTACACCACTACCCCTCCACCCCTGGCCCATGCACAAACCATATCTCCTGTGGCAGCACTACATCCCCAAGCGAAAATCATGCCATCTGGGGTATTTTCACTGTGACAGATCTGGTCAGTCATGTAGTTCTTTGACTCAAGCCCACCTCAGTAGCGAGTCTATCCCTGACACTCAGGATCATCAAAGAAACCCTAAACTATACTTGTAAAGGAAAAATAGAAAAAACTGAGGTTCAGGTTTTTTAGATGAAATGTTGAAGCCATAGCAGTAATCCCAAATTCACATTAAAGATGGGGATCTGACTTGCTTTTGGACTTGGGCTGTTTGAAAGTGCACATTGATATAGAAACATAGAAACTAGGAACAGAAGTAGGCAAATTTGGCCCTTCGAGCCAGCTTCACCATTCAGTATGATAATGGATGATTATCGAACTCAGTACCTACTTTCTGCCCAAACCCTTTGATCCCTTTAGCCCTAAGAACTATATCAACTCCTCTTGAAAACATTCAATGCTTTGGCCTCAACTGATTTCTGTGGCAGAGAATTTCACACACTTGCCACACTCTGGGTGAAGAAATTTCTCCTCAACTCAGTCCTAAATGGCCTTAGACTGACCTCTGGTTCTGGACTCCTTGGTTATGGGGAATATCCTTCCTCCGTTTACCCTGACTAGTCCTGTTAGAATTTTATAGCTTTCTATGAAATCCCCTCTCATTCTTCTAAATTCTAGTGATTAAAGCCTTAACCAATCTAGTTTCTCTTCATACATTGGTACTTCCATGCCAGGAATCAGCCTAGTAAATCTTTATTGCATTCCCTCCATAGCCAGGTCATCCTTCCTCAGAAAATGAGCCTAAAACTGCAAAGTCCTGGTAGGGTTTCTCTAAAGCCCTGTACAATTGCAGCAAGACACGCTGGGTCCTGTTCTCAAATTCTCTCAAAATGAAGGCCAAAACACCGTTGCTTTCTTCACTGCTTTCTGCACCTGCATGCGTACTTTTGGCAACTTATGTATTAGGACAATCAGGTCTCGCTGCATCTCCCCCTTTCCCAATCTACCACGATTCAGATAATAATCTGCTTTTGTTTTTTTTCCTACTAAAGCAGACAACCTCACATTTATCCCCACTGAATTTTATCTGTCATGCACTTGCCCACTCACTCAACATTGTCCAAATCATAATGAAGCATCTCTGCAACCTCCTCACAGCTCACCCTCCTACACAGTATTGTGTTATCTGCAAACCTGGATATATTACATTTACTCGCTGTGTCTAACTCATTAATATATGCATTTTAGTTGTTAAACGGTGAATGAAGAGTTGAGGATTGTGCATGTTTGTTCAGTGTCTCTCATTGTTTGATGATGGGCGAGCATCACAGATTAGGAGACTGCTTTCTCTCAACTTCTGACGGTGTTCATCAGTATTGCATCAATCAGATGCTGAGCTGAAGGGAAAGGGGGATCAGTTGCAGATTACTACAGCACATTGTTTCATGGCAGTAGAACCTGAAGCAGCACTAAAACCTTGGACAGTATGTGTACAAACATAAACTACGTTTACACAGGCATGAAGGCAGATGCTGGAAATCTGAAATAAAATAGAGAATCCTGGAAATAATCAGGTCTGGCAATATCCATGCAGAGAGAAAGGGAGTTACTACACCAGGTTGATAACCTTTCAAAAACTGACCTGAATGACTAACTCTGTTCGTCTCTTCACAGATGGTACTATGCTGTTGAGTATTTTTGGAATTTTCCATTTTAATAACCAATTATTTTTAACTGAAAATGCTTTCCGAATTCTGGCCGGCTTACAAATTATAAATAGGATGAAAATCTGCAGGGAACTTTTCAAATAAAAAATGAAATTCATTTCTAGGTTTTGGAAGAGGGCAATTACAATTAAAAGGAAATCATACTACCCAAACTTTTTCAACGAAGTTCCAAACTTCCATTCACAAACCCACTAAAATGCAAAAAATGACAACAAGCTCTCAAAAAGATGACGAATGTGGTAGAATGGGGGAGAAGACATGACAGAAGATTTGTAGCTCACAATGACAAGATTAGAATTGAAGACAATGCCTGTAAGACCCTAGTACAGAAATATATTTCCACTGCTGGCATTGTCAGATCTCAAGATTCTTGAAGCAATTTTCCATAAAATTGATCTTAAAATAATGTTATATTTTTCATTCTGCCTGTATGCACATTGCACTCACAACAAAGCAGATACTCGAAAGGTACAGATAGATAGACTTAGGTAGGATCTAATTGCACTTAGAGAAACATGGCTGCATGGTAACCCAGACTGGGAACTGAATATTCAAGAATATTCAATGTTTAACAATGGCAAGAAGGAAAATGAGGTAAAGTTGCACTAATCTTTAGAGATGGGATCAATACACTAGCAAAGGAGGATATCTGACTGGAACAGCAATGTATGGATTCTCTTCGGAGCTAATTATCAGCAAAGGGCAGCAGGTATACAACAGAAAGAGTCTTGACTGGTGGTCCATTGCCCAATAGTTAGCTCCTCACCCTGAAGGAAGAAAGAGTCCTGACTCTGATCACCCAAAGCAAGGCCTGGACTGATACTGGAGGATGCTCTTAACTTATTGTGCCAGGAGCCCCTGAGCAATAGCTATCCCTCTTGACTTGACTGAGGCCCACTTACAACAATGACAAGATTCCTGGCCTTGTTCCTGTGCTAAATAGCAAGGCAAGAATGCAGTAACATAAGCCTGGTAGCTCTGACTGAGGAGGCATAGTGTAAAATGGCAAGGCAAGGCATGGATGCTCTGAGCATCCTGGTAGGTGCAGGGTGAGTGAGTGAGTGCTATAACTGTGAGTGAAGAGGGTAGAATTGCAGTTTGCTCGAGTCCATGAGCTGGTGTGTATCCCTGAGTGCACAGTGTCCTTGTTGCTGCATTACAATGAGAGTTGCTGGTATAGCCTTACTTGCAGCCATGCAGTCGAGAAGCGGTCTGTAAGTGAATCAGAGATTGCCATGAGGGTTCTTAGAGGCAGGCACATATCGAATGTCAACATCATCAGATGTGGCCAGTACCCATGAGGTATGTCCTGGAGATACTGGTGCTCAGTTTCCATCAAGGAGGTTACTCAGAGCATGGAGTGAGCATTCTCCATCAGGCGCTCGCTCAGGCTTCCTTGTCGAGTTTCCTTGCTGTCAAGTTGCTTTGACAAGTTTGTTAGGGACTGAATATGAACAAGACAAGTTGTAGTGTTAACAAGGTGTTTAGCAATCAATAACGACCATCAATTGGCATCTCTCTACTGCCTAGTGACAGTTGCATACTACTTGTGAAAAGCATAAAAGGTGGAGCAAGATGATCTTGACATTGAGATGAACCTCAAAGTATTTGTTGTTCAATTTTACCACATGCTTTGTCATTGCCCAAATTGCTCAGACCCCTATAAGATTCCACCCTTTGTGTTAGTTTTCACTGAGATACAAGAAATCTCCCAAAAGGAGAGATATAACTTTCTGGGGACAATGAGGAGTTGAAGGAAATTAGTACAGTATTAGTAAGAAGACTGTGCTGGAGAAATTAACAGCACTGAAAGTTGCTAGAACCCCAGGACCTAATATTCTACATTTTAGAGTGCTGAAGGAGATAGCTATGTAATTGATGCAGTTGTGATTTTCTTCTAAAATTCTATGGACTCTGGAATGACTCTTGCAGACTGGAAAGTAATAAGCGTCATTCTCTATTTAAGTTGGGTCTGAGAAAGAAAACAGGGAACCACAGACTGGCTCACCTTCTATTAGCAAGAGGTAAAATGCTAGAATTTATTATAAAAGATGTGATAAATAGACATGGATGATAATCATCTGGTCAGCATGGGTTTGAGAGTAAGAAATCATATTTGACAAACTTGTTGGGATTCACTTAAGATATTACTTTTAAAACTGATAAAGTTGAGTACACATAAATGTTCAGAAGGTTTTTGATAAAGTCACCCACAGGAAGCTGGCCAGAAAAATTAAAGCACATAATATAGGAAGTAATGTGTTGGCATGAATGAATGATTGGCTAACAGACAAAAAATAGAGAGTAAGAATACATAGGTCCTTCTCATGTTGGCAGGTGGTTACTAGTGGGAATGCTGCAAGAATCAATACTTGGGCCCTAGCTGTCTACGGAATACCTAAGATTTAGACATGGGAACTAAATGTAATATTTCAATGTTTACAAGTGATTCAAAGTGAAGCAGGAACATTTGAAGTGAGGGTGGGGTAAAGTGACTTCAGCATGATTTGGACAGGGTTAATAAATGGGCAAAAGTATATCAGATGTAATATAATGTGGAAACATTCAGGTTATCTAGTTTGGTAGGAGGAATAGATGTGCAATTTATTTCTTAAATGGTAAGAGGTTGGAAAGTGCAGAGGGATCTGGGTGACCTTGTCAATATCTGACTACTTGAAGGCTAACATGAAAGATGCAACAAGCCATTAAGAAGGCTACTGGAATGTTAGCCTGCATTGCAATAGGATTTGCGTTTAGGAGATAAAATCTTGCTTCAATTGTATGGGAGTTTAGTTAGAATGTACATAAAATGATGTGCACAATTTTGTTTTCCTAATCTCAGGAAGAGAGAGTGCAACAATGTTTCACCAGATTTCCTCCCAGGATGGCAAGATTGTCCTATGAAGAGAAATTGAGCAAATTGGACATGTATTCACTTAAGTTTCAAAGAATGAGAGGTGAACTCACTAAATCCTATCAAATACTTACAGAAAGAGAGAGGACAGATGGAGGAAGGATGTTTTGCCTGGTTGTGGAATCTAGAACCAGGGAGCACATTTTAAAATAGAAAGGATGCTGTTGAGGTTGGTTGCCTCACTGAGCTGGTTTGTTGTTCCGCAGGCTTTTCATTACCCTGCCGGGTAATATCCTCAGTGCAGCCTCCAATGAAGCATTCGTGTGTTTTTCCACCTGACTTTTAAGCTCTGGGGTCCATTGCGGTGATTGCCTCACTTCCGGGTTTCCTCCGCAGTGGAATGTTTATTGGCACATTAAATAAACACATTGAACTCAACCCCATATACACTCCACTGTGGAGGAAACCTGGAAGTGAAATCCATTGCAACGGACCCCAGAGTTTAAAAACCAGGCAGGAAAACACACCAACGCTTCATCAGAGGCTGAACTGAGGATGTTACCCAGCACGGTAACGAAATGTCTGTGGAACAACAAACCAGCTCAGCGAGCCAACCAACCTCAACACCCACAACCTGAGCTACAAATCTACTCCAAAATCTTGGAAAGGATGCTATTTAGGACTGAGATGGGGAGCGTTTTGTTTAAATTAGAGAGTTGTGAACCTTTGGAATTCTCTACAATGGAGGCTATGAAAGCTCAGTCTTTGAGTATGTTTTGAGGAGAGGATGATAGATTTCCGATTCCCAACAGTGAGCAGGGCTTTGAGGATGGGGTGAGTAAAAGGCATTGAAATGTTCAATCAGCCATGATCATATTGAATTACGGAGCTAGCTCAACTCCTGTTCCTATGTTCCTAAAAACACAAAATTGATTAATATACTTTGTGGAAATTGCTTTCAGCAGAGATTAACAATAAAAAAGAATCATTATCTTGGCTGGGTAATTTGAAAACATCTCACACCATTGTACTGAAAGGTCCTTTGATCTCAGTCTGTTTGCTTGGACCAGAAAAGATTAATAAAATAAAGATAGAGACTTAGCTTTTAAAAACAGCAAGATTATGAGGGAAATCAAGCGGACTGAGGGTAAAAAAATTAGATTTTTTTTTACACAGATTGAGGTTAGACAAACCGGAGCACAGTTAGAAGCCATATTGCTTAAGTTATGTAAAATGACCTGCAAATGTTATTTAGCATAATGTGTACTTTATTTTGTGTCGCTTCACAAAAATAAGTTGCACAGATTATATTAGCTCAATATTAAGAGAGTTCTGTTATATTACTGTGAAATAAGCAGCTTCCTGGTTCATACCTGAATCACGTATCATCAATGTTTGCTTGGACCATCTTCAAAGAGACTAAACTAGTGCATATGTGACACGAATATTCAACCCAGGCCACATAGGAATATTGTCATTCTACTGCCTTACTGTCTACAGAAGCCTTGTTGCAATTGTCTGGGGGCTGTGGTGATATCAAACCTGAAGGACCATGTACCATTTTGGGCTCCTTTCCCAAGAATGGTATATTTGCCTTGGATGGGGTGCAAAGGTTACTATTCTGATTCAAGGATTGAGAGAACTATCCTTTCAGGAGAGATAGAGCGTACTGGGCTTATATCCTCTTGAGCCAATAAAAGTGAGAGGAGAGGTAAAATTCTGAGAGTGTCAGACAGGGTAGATGCTGTGTGGCCAGGTCCTGGTGCCAGTGGGTCTACAGCCAGGGGTTTTTGTCTGAGGAAAAGGGGTCAGCCATTTAGGACATGCGAAAGAATGCTTTTGCAATGATTTTAATAGCCCCTGCCATTATATTTCCACTGCACCCATCTAACTTTTATTGCTTTCACAGTCCATGCTTGTATCTCTTCCAGTCACCAACATCCATATTTTTATCATCCTTGTGTGCTTTATATTTAGTTTTCTATTAACTCTTGCCTATTCATCTATTGATTTTTCTTATTTCACAAGAAGGACTGTTGCCCTTGGGGGTATAAATTGGTTTATTATTCCAACTAATTCTTTCTGTGACACCTATAGTTCTCCTGCTATTTTACCCATCAAAAGATTTCCCAGCTCCCAGTGGGCAGTGTGTCTCTGATCCCACTGAAATCAGCTTTACCTAAATTTAGAATCTTAGTAGCTGTTTCATATTTCTCCATTTTGAACACAATATTAAGGTTGATCATTATTACGATCACTATTCCAAAATATGATTACATTTCATTTACCAATGAAAGAAATCTGGCTCAGTTTTATGACTGAATACCAGGCTATTTTCCCTTTTTGTTCCAAGAATATACAGTCACAGAAAGCGATCCAAAGCAAAGTCAATAAATCCATGATGGGTGTGAACTCATTTGCTTATCCCAGTCTATAAGGAAGTCAAAATCTCCCATTTAAACCACTCATGTTCATGTAATCTCTGCGATACTCCACTCTTCCAATTCACAAATGCTACCAGTCAGATGATACACAATCTTACAATAGTTTCAAATCGTTTTCATTTGTAAATTAGTCTCCACAGCCTGCTACTTCTTGTTATATCATTTTCTGTTATAGAAGTAACTTCTTCCTTAGTCTTTAAGGTTAAACCACTTCACCTATCATAATCTGTACTATTTTTGTAACTGTTATAATTTGTTATACTCAATTCCCAGTCCTTACATCTTGCAGTTGTATCTCAGTAATGCCATGTCATACTTTCAAAGTTGAGTTTGTGCCTGCAATTTGTTCCTTATACTCCATGCGTTTGTAAAAGAACACTTACTTGGACCACACTTATCCATCTTCTCTAATACGCTTAGAAATGTATTAAAAATTTCTCTCTGGTAACTGTATTAAATGAAATCTTTCAATCTTTCTCTGTAGGGCCTAGCACACAAGTTCTGACTGTTACCCTATTTTCTTCCTTGTTTATTTGTTTTAGAATCATTAGTTATACCACCTTTCTTCAATGTGAGTCTTGCCTTTGTCTGTGACCACCCTGTCAGTCCTTTCTCGTCGGACCTAGTTCCAACTTGGGTCTATCTAAATGGGGCAATTCCCTTCTGCCCAGAATTGAAATCAATGTCCCATGAAACAGAGTCTCTCTTTCCCCTACCTGCCCTTAGCCACATATTAGTCTCTTTACAGCCCATATTCCAAAAAGCGATTTGGACAAAGCTCACTTCATTATCTAAAGGCATGACCCCTCGTGGCCCTTCTTAAAAGAAAAGTCTATTAGTTTCTTGTATTCTCTTCAAGATCCTTTGCATTTTATTTCCTACATTGTTGATTCAGAAATAGTATCATGCCAAATTACAAGAAGCACCAGCTCAGAAGGAAGCCATATGGCCAATGTATCATGATGACTGGAATCTTCCCCTCCCCCTCTACTATCCTTTCAATCTGTTTCACGATGTCACTCATCTTGGCAGGAAGTTGGAAGCATATCGTCTGGAATTCTCAATGCTTTGAATGGAGTCTATCTATCGCTCCAATCATTAAATCTCCTACAAATATGATGTTACATGATCCCTCTTCCTCCCACTGAGACACCTCCTGTTCCAATATGCTGTAGGTAGCATTCTGGTTGCCCATCAAATAGTCTTTATCCTTATTTTTGCAATGTATGCAGTGCTTTGTATCTGGAGGACAAAAGTAGTGGATCCTCGTTGTCCACCTTGAGATCCCTTAATCTTTGCACTATCCATTATGTCAATCCTGTTCTGAGGCAGACTCTGGGAGAAATGTTCCAGAATTGCTGGGAGTGTTCAAATGGCTGTTGTTCTGAAGGCCAACCTACTTTGAAAGTGTCACTATTGCAGGGCGTTCCAAAGTGGGGGGCCAGCGGGAGTGGTTGTGGTGGGGGTGGGTGTGGTTGAGGTGGGGGTGGGTGTGGTGGTAGAGCTGGGAATTGGAGTGGTAAGTTGAAATGTTGGGGTCGCGAGTTCGGAGACAACAATGGCTGCCATAGTGCTCTGTGACTCTTGCCTCATTCTCAATAGTTTCCACTCACATGAAGCCCCATCCCCTCAGTTTTCTTAAGGGATTACAACAATTTTCAAGACTCAAAATTGGGTCACAGTGGAAAAAGATTTGGCAAGCACCACACTATCATCTTTGCACAAATGTTATTATAATTTTGAGAAGCTGCATATTTAGTGAGAAAATGTTAGTGCAAGAAATTTTATTTTGAAATAATTTCAACTTTAATTTTAGCTGTGAACCACATTCAGTTTACGCTGGTTTCATAAAGTAAATACTATTGTAAAAAAGATCAGGTACCTAATTCACAGTCAGATAATTGTGTTATTTAAAGACACTTTCATATTGTAATGCAAGGCTGTGCTACTTTCAACAATTCACATATGTCAATGCTTGCACAAAGTCCCCCTCAGATGAAACAAGCCTATATAGTGCTTTGATTTGTTCTGGTACCTAATGATTGTGCAGCCAGTGTAACAAAGTTAATGACTGATTTAAATCCAAGTGTAGCCACTGATTAAGCCTGAAAGTACTTCGATTAAATCTGGTTTTCATCTTAGTGACTATGTTTTCAGCACTTCGATCACCCTCTGTTCTATTACCAGGCCTTCTGCAAAGGCAAAAGTGACACCTTCCCACCCAAAAACAGCAACAGCTATGGGAGGAGATGTAACTGAGAGCACCCAGAAGTACAGCCTCCTCTATATATCAGTTCAACTTCAATGTAATAGGCTGTTAAAACTGTGCCATGAAACAGAAGAGGTCTGGCTAATGTGTTCACACCATTGTAGCAAGTTATCAAGTACTGATGAAAATGAAGTCTAAACACAGCCACAAAGCTGGAGTGTAATCTCTGCAGAAGCTTACATCAGAGGGAAGAGATAAACATAAAAGCTGTTACTTGAGCCATATTGAAATGATAGCTTCGGTTCCCCCTGGGGAACTCCAATCATATTACTGTTATTCTTAATTTCTTTGATTCAAGCCAATGTTAAATACATTAGTTATTAAGCTCATCTGTAATTGCATCAATACCACGTGTATATTTGAAAAGGCAAAAATTGTTTGATTTAAAAATAAAGTGGGAAAATAATCTGGATGAGATTATTTAAAATTGACAGAACCTATTGCAGTATCAATTGGCTAGACTTGAATCTTGTACAAAATTCAGTCTTAATTCAGACACATAATAGGGTGTACCCTGTCATCTGGCCACACATGAGCTTCAAAAGAATACATTTTATGTTAATGATGGCACAATCATGAGCAATATTGCTTCCTATGAGGAATAGAATGCCTGCTGCCTCCGCACTGATTAATCAGCAAATTTACGAGTACTGTGTACAGTTTGGGTTGTCATTTCATATAAAATACAGGAGAAGGCACAAAATGATTGGCAAGGATGATACCTGAACTATAAGGTGAAAGTCAGTGAGGTATAAACAGTTTGGAACTTTTTTCTCTTGAAAGAGAAGGCTGGGAGGCGATCTAATAGAAATCTTTAACATTATGAACAACTTTGAAAAAGTAGAAACAAAGAGTGTTTTCATTTTGTCAGAACGGGCAAAAATCTCAACATAAAATAGTCATCAAGAAATTAACTAGGGAGTTTGAAAGAACCTGCTTCAGCCAGAGAACGATGAGATTGTGAGACGCATTACACCAGAGAATTGTTGAATTGAGTGGCATGGATTAATTTAAGGAAAGCTAGATAGTCATAGTAAGGATGAAGGAGAAAGGATGAGAGGGTAATGCTGACGGTTGGAAAGAAAAGTCAAGAGGCGGCTCAGTTATAGCATTAATACCATAACTGACTGGTTGGGGCTAATGGCCTGCCTCTGCTGAATATTCTGTACAATTCAATCTGTTTTCTTATGCTTTTCAGTGACATTCCTTGTTGCAGTCATGTACTTTCACTTTCAGTTTCTTACTAAATGCAATTTTTACTGCATGCTGAATTCTAGATGCAAAACTGAATGCATACTTAGAAAAACTGAATAGCCACACTGAGCCCTGCCACATCTTCACCATTCCCCCAGACCTTCCACTACCTGAGGACGAATGGTCAGTCCTTAGTAAGGGGCTCAGCTTTGTCCCCATACAACCACACATCAACGAATACCAGTCACAGTTGGACATAGAACAGTTTTTCCGCCGCCTTCGCCTCCACGCCTACTTCTTCAACCGGGAACCTAACCCTCCCTCCACTGACCCCTTCACCCGCTTCCAACACAAGTCCTCCTCCTGGACACCATCCCCAGGCCTCCTACCTTCCCTCGACCTCTTCATCTCTAACTGCCGTCGAGACATTAACCGCCTCAACCTCTCCACCCCTCTCACCCACTCCAACCTCTCCCCTGCAGAACGGGCAGCCCTCCGCTCCCTCCGCTCCAACCCCAACCTCACCATCAAACCCGCAGACAAGGGTGGTGCAGTGGTAGTATGGCGCACTGACCTCTACATCGCCGAGGCCAAACGCCAACTCTCCGACACCACCGCCTACCGCCCTCTCGATCATGACCCCACACCCGAGCACCAAACCATCATCTCCAACACCATTCATGACATCATCACTTCAGGGGACCTCCCACCCACAGCTTCCAACCTCATTGTTCCCCAACCCCGCACGGCCCGTTTCTATCTCCTTCCCAAAATCCACAAACCTGCCTGCCCTGGTCGACCCATTGTCTCAGCCTGTTCCTGCCCTACCGAACTCATCTCCACCTATCTGGACTCCATTTTCTCCCCTTTGGTCCAGGAACTCCCTACCTATGTCCGTGACACTACCCACACCCTCCACCTCCTCCAGGACTTCCAATTCCCTGGCCCCCAACACCTCATTTTCACCATGGATGTCCAGTCCCTATACACCTGTATTCCACATGCAGATGGCCTCAAGGCCATCCGCTTCTTCCTGTCCCGCAGGCCCGACCAGTCCCCCTCCACCAACACCCTCATCCGCCTAGCCGAACTCGTCCTCACCCTCAACAACTTCTCTTTCGATTCCTCCCACTTCCTACAGACTAGGGGGGTGGCCATGGGCACCCGCATGGGCCCCAGCTATGCCTGCCTCTTTGTAGGTTACGTGGAACAGTCCCTCTTCCTCACCTACACAGGCCCCAAATCCCACCTCTTCCTCCGTTACATTGATGACTGTATCGGTGCCGCCTCTTGCTCCCCAGAGGAGCTCGAACAGTTCATCCACTTCACCAACACCTTCCACCCCAACCTTCAGTTCACCTGGGCCATCTTCAGCACATCCCTCACTTTACTGGGCCTCTCAGTCTCCATCTCAGGCAACCAGCTTGTAACTGATGTCCATTTCAAGCCCACCGACTCCCACAGCTACCTAGAATACACCTCCTCCCACCCACCCTCCTGCAAACATTCCATCCCCTATTCCTAATTCCTCCGCCTCCGCCGCATCTGCTCCCATGATGAGGCATTCCACTCCCGCACATCCGAGATGTCCAAGTTCTTCAAGGACCGCAACTTTCCCCCCACAGTGGTCGAGAATGCCCTTGACCGCGTCTCCCGCATTTCCTGCAACACATCCCTCACACCCCGCCCCCACCACAACCGCCCTAAGAGGATCCCCCTCGTTCTCACACACCACCCCACCTACCTCCAGATACAACGCATCATCCTCCAACACTTCCGCCATCTACAATCCGACCCCACCACCCAAGACATTTTTCCATCCCCACCCTTGTCTGCTTTCCGGAGAGACCACTCTCTCCGGGAATCCCTTGTTCGCTCCACACTGCCCTCCAACCCCACCACACCCGGCACCTTCCCCTGCAGCCGCAGGAAAGGTTACATTTGCCCCCACACCTCCTCCCTCACCCCTATCCCAGGCCCAGAGATGACTTTCCATATTAAGCAGAGGTTCACCTGCACATCTGCCAATGTGGTATACTGCATCCACTGTACCCGGTGTGGCTTCCTCTACATTGGGGAAACCAAGCGGAGGCTTGGGGACCGCTTTGCAGAACACCTCTACTCGGTTCGCAATAAACAACTGCACCTCCCAGTCGCAAACCATTTCCACTCCCCCTCCCATTCTTTAGATGACATATCCATCATGGGCCTCCTGCACAATGATGCCACCTGAAGGTTGCAGGAACAGCAACTCATATTCCGCTTGGGAACCCTGCAGCCCAATGCTATCAATGTGGACTTCACCAGCTTCAAAATCTCCCCTTCCCCCACCGCATCCCAAAACCAGCCCAGTTCGTCCCCGCCCCCCACTGCACCACACAACCAGCCCAGCTCTTCCCCTCCACCCACTGCATCCCAAAACCAGTCCAACCTATCTCTGCCTCCCTAACCTGTTCTTCCTCTTACCCATCCCTTCCTCCCACCCCAAGCCGCACCTCCATCTCGTACCTACTAACCTCATCCCACCTCCTTGACCTGTCCGTCTTCCCTGGACTGACCTATCCCCTCCCTACCTCCCCACCTACACTCTCCTTTCCACCTATCTTCTTTTCTCTCCATCTTCGGTCCGTCTCCCCCTCTCTCTCTATTTGTTCCAGAACGCTCACCCCATCCCCCTCTCTAATGAAGGGTCTAGGCCCGAAACGTCAGCTTTTGTGCTCCTGGGATGCTGCTGGGCCTGCTGTGTTCATCCAGCCTCACATTTTATTATCTTGTAAATGATACTCCCAGTTTTACCAGGTATGTGCTTTATCATTAGTATGCATCTAATTTCACCTAAGTTTACAACGAACTTTGTGAATTCGAACAGACATGTCACATTTTCTTACGCTTTGCCTGACCTTACAAAAATGACTGCAAGTCACTTTGTCAACGTCATTGTACACTTCAGCCGCTTTGAAGAAACGATAACAATTTGTTTTCAAATTTTTGATATTACAAACTTAGAATTACTACCTCAGTGGAACATTTATAGAAACAGTCAATCTGTTCTGGTAGCCTTCCCTCCACCCCATGCAACAGAGTAAAGTCAAAGGAAAAGCAAAGTTTTTATTCAATGCAGATTGAACAGGAATTATTTTGGATGCCTCAGTAAAAATGTCAGGCTTCTTATCAACACATTGACTTGGTAGTTTGGTCTCCTCTCCTGCTGGGCCAGGTTGGTGGTGCTTGACTCTGACAAACTATGCTATGCTCTGGGAATGCAGAATGCATTTTTGCTTATTGTGTAATTTGTCAAAGCTGGATCACATTTGAACAAAAGGCAAACTGAGTTAAGAAGCTTGTGAATGAATGAAAATAAACTCTAATCAGATTGTTTCTTAAGAGTTACAGAGTTTTCAACATTGAAACAGACACTTTGATCCAATCCTGATCATGTTCCTAACTCATCTCACTGGCCTGCATTTGGCCCACATTCCTCCAAACCTTTCTTATTCATGTACTTATCCAATGACTTTTAAATGTTGTAACTGTAGCTGCATCCAACACTTCCTCTGGCAGTTTATTCCACACACAAACTGCTTTCTGTGTAAAAAAGTTGCCCATCATGTCCTTTTTAAAAATTTCTCCTCTCACTTTAGAAATATGCCCCTTAGTTTCAAACTTACCCACCCCAGGGAAAAGACCTTTGCTATTCACCTTATCTATGCCCTTAATGATTTTATAAACCTCTATAATGTCACCCCTCAACCTTTTACGCTCCAGTGAAAAGTGTCCTCGCCTATCCACCCTACTTTTATAGCTCAAACCCTCCATTCCTGGCAACATCCTGGTAAATCTTTTCTTAATTTTGTCCAATTTAATAATATCCTTTCTATAGCATGGTGACCAGAACTGCACACACTACTCCAGAAGGTGCCTCCACATCATCATGTACAACTTCAACATGACATCCTAACTCCGATACTCAAAGGTCTGAGCAATGAAGGCAAGCAAGTCAAACATCTTCAACATCTTCTTAACCACCCTATCTTGCTGTGATGCAAATTTCAAAGAATTATGTACCTGAACCTCAAGGTCTCTTGGTTTTACAACACTGTCCAGGGTGCTATCATTAATTGTATGAGCCCAGCCCTTGATTGTTCTACCAAAGTGCAAAAAACTCACATTTATCCAAATTAAACTCCATGTACCATTCCTTAGCCCATTAGGCCAATTGATCAAGATCTCTCTGTAATCTTAGATGACCTTCTTCACTGTCCACTATACAACCAATGTTGGTGTCATCCACAAACTTACTAACCATGTACCTATATTCTCATCCAAATCATTTATATAAATGACAAACAGAAGTGGACCCAATGCCATCCCTTTGGATCTTCTACGAAATTGTAGAATCGAAATTTTCATCTCGCTTTTTCAATACTTTACTGGAACAAAATCAAGCCCAGATTATTGTATCCCCAGTAGTTACAGCTACTGGGTAGATTCCGAAACTGTGTTTTTTTCTCACATAACTTACATAACACAGTAGCTTTGTGGTTAGCGCTGCTGCCTCACAGTGCCAGGGACCGGAGTTGGATTCTACCCTTGAGCGACTGTCTGTGTGGAGTTTGCACGCTCTCCCCGAGTCTGCGTGGGCTTTCTTTGGATGCTCTGGTTTCCTCCCACTGTCCAAAGATGTGCAGTTTAGGCGGTTTGGCTCGGCTAAATTGCCCATGGAGGTCAGGGACGTGCAGGCTAGGTGGGCTAGCCATGCACATGTGGAGTTACAGGGATAGGGCAGGGGGGTAGGTTTGGATGGAATGCTCTTTAGAGGGTTGGTGTGGACTCAGTGGGCATGGCCTGTTTCCAGATTCTAAGGATTTTATGATTCTGTGAAATATAAATTCACACCAGCTTTCTCAGAGAAGAAGAATTTAAAAGTGATCAACTAGAATTATGCAGCACACACAGATAGACATGTCTGTGCCAAAATCACACACAGTAGCCTTTTTGTTTACAGACCATAACGCTGGTAAAAAATAATCAAATATTAATTGAAATAAAGTGGAACAGAAGGATCAATTCCTCAAATTGAAGAGAAGGAAATTATTTGAAACAAAGAATTGTGAATGTTCACTCTATAACAAGTTTTTGTAACTGCTGTTGGGTTCTGGATATAATGTTCTTCCAACTGAACTAACCTGCCCTGAATGTTTTTGCATGTGCCTTCAAACCATTGCTGTTACACATGGTTTATCTGACATTTACAGGAGAAAATAAGTTGTATTTAAAAATATTTGTAAAAATTGTTTTGTTGTAGAACTGCCCGTCGCAGCATGCTTTCAATTGTAAATAATAGATGGTCTCATTTAAATGCATTTTCTATTTGTAGTGGGTGGGCGGTTGGCGAGTTCCCAATGGGTGATAAATGAGGAATTTGAAGACGAAAGCCGTTGGGTGCCTACACAGCTCAACAAATTATATACAAATTCACAGTGTAGATTGCAGAAGAGTGCTAACAAGTATAGATCTTCAATCAGACTGCCCAACAAATGGGCCACCGAAGACTATTTTCATTGAACCAATACTTCAGCCACATGAAGCAAGCTTAACTCAGATTCATCTTGCAAAATACTTCAATTTCCTATTTTAAGGGATGGCTGTAGTAAGGGAACATTCAATGTGCAATTCTTGTGTTTTGAACTGCAGTTGGTGGATTGGAGAGAAAAAAAAAGTTTCAAATCTCATTCTCATCCTCTTAATTCTGATCATCATGCTAATTATCTTAATTTAACGTTCGGTCTGAGCTTGCATATTTTTAATGGGAATGGTCCATTTTCAGTTGTCTTTACAGTGACGTTTCAGTGTGTGTTTAAGTTCTTTAGAATTCCTGTACAGGAATATAGGAACATGAATTGGCCATTCATCCCCTCATGCTATTCAACTATATTATGGTTAGTCTATATCCTAACTCTACTTAGAATAGCAACAATAAACTGCGTTTATAATAGCATTTTTAGTACAGTAAAACATTCCAAGGTATTTCAGTAGTAGCATTAACAAACAACACTGAATACTAAGAGACATAAGGAGCTACTAGGATCAGTAACCAATCATTTTTAACTCATCAGTTTTGTGAAAGTATACAAGTACTTAAAATGTTTGTAGCATTTATCTAGTTTAGTGTTGTAAATTTTGCCCCTTTAGGAACGAATGTTCAGGTCTTAAAGGGTTGAGGGATTTTGATCTAAAGGAACCATAAAACAACGTGCTGACATCTCTGGCAACCAGCCCTCAAACAGGTATGAGTGATGACTTCTGCCCAGTGCAGTAACCAGCATCTACTGCCTGATGAATGGTCTGTGTTACTGAGAGTGGCTGAAGCACACACTAGTGTGCATGTGGGGCTCAACTGCTCGGTAAGGCAGCCTGGATCTATTTACACAGCCTAGTCAGCATGATTTATTAACTCTACTATGACTAAAGCATTTCTTACCTGCTGGGAAGCAATTTTTCCAGAAATTAGATTCTCATAAAACGTTCTGCTCTGTGTTTTGACACATAGAGGAAACTAAGCAAAACATGGAGCAGGCCTTTAATTATAGGGCACACTTAAGACAAATAATACTGCAAGCACTGTATACGGGAAAAGATGATTGTTGTTTGGTCCTCATAGAGAAATCACAAACTCATAAACAAGGAAGTGATTCATAAATTTAGTTCAAAAAAGTGGAATAAAGTACTCCCCCAGATTGGTACATTAGTCCCGAACTGATGACTATTGATAAATGTTGATGCCAATTTTACTGAGAAATGGTTAATGGCATATCTGATTTTAATGGACAATCGATTTCCAGTGGACAGTTGAAATTAGAACAGATGGGATTACCAGAACTTCAACTGCATATGACAGTCCCTTACATATTGGTGTGCTTCAGTATGATATATGCAATGTCTTTATGAACACACATGCAACTTGCAGAATGCCATTATTTGTAAGCTATATTTTAAATGCAGATGAATGATGGCAAATCAAAATCATTTTTAAACCTAGTGATGGATCTAACTGGCAGACATAAATATCTAGAATAATGATTATGATTACTAATAGTGTCCAGTGTTAGATGCAGTCAGTTTCTGTCACCCTCAAAATGAATAACTGATTCTATGGTTTCTTGCATCCCTTCTTGATAGCTGCTCAGTTAGAAACATAGCATCCCTACAGTGTGGAAGCAGGCCATTAGGCCCATCAACTTCAGACCAATGCTCCACACAGCATCCCTCCCAGATCCACCCCCCTACTCCATCTCTGTAATCCTGCATTTCCCGTGGCTAATCCATCTAACCTGCACATCTTTGGACTGTGGGAGGAAACCAGTAAAGTCGGTGGGGGGGGGGGGGAATGCGCAAACTTCTCACAGAAAGCCACTTGAGGAAGCAATTGAACTCAGGTCCTTGGTGCTGTGAGGCAGCAGTGCTAGCCACTGAGCCACTGTGCAATGGTTCGAGAAGGCAGCTCATTTCCACCTTCTCAAGGGCAAGGGTAACTTGGATGGACAATAAACGCTACCCCACCCAGTGGCATACATATCCCATGAATGAACAGAAGAAAAAAAATCATACTAATAAATTACCAGAATGTGATGTATATGTGCATTGAACTATTTGCTATCTGATGCCTACATTGATGCTGCAGAATTAATTTGCATTTGCTTCTGTGAGAGTTTAATTTGATAACAATCAACACTTACAATGATGCAAAAACATGATGGGCTGAATGGCCTCCTACACATTTCCACCGCCCCCCCCCAAAAATCTGAGATTTTATGACACATGAAGAAACATATCAATGAATGTTAAATGAGCAGAAATGTTTTTGTGGGTTTACACATTGAAGAGATTGGTTTCCATCTGGTAGGTAGAAGATGCAATTCTGTAGTATTCCAGCAGTTATTTCTCACTGTAAACCAGAATAACTGCTTCCAAATACTTTGTTTGGCAAATTTATGAACTGTGGGTTCACCCATGGGTTGGAACAGTTCATTTCTTTCTTGACCAACGCTTCTTACTTTTGGCTTTATGACGAACACAATCCGAAAGGATTAGACTCTATTACTTAAACTTGGAATTGCAAACTACCTTGGTTCTTGTTCCGAGCTCCAAACAGAAAACCAAGAATACTAATTATCACAATTAGAGCCACCTAATTACAATAGGATCATTAGATTCCTGTCCTTAACCATTTTCTTTTTGTCCCGCAAAGACTGGGGGTAACTTTTTTTCAAATGTTTCTTTGCTCTGCACTCTTACTGAAATTTTTGACTCCTAATATGAATTTGAACTCTCTACTTGAATACCAGCCCACCCTATGGCTACAGAATGGACTGTTCAGGTAGATTGTTCCTTACTGCTCTTATCCCAATTACTCTCCCCAAGATCTCTAGAATCTATGATTTAAATATATAATTAAAAAGAGAGAGTAAACATTGATAGACAGTGCTAGATGTCAGTAAATACCAGTTTAGCTTGCTATTTTCATTCAAACTGTAATATTCAGACAAGAAACTTCTCAAGTTGATGATAAACGGTCAGAATTTGAAGCTACATGACTCTACTGAAGAGTTCTTGGCTATTACTCCATGCAATTATGGTTCCAGACTACTCCCAGAAGGAACTGTGTGTCATTCAGAGCTGCATATGTCCTTGTTTCGATTGAACTCATTTAAAAAGATGGAAATCGCTTAAATAGGCCTTGTGGGGTTAGTCCAGTTTGATGTAAGTAATCAACATTTCCCATATGGTTAAGACTATATTCATTCAAAACATGAACTTCTTCCTCAACTGAGCTGTAAGAAGATAACAGTTTCCTAGTTTCCATCATTAGTTATGTTTAATAGAAGAATCTTTAAAGTCTTTCCCTAAGCCTAATAAACTAAGACAATGAAAACACAAGGCCACAGTAAAACGGCATAGGAGTAGGCTAGTTACCCTTAATATCTATCCTGCCATTATGTTCTTAAGGATTCATCAGTAGCTGTCTGGAATGTGTGCAATGACACAGCATCCCTGCCCCTCTGTAGTAGACGATATCAAAGTTTCATGACCATTTTACATAGAGGAAGTCATTCTCATTGCAGTCAACATGATTGACCCCTTATTCTGAGACTGTGCCTCCTGGTCCTTGCCAGAAGAAACAGCTTCTCAGCATTTGCCCTGTAAAGCCCCTGAAGAAATATATATGTTTCAATAAGATCGTCTGACAATCTTCTAACCTCTGGGGAAAATAGGTCCAGCTTACACAATCTTTCCAAATAGGTTTCTGTTCTGTTATCCCAGAAAGTAGGGCGAATGGACGCTCGTTGCACTTCATCATAGCAAATATACTGTTTGTCAGATAAGCTGCAAAATTTATCACAGCTCTCCAGGACAGTTCACATCAAAGCCTTTTAGAACTGCACTAAGACTTCTGGGGGTAGAAATTCATGATCGGAGTTAGTTCAAAATGGGTAATAGTGACCCATTACATAGCCCCTGAAATTCGGTTTCCTTGACTGCAATCCCTTTGTCTTCCAATTCCTTTGAAATACAGGACTAACATACAATTTGTTTTCCCAAATGTTCATTACACCTGCATGCTAACTTGGTGTGTGATTCATTTTCAAAGATACCCAGGCCCTTTTGAACACCAAAATCTTCAGGATTTTCACATTTTGGAAAACATGCTTTTTTCCTACCAATTTGATAACTTCACAAATCACCAATTGCAGAGTTCATTTTCAAAGTTCTTGACAACTCATTTGATATATATTCCTTTACAGCCTCTCTATGTCTTCCTCACAACTTAATTTTCCAACCAGGTTGAATTGTCAGAAAATTCGCAGATATTACAGTCAATTTCTCATTCTCTCATCTAAGTCATGGACTAGATTATAAATAGTTGCCGTCAAGAAAACACAAGAGTCCAAAGCTTTGTTATTTGTTCGATCATGAGAGGAATGGATTTATTTTTAAGAGACAACAAGGTAGGAGGATGAATTGGAGATTGAAACAAGCTTGGCAAAACGATTACTATATCCCATTTAATGCAGTTTATTTTCCTCAGTTCACTAATATTAACAGGAAATAAAAACTGTTTTCCCATTTTATACCCATTGGTGACTTTATTTCAAAACTAATATTAACAAATAGAATGAAGAAATCCTAAGGTTTAATAGAAAAAAAACAGAAACAAGTATGAGAATCCCAATTTGGAGCTCTGCTTTATTACAGACTAGCAACATTATGATGGTGTGGGAATCCTAGTGTAATGCAAGGATGCTAGTTATAACAGATAAACACCTGAAGCTAGGTTCAAGTCAGATTTGGGCTGGGTTTTGTAATGCATAAATATACTTAATTCAAATTATGAAGCATATAGTATAGCAGCATCATAAAAGTGACAGCTCTAAGAATTGGAAAAAAATCCCTCACATTTTAATTTAACTGCGTTTTAATTTATATTTAAATGTAAGAAAGAAGGAAAGGATGATAAGGGATAATGGGAACTGCAGATGCTGGAGGATCCGAGATAACAAAGTGTGGAGCTGGATGAACACAGCAGGCCAAGCAGCATCTAAGATGCTGCTTGGCCTGCTGTGGTCAACCAGCTCCACACTTTGTTATCAAGGATAATAAGGGGTATTTTCTGGGCCTGCATTTAGGTATGCCAGATTATATTCGTGGGGTAAACCTAACAAAATTGGCCACATTCTTCACGCTATGTTCATTCTGTTCTAAACCAGTTTTCTGATGTGTGCAAAGTGCAGGGAACCCACTGTGTATGGGCCCAGGCCAACTCCCATTATTGTCCTATAACAATAGCTTAGCGAACTACAATCATGATCAAATTCCTCTCCACATTACGTAGCGCCATGATTTGGAGAAATGTTCCTTTACTGATGCTGGTCTAACTTCTGAAAAGTTATAACAATAACATGGCTACAAGGAAGAAAGCCCAGAATAGGCAGGTTTGGAAACAAATATGACTTTGCCATATCTACCCACAACCCACAAACAAAATTGTCCACCTGAGACAGAATATTGTGGCACACCACAGAGCAGTATTTGATTCTTTTGTTTTTGTTGATGTAGTAGCTTGTGTTTCTGTTGTACATCACTTCTACTTATCACAATCTATAATCAAAGCAGACTGCCTGTGGTATTTCTGAGTAAGTAAAATGATACACTGCTTTATGCTGAGTAATGTAGAATAGATTATGATAGGCAGGGTAAGTGGAATGTCCAACCTCCTTTTTATGACACAATGTTATATGATTATGTTCTTAATTTTGTGGAAATTTTAAATTACAAACAGAGAAAGATGGAGAAATTCAGCAGATCTGGTAGCATCCGGGGAGAGAGAAACGGGTTCAAAGTTTTGAGTTCAAAAGACACTTCCTTGGATTCTGAGCCCCTAAGAAGAGTCATATTGAATCAAACATTAACATTATTTCTCTGTCTATAGAAATGGCTAAACTTGTTGAGCATTTTCTAGCATTTTCTGTTTGTATTTCAGATCTCCACAGTATCCACAGTTTTTTGCTTTTATTTTAGTGCTGAAATCTTGAAATGTTGCCTCTATTTGTTTGTGTTTGTGGAGAAATGAACTCAAAAATCACCCTCACCATTTTCAGCCTAGGACATGCAGCAAGATTTTCAATGTGCAGGTGTATTGTAGATGTGGGAGAAGCAGAGGAATATGATCAGAATATTGTTGAAGGAGCATTGCATCTTGAGAGTATTGCATCCTGAGAGTATTTTGATGCAGGAGATGGGAGTAGAAAGGTGTGGGGTTCTGAGGATTGGGTTGTTTCGTATATAATAGTCATCTGGAACCTTGCAGTTTGAGAATGAGAGAAGTGGAGGCTAGGGACGTGACAGTGATAGTGGGCTCTTGAAGCACTTCCGGAGGGTTTTGGGGCATGAATGTAATAAGGCAGAAGTTACAACAAGATTGATGATTGGATGTTGGAGTATGCAATCCATTGTAGGATGCTTGCATCTAATGGGAATAGCAAAAGGGATTGTTAGAATATGGGAGCAATGGGAATTGAACAGCGGATCTGGAAACAATTTAGAGGATTTAGGTCTGAGACAGTGGGAAAGGAGGGTTCTTGTGATGGAACCAATGACTAGGTTGCAATGGGATCAGGGAGTGGAGAGTGGCTCACAGTTGAAGAGGATTATTGCCCGAGGCATACACTGTATGAATGGTTGTGGAGTTAGCAGGGGTGGTACGGGGAGCAACAGGTGCGGAGTTCAGGGAGTGGCCGGCTGAGAGGTGTGACTGAATGGGGGAATGAGTTGGTAGAAAGAGGCCATGGAATGTGCGTGGTAAGACGATCTCACAGTCTCTCAATCAACTGGGGAAAAATCACAGATAACCGAAGCATTGTAGTTAGTAGATGTGCCAAGGCACTTGTCCACAGCTACCATCCATCCAGTTGCCAACAATCTGTGATCCAAACCATCCCCTCACCGCCACCATGAAAATTGGGCAAATTGGCATATGTTAGACCCAAGCAAGTCTAGTGAGTCAGGAAATATCCCATCTTAAGCTATTCACCTCAAGTTCAAAAATCTGATGCACTAGCTACGAATTTCCACAAAAGATTCTATTGACACAAGGAAGGGTAGACATCCCACACAAAAATGATATTCCATGTTGGTAGGGTGATCAGTAGGGCAGCACACTCTATCGATTACTTTTGGAGTCTCTAAAAGTAATGATTCTGGAAGTAGGACATTAGATTTGTTCACTACTCAACAGATAGGGGTCACTGTGAGCCTTCTCCTTTGCACGCTAGGTGACCTAGCTTTTCTTGTTGAGTTGGAGTATTAAAGTAGATTGGTCTGATGGGACTTTCGAGTGACAATGAAATGTGCGTTATGTTAGTGGAAAGATGGAGATAAGATCATACTATCTAGATGTTGAGAGCATTGTTAAGCATAGCAGATTGCAAGCTCCTTATCTCTAGATCCAGGGGTAGGAAAACAAATTACGAAATGAATCACTAAATGATGAGCTTCTTGTGGACAGGAAATCATTAAGACAGTGTTGGAAATGGCCTGTTCAAGCCTCCCTTTCTTATGCAGTAGATTGTTTATGTGTTTTGATCGTAGCTGTGAAAGACCTATGCACAGTATAGTACAATATCCTTTAATGTAACACATCATCCCCACGTTTTCAATAAAATTGAGATGTAAATTGAGAACTCAAAAACAAAGCAAAAGAACACACTAATTTTTATTACTATTATAACCTATTCAACTTTCATTTTAAATTGCCATTCTTTGAGTCTAGACAAATAATACCTTACATGATAATTTTATTGTATTTTATCTGCAGATTCAGTCTGAAGCAAGCAAAATTTTTAGCCTTTACTTGGAAAATAAATAAACACATTAGAGTCATAGAAATACTATCATACATTCTGGGCTTGAACAGACTTTTAGTCTTGTGAGCATTACTTGCTTCACTGGTAGTATTATGAGAATGTCACGGCCCTCTGGCACTAAATTTGAATTGTCTTCATTTAGTGATGCAATTTTGATGATTGTATACAATTTGATTTACATAAACTTCCCATGCATGTTTAGACCTGGACTGCTTTTCAATCTTGAGTAGAATTTTCAAGTAAATAAGTGCTGCATGTTATTTTAACGCCTCTGGTGTTCCTGGCTGCATGCAGATGGTCTATATCAGTATGTGGAGAGATCATTAGGTGGTAGGCAGCATGGAACATGGATAATATTGGGAATGGACAGGAAAAATATCCTGACTGATAATTTCATACCCTGGGCTCTTTTTAAAACAAAGATGCTTTTAACCAGACAAGAAAATTGAAGGGCCAATAAGGTGGTCAAAACTACTTGAATAAACACCTTGATTGCAATTTCCCCTCAAAGGCAATGGCTTCTCTGGAAATGTGTGAGCAGGTTTCTTCCTGTATTAATGAAAGTAACTTGTCTAGACACTGTGGAAGACAAAGTACTGTCCCTGACTGCTCTGTACCTAGGGACTACCTGTTAAGCGTAGGGAATGAACACAAGTTTGATGGTCTCACATAGCCATGATGGGATTCATAAGACTCCAAAAAGTAATTGAATGAGTTCTTTCAAGGTATTGCCTTATAAGGATCTAGGGTCAGGAAAAGTTATTAAGTCAGAACCACAATGAAAATGTGGCTGCATCTGCAACAAAGTGATTTGGTCAATCATTGGAGGAATATGCCTTTGGAACAAGAATATAAAAAATTGACACTTGGACTTCAAGGATTAAGTTAGGAGAACAAATGAAAGGTTAAAGGGTGATGTGAATGAAATCTTCAAGACACTAAGAGGAAAGGAAGAGTGGGTAAAAATAAACTATTTCCACTGGTTGGAGGTTCTAGAACTAGGGGCCATAGTCTAAAAATTAGGGCCAGACCATTCAGAAGTAATGGAGCTCCCTGCCTGAAAAAGGGTGGAAAAGGCAAAAGCCCTCACAATATTTAAGAAATATTTAGCTGTGCACTGGTGATGCCAAGGAATACAAGGCTCCAGTGCTGCAAAGTGGGATTGGAATAGTTAGCTGGTTGTTTTTGGATGGCACAGACTCAGTGGGCTGAAGGGCCTTTTTCTGTTTGTAATGTATTGGACAAACAGGCAGAAAGCTAGGATACATGAACATCAACTAGCCACAAAACAACATGACCCACCATCACTCGTATCCTTACATACAGATGAGGAAGGACACCACTTTGATATGGGACAACACATCCATCCTAGGACAAGCCAAACAGAGACGCACGAGAATTCCTAGAAGCATGGCATTCCAACCGGAACTCCATCAACAAACACATTGATTTGGAGCCAAGCTACCATCCCCTGAGACAAAGAACAGGAAATGACATCACCAACGCAGAAAATGACATCACCAAGCCAAGGAAACCTAACCAGATAAATAGAAAGCGGGACATAACACCAGCGCTTCGTCGGAGGCTCGCTGATGATGTTACCTAGAATGGTGAGGAAACGTCTGAAAACTAACCTTCCAGCTCAGCGAGCAAACTCACATCCAGGTCTAGATTAATAGAGTCATAAATTCACATAGCACAGAAGCATGCCCTTCAGGCCAACTCATCCATGCTGACCAAGTTTTGCAAAGAGTCCCATTTGCCTGTGTTTGGCCCATATTTCTGTAAACCTTTCCTATTCATGTGCCTGCCCAAATGTCTTTTACACATTGTAACTGTACCCACCTCTACCACTTTTTCTAGCCATTCATTCCACATACGAAACACCCTCTGTGTGAAAAATTTGCCCTCTGTTCCCTTTTAAATCTTTCCCCTCTCACCTTAAACTGTGACCTCGAGATTTGCACTCCCTACCCTAGGGGAAAGACCTTCACGAGTCACCTTATCCTCTATAAAGTCACTTCTAAGCTTCCTACTCTCCAGTGAAAAAAAGTTCCAGCCGATTCAGCCTTTCCCTATCACTCAAATCCTCTAGGCCAGGCAACATTCTTGTAAATCTTTTCTGAATCCTCTCCAATTTCATAATATCCTTCCTACATTAGGGTGACCAGAACTGTACATAATAGTTTAAAAGTGGCCTCATCAACGTTCAGTGTAACCATAACATGATGTCCCAACTCTCATAGTCTATGGTCTGAGCAATGAAAGCAAGCGTGCTGAATGCCTTCCTAACCACCCTGTCTGCTAATGATGCAACTTTCAAACAACTGTATGCCTGAACCCCTAAATCTTTCTGTTGTATAACCACCAGGACAAAGCAAGGAACAATCTAACATAAAATCCAAGCTGAAAGAGAATCTCACTAGAATAAAGTCGATCGGAGATGATTGGAAAAGCTACTCTGGAACTAATGTGCTCTTTCAGAAAAAGATGCGTCGGGTGTAAACTAGGTTTGTTATAACAAGGGTGAAAGGTAAGGCATAAAGAGAGTTCCTTCATTGAGGAAACTGAGATTATAAACTGAAAAATGCCAGCGAAAATCATGAATTTTCTGATGAAGAGTCACTGGACTTGAAATGCTAATTCTGCTTTCTTTCCACAGATGCTGCCAGACTTGCTAAGCTTTGTCAAGTTTTTGTTTCAGGTCTCCAGCATTCACAGTTCTTATTTTATGGAAACAAAGATCATGTTGAAATAGGTAACAGTTGACCATGAAAAGCAGGTGAATCCTTCATGTGAGACACAGGTCAAGTACAACAGGTTGAATTGGGAGGTGAAGAGGAAAAACTGAAAAAGTATGAATATAGAAAGGCAGTCAATATAAAGGGAAACACAAAATCTACTAGCTTGTAAATAGGAGTTGGGTAGTGAGAAGTGCCATGGATCCTGTCAGGAACAAAGGTTCAGTTAGCAAATTTGGCTGGATGGCTGGTTTGCAACACAGAGTGATGTCAACAGAGTAGATTCAATTTTCGCACCTGCTAACATTACCATGAAGGATTCTCCTTTTCAACCTCTTCCTGTGCCTGAGGCATGTTGGCCCTCAGGTTAAATCATAACCAGTGTCTCTCTCTAATGAGAGAGCAACCCTATCGTCTGGCAAGACTATAGCGACATTACCTTTTACATGCTCAGATGCAGAGAACAAGGCTAGGGGTTCATTCAGCAAGATGAATTTGACAAAATATCAGTAGACACAATGATAATGGAGACAATAGGTAGTGTTAAAATTGGAAAGGTGGGCTGTGCTTTTTACAAAGTTGAGTAGAGTAATTGTGAATTGGGAGGCAGGAGGCTAAGATGTGTGGATCCTTTCAGAGATTTGCGCTTTGTCTGTACTTAGAAATATTTTTAAAAATTATGACTGTGAGCAGCAGCTGAAGTTGCCAGTACACAGGGCCTGACAGCAGAATTAACAGAAGAAAGCCATTTGTGAAGACAGCAGAGATGAAAGAAGATTCCTGAAGACAGTCTGTGTGAACTTGGAGAAATTAATTTATAATCTATTGCTTTTTATTAATTGTGACTATATTAGTGGGACTTGTAGTTATTTAAACAGCATTCCAGTAGAATTTAGGCAAGTTAGGGAATAATTCGTAGTCAAGAGGGGAATTGTTGGCTTGTTCATAATTTTGTTGAAGTGTTCATTGTTGGGTTAAGTAAATAATTTTTCTTGTTACCTGTGAAGTGGAGATCAGGGGTTTTCTTTCTTTCAACCGTTCTTTTTTAAACAGATTATGAGGGGAGAGATGGGCTTCTCTGGGCATTTCTGGGGTAATTATTAGAGGGAAACCCCTACTCCTGTCAAAGCAGATTAGGGCTTGGGTTTTATTTTAATTATCAGAGAGGTTTGGCCATTCTCTGTTGTAACATGCTTAGGGTAGGTAAATTGCCTGATCCAGATGGCATGTATCCTAAAGGAGGTGGAAGTGAAGATAGCAGAAAGAAAGAAAGAATGTCTTAATTTTTATAGCTTGCCTAAATATCAGATAAGTGCCAGAGGATTGGAGAGTGGCAAATGTGATATCTCATATTCATGATAAGATGCATGGACAATCTTAGTGATAAGACCAATTAGTTTAACATGAGTAGTGGACTTGGAATTGGGCAAAAACATCAACAGGCTTTTGGAGAGGCTTAAATTAATGAATGAGAGTCAGGACAGGTTTGTAAAAGGTAGAACATGTTTAACTAATCTAATTCAATTTTTCAACGATGTACCAGAAAGGGAATACAGCACATGCTGTTGATATGGATTAAGTGTTTACAAGATGTGGTCTAAGGGCTGGTCAACAATATTGAGGCTTAGGCAAGTGGAAGGCCTGTGTTAAATTGAATGAAAATTTGGCTTAGGGACTGATAGCAGCAGGTTGTGGTTGATGGTATGAATTGCCTGCAACAGGACATAAGCTGGCAGAATGGCTAGGTAAGTGGCAGAGGTGGTGCATTTTGGCAGCTGGATGTGGTTAACAAAGCGTATGGGATGTTGGGCTTCATAAATGGAATGGGGAGGTACAGTTTACAAGGTTAGATTAGAAAGGCTGCAGTTCTTCTCCTTTAAGCAAAGAGGATTGATGGGAGATTTGATAGGTGTACAAGATTACAGCAGGCTTGGGTATGGTTGACAAGGAAACATGTTTCCTTTTACATGGTTATTCATGCCCAGGGGCCACAAATGTAACATTTTGGGCAAAAGGTATAGGGAATGTGAGGAAGACCTTTTCTACATGATGAATGATAACCTGGGACAAACTGCTCTTGAGTGGTGGATGCAGAAACAGTCAATGATTTCAAAAGAAAATTGGATGGGAACTTTAGGGAAATAAACCTGTAGGCCCACAGTGACCACAAAAAGGAATGGAATAACCAGATTTATCTGTGGGGAGTCAGCATAGACTCAGTATGCCAATGGACTCCTTCTGTGCCATAAATGAACCTGAGTGATTCCAAGTAAAGAAAGAACAGGTATGGAGACAAATCATACACCATGATGAAGCTGTTTTTTAAGTGGATAAGTGCTCAAATCTACATGATGAGCACCGATGCATTTTTATGGAGATGGAAACAGCACAACAAAATTTTGACATTTACTTACATTTGCTGAACTCAAATGCATTTGAGAGGATTCAGTAGGGACTAATACAGGGTCAGGAGACCTTCAAGGTTGTTACATATTAAACTGTACAAGGACAGGCATAAGGAACATCTGCAATATGGTTTTAAAATCTAGTGGGTGCATATTAGGTACAGCATATTTTTTAAGGGACAGTTAGTGTCATGTTTGATAAACCTGCTGTGATTTTTCAAACCTCTTGCAGACATGGTGGTCAGGAAAAATGCTGCTGATAAATACTTGAGCTTTCAGCGAGCTTTTGACAAGGTTCCACCTAAGTGATTAATAGCTATATAACAATAGTCACTGCAGGTCAAAGTAAGGCAATTTACTACAAAAATTGAGATATTTTCATGTGAAGGAAGTTAAATAAATGTAAGCATTCTTGTTATAATATCATAATTTATCGCAAAAGTCACTGTGTAGGAAGTGAAATATTCTGCTTGGATTGACTTGAACCGAATACAAAAGCTCACAGTAAGTAGGAGATTAAGTTTTGGGTGTTGAAATTAGGGAACACAGGTATCAGATTTGAAGCTTATCCTACATATTGTAATGACTTAGAGGGGACATCGGAACCAAAATGAACAAATTTGGAATAGACCAGGCTTGCAGATATTTGGAGCAAAAATACATAAACAAACAGGGAATGAAGAGAATAGTCAATCTGTCATTCACTGCCTATAATCTACCTTATAATACACTTTACCTCATTTAATATTGAGATGCTGCCTTAAAGGAATAGGTAAACAGTCAGTGTGCATTATTGCCATAGAAAGTGAAGACATACTGCATATGATACAGCAGTTGAAGTTGTACAAATTCCTCAGGAAGAGCTCTCCTGTACTGTGTATGTAGTATTTTCAGTATTCTACAATAAGATTCCCAATTAATTATAGTCACTTATCAGTGTGAGATTGGGAATTTGTGTGAAGAACTCAGTAACACAACAAGTTTGAAGACCATATTGCAGAAATTGAAATACAATAGTAAAGATCAAAATTGTGGTGATTTGTTTCAGAGCAGAGAACAATGAATGGAGCTGGTTTGATACATATATAATAGATGACATTGCAATTATGAGCACCACAAAGGAAGAGCATGATTGAAATCTTCATTTGTTAATGGAAATAACTAAACGATACAGTTTTGTTTTGAACAGCGAAAAATACAAAGTAAATGTAAACTGTGTTACTTTTTATGGTTTACTCTGTTGTAACATAGGGATGTGTCCTGATCCAGACAAAGTAGAAGATGTACAATCTGTCGCGATACTCAAGGCTGATACATTTTGCAATGATGTCGATGGTTATTCCATTTCTTGGAACCCCATATGCTCAACTTTGCTGAGATAGCATCATTATTGAGAGAACAATTAGGAAGAAAATGCTCTGTTCATGTGGCACATTCGTATCACTTAGGCAGTCATTGACAGAGGAGATCAGCCAATCTCAAATGGCTACAAGTAAGAACATATGAGAACATAAGAAATAGGAGCAGGAGCAGGCCATCCAGCCCATTGAACCTGCTCCACCATTCAATAACATCATGGCTATCCTTTCGTGGACTCAGCTCCACTTAGCTGGCTGCTTACCACATTCTTTAATTCCCTTACTGTTCAAAAAACTATTTATCTTTGCCTTGTAAATGTTCAATGGGGTTGCTTCAACAGTTTTACTGGGCAGGGAATTCCACAGATTCACTACTCTTTGAGTGAAAAAGTTCTTCCTCAACTGAGTCCTAAATCTGCTTCCCCTTATTTTGAGGCTGTGTCCCCTAGTTCTAGTTTCACCTGCTGGTACAAACAACCTCCCTGCTTCTATCTTATAGAAACATATAAAATGATGCAGGGAATAGATAAGATTCCCCTCTCATGCTTCTAAATTCCAACGAGTATCACCGCAGTTTACTCAATCTCTCCTCATAAGCCAATTCTCTCAATTCCAGAATCAACCTAGTGAAATTCTGAATGCAAGCCTTGCCAACGATACCCTCATCCCACGAAGGAATGTAGAAGAAAAAAAAATCCAGACTATAAGCGTGGCAAGAGATTTGAGTTAGCCATCAAACAGGAGGAGCCTGGTTTCTACCAGAGGTATCTAAGGTTACCTCAACCACTGTGAAAGGCAACCAGCACTCTCCTAATGTATAGAATACCCGTTTATCTATGGTGAAGAGTCAAGAATTCAAGCGACGACATTGGATTTTAAAAAATCATTTTATCGTTACAAGGTCCAGGCATTATAAAAAGCTGACTATAGTGAACTCTTAACTCATTTGAGGTCTTTTTTAAAATATAAATAGTGCTCATTGCAATTTCTATTTTGTGAATTTATTCTCTTTGTGTTAGATGCTAATTAAAGAAAAAGAGATGTTGTGGTAACTCTTTAATGCAATGTACAGCATCACCACAGGAAGTGATGCCCTAAAGCATGTGACAGAGCAGTCGAAATTCTTTTGATTCACTAGCAAGATGCACATGTTGACTTCTCCTACAACTTACTTATGGTATTGTGAATCTTCAATAAAAGAGGAGCGAGGTGTTTATTCCCATTTATCAATATGTGATGAGTGAGTTGATACGAAGAATCTGGTAACAAAACACTTAATTAATGACTTCAGGGAAACTTTTGCAAAATTTCTCCCTTAATGCAAGTTAACAGATATCTCTAATATCTACATACAGCTCCAGTATTCAAGTTATTCCAACAGCAGAGCAACCATTAAACTTAACGTAGTTTTTGATCATCACAGTGTTTACTTATTTCTAACACACACTCCTTTCCAATGGTCATTCAACTATTCTTTCCTGCAAAGAAAGCCTATTCTGAATTCCTGAATCTGTTATTCATCTGCAAAACCAGAGTATCCAAACATCCCAGATTCAGAATTTCCTGAACTACAAAACAAAATGGGCAGTTCTAGACACAGCACATTAAGATTGACTATTGTCTGACTCATGGAAGCTCCAGAAAACTCTTTTATTTATACACTATTTTGCATTTAATACATTCTCTAGCGTAGGTTATTCCATCCTCTGTTTTCAGAGTCTCAATAGCAAGTAATTGCTGATGTTGGTGTTACATTAACAAATGCATTCTTATTATGCTACAGTGTTCCTTGTCCTTTTTTTCGCTCATTTCTTGATTGATGTGAAAGTGGCTAGGTGGGGGCAATGTTTTTGCTGCAGCTCGTTACTGTAAGACTAACCCATATTGTGGTCACATCTGCTGTATTTCTCATGGTTCACCGATGTTAACAGGCAGGTAGCTGTGTGCTTAAAGCTGGGAACATTGCTTTACATCTTGTTATTTACTAGAATGGAAGAAAATAGAGTAGCAGGTATAGATAAGATGAAGTAAAGAGTGCTCTTTTATCTGTTGGCACAAATAAATGATTTTGGCAAGAAAGAATCTTTGTTGTAGCACTTCGAAGGTGACCTTACTGGTACTGTATGCTGGCACAACATTGAAAAATTTACTGAAATATCATTGGTGATACATGCCGTACTGCATTTATTGCGATTTAGCTTCTCTGCCACTCCCCCTGAAGCATTACAACCTTCCACCAATGCAAATAGTAGGGAGGAATTAATTGTTTAAAGTCATGTCATTAAAGTACACTAACGCAATACATCACAGCACTAATGCTATTGAGCAGGACCTTAAAAAAATCACATTCTGCCCCCTGATATCTATTCATTTCTGGCATTTCAGTTAATATGGCTATTCTTCAAAACACCACAATAACTCACAAAACAATAATTTCTCTTTATTAAGTTCACCTTTGCCACAAAAGGGTCATATTAAGGAATATGAAAAGACAACCCCAAGCTATAGGTTTATTTTTAGATGCAAATAATTCATTAATATGAAGCTTGTGTTTATATTAATACACTGAATGGTACAGATCTTCATTTAGGCTCTGTTTGCAATGGTATTCAGAGTAGCATTGAGCTCCAATTAAGTAATGTTAATGAACTTACCCAGAGTAAATCACTGGCTTCATTGGTATCCTGACTGAAACTGAGCTTCAATTAAGCTGTATTCAGATTGTTGCACAGAGTGGGAAGCCAATTCAATTATTCTATGTTTACAATGATGCTCAGAGCAATAATGGCGCAGAACAAAGCTTCAAATGGTGATAGCATGCATACTTAAAAGCAATACAAATTCAACTGGACAGTGTTTACAGTGCTGTAGTGCTCAATTAAACAGTTTACTTTTGTACACAGTCGGGCATTGACAATAACTTAATTAAAGGGACGGAAATTGAGGAATTATTGTTCATTTCAAATCTCTGAATATAATCTTTCAAAACTATTAAAATCTACTTGGTACGTGTGATGCTAAAACAGGGCAAAAAGAAACAGTTATAGGCTGAAACCTGAAGTCAGGGATAAGAGTCATGTTGGATCATAATTCTCTCTGAAGTGGTGCAAATCTTGTGCAAAATATTAGGCACATGCCAAGACACAAATCACCTCCTTGCACAAAAAAAACTTACTTGGTGCTTGTGCAGTGATTCCACTGCAACAACCAAAGGGCGAATCATCAGAGACTCCTATTCTTTCACTCTCCGGGTGTATTCAATAGAACACAGCTGATGAAAAGAGCAAGGTATGTGATGAGAATGCCACGTTATTCCTGGCAAATTTCAGTGCTTGATTGAACTACCACTTTTCTCTTAAGTAATTGATGGAAATTATCCAAAATAGGACTTATTAAAATTGTCAGGTGTAGTTGAATTGAATAAAGAATATTAAAAGACAAATTTTTAATTTTTAATTCTGTGCTAGTTATTCGAACACTAAGTAATGCACTATGACATCAATTGCATTCAATTCGTCCAGCAGAGAAACCACATTAAATGCCCTCTGTACAAGCCAGCTTTTACATGAATATACTTGGTTCATCTTTCTGAATGTATGGCTTTCAAGGGAGTGCCTTTCAAAGGAGTGCCTGATGTCATCAGTTATTGTAAATTACTTATGCTGTAACATACAAAAATCTTATAAAAGTGCTTTGTTTTACTTTTAGACCATTATTGCAAACAACATCAAATCTTAAGAACTGCCAGCCCTTTTGATAGACCACAGAAGTAAAACTACCATTTAGAATCTGTCAGGCCAATTAGCTGTATCTTTTAGCCTATAATTTCTTGATTACAACCCATAACTCTTAAAAATCAGCCAGATATTGAAGTTTTATAGTGAACAAAAACGAGTGACCAATGTGCAGATATATGGCAACAAACACTTACTCCTAGAGAACTAAAAGATCTGTGGATGCTGTAAATCAGTGACAAAAATAGAAATTACTGGAAAAACTCAGCAGGTCTGACAGCATCTGTGGAAAGTAATCAGAGTTAATATTTCAGGTCAAGTTATCGTTCCTCAGAAGTTCTGCAGTTCTTTACATTAACTCTGATTTCCCTTCACTGATGCTGCCAGATCTTCTGAGCTTTTCCAGCAATTTCTATTTTTGTCTCTAATTTACAGCATCCACGGTTCTTCCAGTTCTGAGGAAGAGTCACTCAATCCAAAGCATTAACTCTGATTTCTCTGCTGAGCTTTTCCAGCAATTTCTAACTTTGTCACTTTCACCAAGAGGTTTGCTATAAATTTAAACATTTAGCTTCTTCATATGGGAACCTGGAGAAAAATATTTTTAAACAAAAAATAATATTAAGAAAAATGGACTGCTATTACTCAGAAGGTTTAAAGTGAATAGCACAGGGGCATTTAAGTGGAGGCTATGTAGATAGATTAAAAGAAACAGATTGATATTCCACGGTGATATGAAGTGTCATGTTGAGTATAAACACCATTATGGACAAGTTGGACAAAATGGTCTATTTCTGTGATATAAATTCTATGTAATTAGCTAACCATCAGCATTATATGAAACCAGCCAAATACTGTACAGCTTTGATGGCATTTACTCCTTGTGTGAGCACATAGTAAGGTACTTGACTCCAATCAGTCTGAGTATGCCAGGTGAAGGATACGAAAAGAAAATGATTAGCCATGCTATAGAAGACAAGGAAGATTAGGAGGTCAACAAAATGGCTGTCACCATGGAGGATAGTCTGTGTCAAGATGACTCTAGTTGAAGGCAGGCTTTTCTGAGAAGTGATCAAAAAATGCTCAAAGCTTTAAGCAGAAGCCAAAGGAGATTGTTCTATGTTCAGTAGGCCAGAGGGGCCACAGGAAATCACTCACAGATGGAAACACAGAGGCTCGAAAGAACATTTTACACCTGTTTAGCTTGAATGTGTGGACAGAACGACATCAGATTGCGTTCTATCCCTGTGGCTGGTGAAAATCTTTTCGACATCTGTTTTGCCCCAAAGGACATCAACATTGGAATAATGACATCTAATAATGGACGATCACAACAATATAGATGTCCATGACATTCATTCTGTCATGCACTAACCATCTTGTCAATATCTAATATTTATGTTACTCCTTATATTGCTGTGACATTTGTCACAAATACAAAATCTTTATCTCTTCACAGATGACGATCTAGATATTAATAATGTCCAATAAAACAAAATGACCAGAACCAACCCCAATGACTGTTATTGTTCCAAGCATCCGTACAAACACTGATTCAGTTATTGTAATTGATAGTCAGTTTTCACAATATAAACAACACAACACTCCACATGGTACTTCCAATTCTTGAAGGTGAATGTGAAATGTAAATGAAAGATCGCAGGAATCACAGATTGAGATGTCACAAGAACAGCAAATGGCTATGGAAACTGGTCTCCAAAGTAGAATGGTTTGCAGCAATAAGATATTTGAGCTGGGAAGTGGAAGATGGAAAGATCCTCTCTGATGTATGGTATATTGAACTGTTGAATATTTGCACAGAATTCTGAATGGAAGGCAAAATTAAATTGATGCAATATACATTTCTATTACTAAACCAACTGAAAAGTCTCAATTTCAATGGGACATAACAGCAACAGACTTGGGAACAGGAATAGCCCATTTGTCCCTGAGTCTGCTCTGCCATTCAGTGACATAATTGCTGACCTGGTTATGGTCTCAACACCACTTTCTCAGCTGCATTTGCAGCCCATCACCCACCCACCCATTACTCTTGACTTCCTTTTCTATCAAGAATCTTTATAACTTGGTCTTGTATAACTTAAAAGACCTAGCCAATACAGTATGTGCGCGGGGAGAAGCACTCCCAAAACTAATGATCCCCAGAGAAATAAGTTCTTCTTACTCCTTTGTAAAAAGTGAGACTTCTTCCAAGGGAAATGCCAATCCGATGATGAGCAGGCCCATAAATGGGTCGACTTTCTGCAACTGCTTCCATACTGGTCCCCTTGTACCTCTGCTGGGGACTATTCCATCGGCTGCCAGCTGGAGTTTCCTGCCATAGTTAGCCAATTGATGCCCATCAGTATGATGTACTTTCTGAGACTGAAGTCGGTTGGTTCTCTTTATACTGGAGCTGGGACTTTAAATGGGAAATGTGCTTCTTGTCAAAAAGCTGGCAAAGGGCATCATATTTATCCCTTGATCCATACTTGACACTTGCATCAAGTTAAAGTTGGGGCTAAAGTCCTGTCACTGAAACCCAATTCTGACCAACCCTTTGGGCAGGTCATGAAATGCCTTGGTGAGAGAACGCAGTCAACATGCAAAGAGGTTTGATAAATCTTATCAAAGCCCATTGACTTCACCCTAGCCTGATTGCTGATAGACATTAGGATAATGGCATTGGAGTCAAAGCATTCATTCCTATTGTGTTTTAGAATTCATTTACAATTTGCAATAGTTTGGCTACAGCTCCAGGAATCAATTCACAGACCTCACTTACTGAGAAAATTATAATCTTCCAAGCAAGGTATTACTATGACATCAAGGTGATATGATAGCAGGATATGAAACGTATTACCAATTACGAACTTAAGCTGTAATCCCACCTGTTTCATACATCACCTTATAAAGATGGAAGGATCACTGCCCAAATTGCACAATCAAAATGTGAGAAGATGCAAAACATATTTTTTTGAAAAGGATAGATTTTAGGAATTTTACAATACATTGCTATTGGTTCAATAATGCAGGTAATCATGGGTTGAATTCTTCAACAGTTGACTTTTCAGCTGAACAGGTTGAGGATCTACCTTTCTGATATTTATTGCGAGAAATGATTGATTGGTGGCTGAGTGCAGGACAAGCCATTGCATTAAGATAGGAAATTCCATTAACTAAAGTTCATAAGAATGAGTTTTCTATGAATCCCATCGTGCCGCAGTGTTGATTTTGAATATCAGATTCTTTCACATTTCATTCTCATAGTATGTGGCTGTTTCCCATTCCCAGTTAGAAGGGAATCTACAATAATATAGCATCCAGCGCAACTGAAGCAAATGTGTAATTTATAATCCTAGTGGTGTATATGATACAACTATTCAGTGTGCTTTTTTAAATTTGCAGGTGCAAGAAGTTAATTGATTTTATCCCTCATTAACTGACTAATGCGCCGGTTTTAATGCAGCATTTTGAGATAAAATACATACAATAAGCAGATATCAATGTTTGTGAAGATTACCTTTGAAAAAACTCAAAGCAACTTGCCAAAAAGCTGGTAATTGAGTTTTAGTTTTATCACTACCACCACTCACCTATATTCTGCTTCTTCCAATCTGAAAGTGATGATGAAATTAGTTTATGTTTACTGAAGTAATTTATAAATTTAGGGCCTCATGTAACAACAGAACAAAGTAACTGCAGATTTGATAGTCAATATATGATTGATGCCATTGCAGTGGAACAGGGCCAGCAACATTTTTCTAATCATGCAATAAAGCCCACATGCGTAAACTTAAATTAGTTGATCCCATGACCTTCAATAGTCTGTGTTATAGGTCTTCTATTATTTCCCTGATACCAAAATAGCGAACACCATCTAAAAATGTAGAGGTGCAAGAAGTTAAGGCAGTGACACTAAGGTCACCGAGTAACAGCTGAAATCACTCCACTGTTAACCAAATCAGATCTTCCTCAGATAGAACTGTACACTGCTTCTAAGATGCCCTCACAAATCTGGTAGATTAGTTTTCCTTGGGCCCATAAAACAAAAGCTCACCAAAAATATTTCCAAGGTATTACTTGCCAAATTGAATTCATTCTGGGAAATTTAAGAAACCTATGAAAATTACACAAAGGCATGTTTTCAAATGCTTAGGAACCAGAAAGTTACCTAATAATGTGGACTTGTAGATTTTGTTTCATCTCCAGTCTCACCTAGTTTCTTTCCAGTGTTTCACAAAGCTGTATCCCCAACTTTGCAATCTCTTCACTTACCCAGAAAGATTAATTTCTACCCAATCCATCCCAGTAGGGTCGAGAATAAATGTGGTGCTTAAGAATATATGTGGTGCAACCCTCTCTCTCTGTCATTATTTTATATATAGTTATGAATGCACTTTGATTATTGATCCTTTTTTTGTACTCATTTCTAAAGGATGAGGAAAATTGGTTCACTTGCAGTACTGAGAAGATACACAAATCTGTTTTTCTTTGAAAGGATAAATGTGTACCGATAGAACCAGGGCCAGATGGATCTCATTGACAATGGGATTCTTGACTGGTGTTGTTAACCTGGGCCAATCAGGGAGCCGTGGCTGACAGATGTGAAAAGGAGATTCAGATGGTCTTCACAGTCTGCGGACTAGCTTTGAGGGTGCTAGTCACAGTACATGTATGGTGCACACATCAATCAAGCGTGACTTGGTGATGGACTCTGGCCTCTGTGCAGTTATTTCAAAATGAAAGGATGCTGTAATATACTTTTTTTTCCAAAATCACTTATTGGAAATTATGTGCTTCAAGCAAAGTAACAGTCAAGTTGGTAGCCCTTGGATTACTGGAAGCCAGTTGACTGCTTGGATCTGCAGGAAGTTATATGTCTGCGTTTATGGCTGTCAGAAGCTGTTTTGATTTTGATTGAAATTCAATTGGATTGGAAGGAGAGAAAGTCCCAGCTCAACCCTTTGCCACCTTTCTGAAAGATCCTTTAAAGGATTGTATGCAATAACTAAAAAACCAAAAAAGCTATTTAATCCTGAAAGATTTCTCAATTTTTGAATCCGCTGGAAGACAACGTGGTGAAGATTCTAGTGTCAACCATGATAACTGAGTCTGGTGACACCCTGCTACAACTGTAAGGAAGCCAGACTGGAAGCATGTGGAATATTTCACACTTTAACCTTTTCCCTTTAAAACTAATGAATATTTGGCCCAAGATTTTTTTTCAACATGAATATTTGCAGATATCGTTTTTCTTTAGTTGGCATATATACATACATAGAATTATCTGGAAGGGTGAATTCATTTCAGTTTGTGCATTAATCAGTCTTGCACTTTTGTTAAATGAATCTGATTTTATATTAAAACACTCTTCCTTGTATTTTTTTAGAAGGTTGATAGGTCTTTTTATTCTAAACCTAATATAGGATAAAGTATATAATTGGTCTTTTTGGTTACAGGATAAAGCACTGTAATTTTATGCTGTAACTCATAGAGTGGTAAAGCAGTCAATTTCTCCAATCTCTATTGTAAAAATATGTATGTTCCAGATTCTTGCTCTGGCAATGTCATGTCTATCCAAGATACAATATCCATTCAATTAGCCTCAGAATTTTTGAAGTCATTTGAAGCAATGAAAGGGTGGTATCTGTTTAGATGTACTGTTTATATCTCATGAACATGATGTTATATAACATGCATTGCTTGGCTCCATTCATTGTCTAAATATTTAATCCAACTGTTCTCACCTCATACATCCAACACTTGAATGTTCTTTCTTTGTAAGGCAGTGAAAGTGTGATGGAAGTTCAAAATCAATTCTAACACATGGTGACAACAGCAAAATAGTTGTTCCAAGTTGGCTTCTATTTCATGTATATATTCAAAAGGCAGCCTACATTAATCAAGACTTGTACATAGTATAAAAACTAATACAGGAAGGAGAATTTTTGTGTCATTATGTGTAGCAATGTTATAAATGCATTCAGAGGGACTGTAATTCCCATATTATTTCACATAGGGAACAAAGGTTTCTCCCTCCATTGGTAATGTCCCTTTCCAATAAAGAAAAATGTTCCAAACATTTTATCGACTAACTGAAAGTAGAAGGGTGCCAGTCACAGCAATGCTAGGATTGTCAATCTCTATCAGAGTAGACCAAAAACGCTGCCACCATGTGGTCTAATGCACCCTCTGGTAGTCAGAACCCAGTTTCCACTTGGAGACATGGGATTTAAAACTCCATGTTATTCCTCCAAAAAAGTTATTTCCAAGTGCAGACTGAATGTGAACACTGTATTGGTGGTACTACTGAAAAAGCAATAAAATACCAGAATATGCTGGTCAGGAAAATGCTGTTTGGAAGCTTCTTGTGTTGATAGTTTTGAAATACAGTCAAAGTCAACAAAAAATGGACACCAGCACTTTCAAATCAGTGGAAGGTGGCACAGTAAATAAAAATACAATCTAAAAAGACTGACACTTCCATTTTTCAACCTTGCCTGGTAAAGGTTAATTATTTCTAACGTGGTGAGTGATGGCAAAGGATTGCAGCTGCCTTATATCAATCTGGCATAGGCTGGTACTGCTAAGAGGTTTCAGTGTAGTGCATTATGATCACAAGTCTACAGAAAAATCAATTTTTAATTGAGTGTATTATTTGAGAGGCCCAAGCTGTCCATCATATTCTGCTAATGGAATTTCCATCCGTCTCTATTGCTGACACAAGCAGGATTCCACCTCATCTACCACCCGCATTTAATCACCCGCCTCACACTTCACTGGAAAGGAAATTAACTCTTAAGGTACATTTGTGTAAGAAAGCCAACAAGATGCAAATACCCACTGTCTGGACAGTGACAGATGTGTAAGGATTGGATAGTTGATGTGCTTATTCTCAATAACAAAAATAAAACACTTTACAACTCCCCTATCTCTGCACTCCATGTTTACATATACGACACCAATTAGCTAATCTATTGCTTTTTACTTATTTCTAAGAAATGCATTGCATGTGGCTTCGATTCCCTTTCTTTGGTTTCAGTTTACTCCCTTTTTAAGTTGTGTGATTGTATTTTGTTCAGAGACATCAACAAATGGAAGAATTGAAGCAAGTGATTTTTGTTTTGCACGGGCTGGCGAGGTCAAAGATGGGGAGCACATGAGAAGACACTTGGAAGGATTGAGGAATATGTCACTGAAAACAGTGTCAACTTTGTGAGAGAAAGACAAAATCCAATGAAAGGTCATTAATCTGTAGGTTAATTCTTTTTCCTATCACCGATGCTGGCTAAACAGAAGAAGGGTCTAGGCCTGAAACGTCAGCCTTCCTGCTCCTCTGATGCTGCTTGGCCTGCTGTGTTCATCCAGCTCTACACCTTGTTATCTCTTGTTGAACTCTTCCAGCTTTTCTGCTCATACTGAAGGTAGTATCTAGTTTAGCTCAGCACTGAGTCATCTATAGATTGTATTCACTTCTAAAATATATTGTGCACTTGAGGTTCTGCAATTATGACTTGCAAGGACTGAACAGTAACTATCTCATTTTCCACACTGGATCTTCTGATAAAATCAATCAAAACAATATTTTTTGGGTTACAAAAGTTTGATATGAGTGGGAACTAGGGGAGGGGTTGGCCTTGTGGTATTATTGCTGGGCTGTTAATCCTGATAACATTCTGGGGTCCCAGGTTAGAAACCCCCATGGCAGACAGTGGAATTTTAATTCAATAAATTTCTTAAATAGTCTATTGGTGACTGTGAATCCATTGTTGATTATTGGAAAAACCCATTTGGTTCAGTGATGTCCTTTAGGGAAGGAATCTGCCATCCTTACCTGGTCTGGTTAACATGTGACTCCAGACTCTCAGCAATGTGGTTGGCTCCTAACTATCAACTGGGCAATTAGGGACGGGCAATAATTCTTGTCTAGCAACCTTCATTCCGTGAATGAATAAAAATTATTTTAAAAGTTACTAGTGAAGAGATTCCGAATCAAACCTCTGATAAATCTATGCAAGAATTATACTTTGACACATGAGAATAGAGCGCTTATTAGTTGGCAAGTTATCTCTGATTGGCAGGGGTGTTGCCGTGGAGAATGTACCAGTTATGTGACGATTGACAGTTACTTGCCAAGCTTTCTTTACATTTAAACCAGGCAGGTAGACTCTGAATGATTGTTACTTATTGTGATGAGTTGAAAAAGGCATACTGTGTGTACGTACTATTTCTGTCTGCAAAGAACAGGACTCTGTGTATTAACATATGCAACATCAATTGCATGCAAATGTGTCATACTGCAAGTTAGAATAAGAGTCTTAAATTGGCTGTTAGCGTACTTTATATTAAACTTGGGATTATCAAGCAAATGCTGTCCAATCAAGGAATCACATGTACTGCAGGACACTTTGTTTTGTGTACTGTAAGCATGGATTTGTTGGGTGCAGTCAGTATTTTGCCCGTTATGAACTATTAAGGGGTCACATGCTCCTTGATATGGTCTTCTAGGCTTTGAGACATGGAACATAGAACATTACAGCACAGTACAGACCCTTCGGCCCTCAATGTTGTGCCGACCTGTCATACCGATCTCAAGCCCATCTAACCTACACTATTCCATGTACGTCCATATGCTTCTCCAATGACGACTTAAATGTACCTAAAGTTGGCGAATCTAATACCGTTGCAGGCAAAGCGTTCCATTCCCTTACTACTCTCTGAGTAAAGAAACTACCTCTGACATCTGTCCTATATCTTTCACCCCTCAATTTAAAGCTATGCCCCCTCGTGCTCGCCGTCACCATCCTAGGAAAAAGGCTCTCCCTATCCACCCAATCTAAACCTCTGATTATTTTATATGTCTCAATTAAGTCACCTCTCAACCTTCTTCTCTCTAATGAAAACAGCCTCAAGTCCCTCAGCCTTTCCTCATAAGACCTTCCCTCCATACCAGGCAACATCCTAGTAAATCTACTCTGCACCCTTTCCAAAGCTTCCACATCATTCTTATCATACGGTGACCAGAACTGAACACAATACTCCAAGTGCGGCTGCACCAGAGTTTTGTACAGCTTCACCATATGCTTGGTTCTGGAACTCGATCCCTCTAGTAATAAAAGCTAAAACACTGTATGCCTTCTTAACAGCCCTGTCAACCTGGGTGGCAACTTTCAAGGATCTGTGTACATGGACACTGAGATCTCTCTGCTCACCTACACTGCTAAGAATCTTACCATTAGCCCTGTACTTTGCCTTCCGATTACTCCTACCAAAGAGCATCACCTCACACTTGTCTGCATTAAACTCCATTTGCCACCTCTCAGCCCAGCTCTGCACATTATCTATGTCTCTCTGCAGCCTACAGCATCCTTCGTCACTATCCACACCTCCACCAACCTTAGTGTCGTCTGCAAATTTACTAACCCATCCTTCTACGGCCTCAGCCAGGTTATTTATAAAAATGACAAACAGCAGTGGACCCAACACCGACCCTTGCGGTACACCACTAGTAACTGGTCTCCAGGATGAACATTTCCCGTCAACTACCACCCTCTGTCTTCTTTCAGCAAGCCAATTTCTGATCCAAACTGCTATATCTCCCAAAATTCCATTCCTCCGCATTTTGTACAATAGCCTATTGTGGAGAACCTTATCGAACGCCTTGCTGAAATCCATATACACCACATCAACTGGTTTACTCTCATCTACCTGTTTGGTCACCTTCTCAACGAACTCAATAAGGTTTGTGAGGCACGACCTTCCCTTCACAAAACCGTGCTGACTATCCCTAATCAATTTATACTTTTCTAGATGATTATAAATCCTATCCCTTATAACCTTTTCCAACACTTTACCAACAACTGAGGTAAGGCTCACTGGTCTATAATTACCAGGGTTGTCTCTACTCCCCTTCTTGAACAGGGGAACCACATTTGCTATCCTCCAGTCATCTGGCACTATTCCTGTAGACAAAGACGAGTTAAAGATCAATGCCAAAGGATCGGCAATCTCCTCCCTGGTTTCCCAGAGGATCCGAGGACAAATCCCATCCGGCCCAGGGGACTTATCTATCTTCACCTTCTGAAGAATTTCTAATACCTCTTCTGTGTGAACCTCAATCCCACCTATACTAGTAGCCTATATCTCAGTATTCTCCTCGACAACATTGTCGTTTTCTAGAGTGAATACTGTTGAAAAATATTCATTTAGCACTTCCCCTATCTCATCTGACTCCACACACAACTTACCACTACTATCCTTGATTGGGCTTAATCTTACTTTCATCATTCTTTTATTCCTTAAATACCTATAGAAAGCCTTAGGGTTTACCCTGATCCTATCCGCCAACAACTTCTCATGTCTCCTCCTGGCTCTTCTGAGCTCTCTCTTTAGGTCTTTCCGGGCCACCTCGTAGCCCTCAAGGGCCCTAACTGAGCCTTCACATCTCATCCTAACATAAGCCTTCTTCTTCCTCTTGACCAGAGATTCCACCTCCTTTGTAAACCACTGCTGCCGCACTCTACGGCTTCCTCCCTGCCTGACAGGTACATATTTATCTAGGACACACAGGAGCTTTTCCTTGAATAAGCTCCACATTTCTAATGTGCCCATCCCCTGCAGTTTCCTTCCCCATTCTATGCTCCCTAAATCTTGCCGAATCTCATCGTAATTGCCTTTCCCCCAGCTATAACTCTTGCCCAGTGGTATACACCTATCCCTTTCCATCACTAAAGTAAACATAACAGAAATGTGATCGCTATCACCAAAGTGCTCACCTACTTCCAAATCTAACACCTGGCCGGGCTCATTACCCAGTACCAAATCTAATGTGGCTTCGCCCCTTGTTGGCCTATCTACATACTGTGTCAGGAAGCCCTCCTGCACACTCTGGACAAAAACTGACCCATCTATAGTACTCGAACTATAGTGTTCCCAGTCAATATCTGGAAAGTTGAAGTCCCCCATGACAACTACCCTGTCTCTCTCACTCCTATCGAGAATCATCTTTGCTATCCTTTCCTCTACATCTCTGGAACTATTCGGAGGCCTATAGAAAACTCCCAACAGGGTGATCTCTCCTTTCCTGTTTCTAACCTCAGCTCATACTACCTCAGTTGACGAGTCCCCAAACATCCTTTCTGCAACTGTAATACTGTCCTTGACTAACAATGCCACACCTCCGCCCCTTTTACCATCTTCTCTGTTCTTACTGAAACATCTAAATCCCGGAACCTGCAACAACCATTCCTGTCCCTGCTCTATCCATGTCTCCGAAATGGCCACAACATCGAAGTCCCAGGTACTAACCCATGATGCAAGTTCACCCACCTTATTCTGGACGCTCCTGGCATTGAAGTAGACACACTTCAATCCAACTTCTTGCTTGCCGGTGCCATCTTGCTTCCCTGAAACTTTATTTCGGACCACCCTACTCTCAAAATTTTCTATAGTCGAACTAAAATTTTGGTGCCCATCCCCCTGCTGAATTAGCTTAAACCCACCCGAACAGCCTTAGCAAATCTCCCCCCCCCCGGGATATCGGTCCCCCTCTGGTTCAGGTGAAGACCATCTTGCTTGTAGAGGTCCCACCTACCCCAGAAAAAGCCCCAATTATCCAAGAATCCAAAACCCTCCCTCCTGCACCTTCCCTGTAGCCACGTGTTCAACTCCTCTCTCTCCCTATTCCTCGCCTCACTAGCATGTGGCATGGGCAACAAACCAGAGACAACAACTCTGTTCGTCCTAGCTTGCAGCTTCCATCCTAGCTCCCTGAATTTCTGCCTTAAATCCCCGTCTCTCTTCCTACCTATGTCGTTGATGCCAATGTGGACCACAACTTGGGGCTGCTCCCTCTCCCCCTTAAGGATCCCAAAAACACGATCAGAGACATCACGCACCCTGGCACCTGGGAGGCAATACACCAACCGTGTGTCTCTATCGTCCCCACAGAACCTCCTATCTGTCCCCCTAACTATGGAGTCCCCAATGACTAATGCTCTGCTCCTCTTCCCCTTTCCCTTCTGAGCAGCATGTAGGTCTATAAACACAGCATCCCAGCACTTAGGTTCAAGTGCCATGTCACTCATTTATGTGACAGACAAGACCTTGGAGAGTTGGCCTGATGGCAGCCATTTGTGTTGCTACTGTCTGGTAGTGGCATGAAAATGTTAGCATCACCAGTTCCTAAAACTTTGGAGGTATCCTTCAATCTGAGGTAGACCGGGCACATTTTGGGACTGAAAGTGGTGGTTTTAGGTGTATTGATGAGTTTTCATGATATACAGTAAAAAAAAAATCAGGTTTTCAGGGCAGCCAATAACTAGGATGGCTTTGGTTCACCCTAACTCAGAATCAAGGTTGCACAATGAGCAAATAGTGTCAGAGAATGCCAGAGGTTAGGGAAACCATTCAACTTAAAAAAGCATCAAACTTAAGGAAAAAGCATATAATTGTGGAAAGAATGACAGGCAAGTCAGAATTTTATTTAGAATACAAAGAAGGGCACCGAATGACGAATGGGCGTTATTCATAATAAAGAAATCAGACCATGACAGGAAGCTAGCTAGAAATGCAAAAACAAATAGCTAGAGACTCTATAGTATTTAAAAAGGACAACAGCAAGGAAAGTGAGTGCTGGTCCTCTGAAGAATGTGAATTTGGAGTTAATAGGTAATAAGGAAATGACAGATGAAATGAAAAAGTATTTTGCTCCTGTCTTCTCTACAGAGGATACAAAATGAAACATTCCAGAAACTTAATAGTCAGGAGCGAGGTATTAATGACATTATAATCGGAGAAGTGGTACTGAGCAAACTCTTGTAACTGCAGGCTGACAAATCTCCAAATCCAGATGAACTTCACATGGTGGTTGTAAAAGAGGTTGCCAATGAGGTAAGATATGCATTGATGTTAATTTTCCATAAACCCCTGCACTAAGGAAAGGTGCCATCAGATTATTCAAGAAGGGAGGAATGAAGAAAACAGGAAACTATAGCCCATTTAGCTTAATATCTGTCATGGAGAAGGTAATAGAATCAATCATTAAAAATGATCATTCATTATATTTGTGCACTTCAGAAAACTCAAGAATTGGGAAGAATCAGCGTTGTTTCACTTAAAGGAATTAATGTTCAACCAAGTTATTGGAGCTTTTTGCTGGTGTAATGTATACTATGGATAAATGGGAGCCTATAAATGTATTGCATTTGAATTTCTAGAGACTCTATGACTCTAAGGTATTTGACAAGGAGCCACAACACAGGTCATTGTGGCAAAGTAAATGTTCATGGTGTCGAAGTAAGAAATGCTCTTTGCCATAAGATTGGCTGGCTGGCAGAGAAATGGCATTATGCTTAAACGGGTCTTTGTCCGAATGGGTAGATGTGGCAAATGGAGTCCCATAGAATCTCTGCTGGGGCTTCAATTTCTTACAACTTACATCCATGATTTAAGTGAGGGGACCGAGGATAGTAATGAGGTTCACAAACAACACCAAGATAGTTAAGAAAGTATGTTGCGAAGAAGACATAGCTAAATTGCAAGAATATAGATAGGGTAGGTGAATTTTAAAAAATGGCAGTTGGAGTATAATGTGGAAAAATTGTGAAGTCATTTACTTTGGCCAGAAGAATAAAAAAAAGTAGAATATTACTTAAGTGGAGAATGGCTTCAGAATTCCAAGATGCAGAGGGATTTAGGTTTTCTGGCACCTGAGGTATCGTTCACAATTAAGAAGGCCAATGGGATGCTATCTTTTACTATGAAAGGATTTGAACATTGAAGTAAGGATGTTATGCTTCAGTAATACAGGGAATTGGGCAGACCATATCTTGAACATTGTGTGAAGATTTGGTCCTCTTATTTAAGGAGGGATGTAAACGCTGGAGGGAGATCAGAAGAGGTTTACTAAATTGATACCTAGAATGACTAGAATGCCTTTTGAGGATAGGTTGGACGCACTAGGATTATTTCTACTGGAATTTAGGTGAGTGGCATGACTTGATTCAGATATATATCCTGAATTGTTCTGACAGGGTCGATGTAGGAAGAATATTTCCACTACTTGGTCAGTATGGAAATTAGGGGCACTGTTTCAAAATCAGGGGTCACGCTTTGAGGGTGGAGGTGAGATTTTGTTTTTCCTTCAGAAGGTTTGTGGCTTTGGAACCCCCTTTCTCAGATGGAGGTGGGGCTCAGTACTGAAGTTATGGTTAAGGAAGTTGGATAGAATTCTGTTAGGCAGGGAAATCATGGGCTATCAGGACAGATGAGAATGTGGAATTCCAACCACAAACAGATTATCCATGATCTTATTGAATGGCAGACTAAGCTGAAGTCTACTTCTCTTAGTTTGTATGCTCCTACATCTGGATCAATCTAAGGCAGCCTTCCTGGTTTAAATTTACGCCAGGTTTGGCAGTTGACTGTCACTCATCATTAAACCGTGAATTCTCCATAGTAGTATCTTTACCAATCAAAGTTCACTTGCCTACTTTTTCACACAATATAAGATGTCATTTGACTTTACATTGATATTCTTCCACAATTCCTGATCTATGCAAACTGAAAATCTTTGACAATATTTTCTTTCAACAACATTCAAGTTCTGTACCATCACACAACTATTAGACTCATTCCACATATCTCAGCTCATCGAACCTGGGCATTTGTTTATCAGTGTCAAAGCATGGTGACTGCAAGTGAATATAACACGACTGTGGAGTCTGACCAGAATAAACATATTGTTTACCATGACCTAGTTAACATTTTCTGTATTAGTCACTTTACTCATTTTGGACAGTGGCTTGCAGAACCCAATCCAATCTACATTCTACTTGCCCACAAAGAACAAGAAAACTTGACCAATGATCTCCAATGTTAGCTTATAGCAGACTTGTCTGGTCCATTAATTAGATCAGTCATTTCACCAATAGAATCACCTGATGTATATCTTTTACTGTTGCAGGCTTGACCCAGCAGATTACTTGCATCACTTCTCATCTGCCAACAAGGAGGATTTCCATTTGATTCTACTGGGGCATTGGTTTTAGCCCTGACAAAGCAAAGGACAGGCACAACTCCCACAGCAGCACAATAAGCAGTAGAACCCCTCATAAAACATGGGTACACTGTTGCTTTCATCCTCCTGTTGATTGAATGTCACACAGTGCACCTCAAGCTTGGATCCACCTTTCCATGGGACAAGAATCTGTCGCAAAATCTTCCTTCAAAATTCAACAAAGGCAACAATGCAGTCTCACTGTTCATTACCCTGCTTCCTCTGAACAGAGGGTATTGGGCTGTTATGCAACCAAATGGCACTGCAACACTACCAAATAAATGCTTGTTTAAGTCAGCTATTTAGAAGTACTATCATGTCAATTTCATTCTGGAGTCATTTATAGGGACTTTCTGTTGTCCAGAAACATTAAGCTGCTCAAACAAACCAAACAGCCAATCAGACTGAAGAATTCTCATAGACAGAAAGCAGGAAGTAAAATGGAGTGATTATCATCATATTTCAATCATTTTACAGAAAGTAGAACAAAGATATGATAGAATTAAGACAAAAGATTAAATATCATAAGCAAGCTTATAAATAAGATATGTTGTTATCTATGGATTTTTTGTTATCATGAAATGGAAAAATAGCTTTTCAGTGCCAAAGTTGTGATAAACAGTGATTATGACTTTATTTACTGTGAAGAACTCAGTTACACCTAATGTAACAAGACTTAACTGTCAATATTTCTTAAAGCAAGAATTAATGCATTCTAATTTGAGGTTCATGTCAAATTGCTGATCTTGTGATGATTGCATCTGCAAAAGTGGCAAAAATTCTACACTGTGGTGCACTTAGGTATTACTGACAGCAGTTTCTGGATTTCCAGCTTTAACTGTACAAATGCTAGAAATTTCAGCCAGTTTTACACAGCAAATACAATAAATGCAGTCACCAAAACCACAAGTGCCAGATCAGTGTGTCAATATCTGCAAAATCGCTCTTGAGAGTACACCAGCAGTTCCATAAGGAGAGAATTGTGTAAAACACAATTCCAGGCACAACCCGCCCATCTTCTCTCCCACCTATCCACTCCTCTTACGTCACTGACCAATCCCTGACACTCTCTACCTGCACCAACCTATCACCATCCCACCTACCTTCCCCAGCCCTCCTCTCTAGACTTACTTCTGAACTCCCTTCCCCCTCCTCAATTCTGAAGAAGGGTCCTGACCTGAAATGTCAACTTTCCTGTTCCTCTGATGCTGCCTCGCCTGCTGTGTTCCTCCAGCTCCACAATGTCTTATATCTAATTCAGGTGACAGACAACTTAAGATAATTTTGGGACATGATTATATCATTTCTTCTAAAAGCAAAATACTGCAGAAACTGGAAATCTGAAACAAACACAGAGAATGCTAGAGAAACTCAGCACCTGCAGACAGTGAAACAGTTAATGTTTTGAGTCCAGTATGATTCTTCTTCAGAACTGAAAGTGTAGGCTCCAATAGCTGTTTCTTTTTCCATAGATGGTGCCAGACCGGCTGAGTTTCTCCAGCATTCTCTGTTTTGCTTGTCTTCCTGCGACAAGATTTTTGCATCATTATTCATATGTATACTATTGCTATGATGAAATGTACAATTTTAAAGTTATATGCTGAATAGTAAAGAGTATTGAATAAATGCAGTGCCAATTGACACATGACAGGGAAAATTCCATCCTAAAAACTTTAAAATAATGCTTTTTTCAGTAAGAACAAATAGCCTTAAGAAATGAAATTCCATACTGTATGTGTCTTACGCATCCAGCTCATTGTGCAATAAATCATAAGAAACTCATGGCCTTCTAACCACACTATTGGTACGAGATCAGTATGGGAATTCAGAGTAGATGAGAACAACTTCAAACAGAATTCAATTACAGCGATTCCTCTACTCCCCGGTATGTGCAGGACAACAGTTTAAATACTGCTATAAAAATGCATTAGAAATGCATTACCCTAGTACATTGTTTTGTTTCAACTTTTTCAGACCATGGGGAAAGTGATAAATTCAAAACATATTCCCCTGAAATTAATTATTCTGGATATGCTAGGTCTATTGGACTCACGTTATTTCATATAACATGCTATAGATTGCTGAATAGGTGGGTTTGTTACGGGATAGAGTGGCCTTTGAAGAGTTTTCAACCTAATTGAAGCAAATTGTTCCAAAAAGGCTACATGTTCAAATTTGTGAATTCAGTTTATTTGGATTAAGACCTTTATAATTTGCTTCATATCTTGAAAAATAATGGCCTATGTGCAAATCAAACGGCTGGCTGATACTTTAGTGTCCAATCCATCAGTAAATTGTAGAACAAATATGTGGAGAACAGGGGAAGACCAGAATGAGTGGAGGTAGGCAGAGAAGCAGTGGGAAAGTAAGTGGACAAATAAACCTAAGGCCCAAGCAAATGCTGGGGACAAGGGTTCAGGTCCTATTATGGTAGCTGTTGACATTAGTAACAAAAGGCAAAAAAGGTCTGGTTTGAAATATAGTAATTTCAACAATCATTGATTGTTCTAAAAATCCATATGGTTCACTAAGTCCCTTAAGGAAGAAAATCTGTATGTCTTACTTGGATTGGTCTGCATATGACTTGAGATCCCACAGGGATTTGGTTGAGTCATAACCATAAGAACTGTTAGCAGGAATAGGCCATTTAGCCTCTCAATCCTGTCCCATCATTCATCAAGATCATGGATGATCTGTCCCAGGCCTCAACCCTGTTTCATGCCAGCACAGCACAACTATCATATCATATCAACTCCCTGATATTTCAAAAATATCCCTCCTGTTCAAATACATTCAGCGATCTCGTCTCCACAACTCTCTGAGATAGAGAATTCCAAACATGCACTACCCCTGGGAGAAGAAATTCCCTGCTTGTCAGCTTTAAAAGAGTGTCCCCTTGTTATGTAACTATGACCATTAGTTCAAAATGTTATGAGTGGAAATATCTTTTCAACAATATCCAGCCTCCTCAGAAACTTAAATGTTTCAACAAGATCACCCCTTAATTCTACTGAACTATAAACAATCAAAGCTCATCTTATGTAGCCATTCTTGATAAGTCAATCTCTTCTCCCCAGGAATCAGTTCATTGATTCTCTTTTGAATCATCTTCAATACCAATATATCATTTTTACAAAAATATAAGGACCAAAACTGTACATAGCACTCCAGCAGTGGCCTCACTAAGACTCTGTACAGTTCTAACAAGTTGACCCTATTGTCAAACTCAAACCCCCAGCAACAAAACCAAAATTCAATTTGCCTTCTTACTTACTTGCTGCATCTGCAGGCCAATTTTCTATGTTTCATGCAGAACTCTCACCCTGTGTTTTTCGGATTTTCTCCATATTTGAAGAATAGTCTGCCTTTTGGTTCTTCCTACCAAAGTGCACGACCTCACATTTTCTGACACTAAACTCCATCTGCTAAGTTTTTCTTCACTCACTCAATTATCTATATCCTCTAGCCTCCTTATGTCTCCATCAAGGCATGCCCACCAACCTATCTTTGTATCATCATCAGATCTGGACACATTACAATGTGCCCTCCTCCAAGTCACCAATACAGAAAATAAATAACTGAGGAGGTGGGACTAATCTTTATGCTATTCTAACAGATATGTCTTTCCAGCCAGAGACAGACCCATTAAAGCCGACTCTGTGTTTTCTATGAATTAATCAATCCTCAATCCTCATGCAAACAGAACTTTTCGCTGTGCCTGGGTACATGTGACAATTAAAAATCAAATCAAATAAAACCAAATGTTAATACATTATCCCCAGTACCATGAGCTGCTATCTTTTGCAATAACACTTTATGCAGCATCTTCTAAAATGACTTCTGAAAGTATAAATACATTACATTATGGTTCCCATTTATCACTGCTTGCTTTATCTTCCAAGAACTTGAGTGATTTTTACAAACATGATCTCCCTTTCTCAAAAACAATTTGAATACTTTTTAATTCCTTAAAACTTTAATAAATGCCTTTTTTTTGCCTTAAAGTAGACTCTAGCCTTTCACTAATCACAGAGGTTAGGCTAACTGGGCAGTAGTTTCCTGTGTGCTGTCTCCATATATTCTCGAACTGGAGCACCACATGAGCAATTTTCCAATCCACTGGAACCCACTTGGAATCCAAAGAGCTCTGGAATATTTTGACCAAGGCCCCTGTTATCTCTCAGCCACTTCCTTCAAGACTATAGATGCAAGCTGTGAGATCCTGCCAACTTATCTGCCTTGCGTCACATTTGTTCGTCAAAAACTTTGTCCCTTGTAGTAAAGACTGTTACAAGATTTTTTCTGGCATTACATCTTGCTTATCTCTTACGTTTGGTATTTTTAAATGTTTCCAAGGTGAAAACCAATGCAAAGTCTTGTTTTAAATTATCTGCCATTTCCTTGTTCACTGTTATCAATTCCCCAGTTGCATCCCCCAAGGGTCCCACACTTCAACTACTCTAATTATTTTTATATACCCATGGAAGCTCTTCATTCTTTTGGATAAAGAGCCTTAAGATTTGATTTTCTACCATAATTACTTGTTCCAGCTCTAATTTCTTTTGCAGTCTGTGTATATCTTTTTTACTTGTTCCTATCACAGTTTTATTGTCGCTCATCTCTTCACAGCCCCATGCCTCTGCTCTCATTTCTTTTTGATTATTTTAAAACTTCCCTTTAGAAGAACACTCCTCCTACTGTACTAATTGTTTTAAATACCTAACTACAACGTTAGTTAATGCAATTCACCAGGACACTCGTCCCAGCATGATTCAAGTGAAGCCCATCTGTTTCTCCAATACTGGTGCCAGGACCATCATTCAGAAGCCATTTTTCCCATACCAATCTTTGAGTCACATGGTTATTTCTCTAATCTTATTTACTTAATGCCAATTTGCACAGCGGTTTATCTAGTAATCTGGAGAATATTCCCTTCGGCTTTAAGAAAAAACTAATCCTGCATTGGGCTACATTGAGAACAAGGTACCTATTGGTACCTCGCACCTATTACATAATGGCAAGGCTGAGGGTCCTCCAAAGATAAATTCCAGATAACCACACCTCCCTCAATCACAGTCAGACTCTCCTATACTTGATTGCAGAGCAAAATTAATGTAATTAATTGAAGTTTTGTGAGCACGTCCTGAAACACCATGTCCGGCTATCTCTTCCCCTCCCTCATGTGTTGCAGTGTCCACAGCTTGGGCTTCAGCTCATCAGCTCTGAGTCAAGATTCTGCCAGCAGTCAACACTTCCTGTGTATGTGGTCACCATGGACTGTAGTGGAATCCACCAATTTCCACGTACTACAGCTACAACACATAACCCGTCTACTCATTTTTATTCTAATTCATTAATTAATTTGCATGTTAAATTTTTTGTGGTGAATTTCATAACTGAACCCTTCAGGTGTAAACCCCTGATTTGAACTAATTGGGCAAGCAAAGGAAATGGAAGAAATACCCACTAGTTATCTACCTGTTTTCGTGGGATGTCACACTGGTTCTGCCAGCAAGAAACCAGTCGAAGGGACTCTCTGCTGTTGGCTTTAATGTCCCACCATTGCTACCCTTCTTGCACAGGTCTGTTCTCCGCAATATGAAGCTGCTGACACTATTCTCTCTCCAACTGTTTATGAAGGTGCTGTCCTCAAACTTTCAAGCTAATTCAGACAAACAGGCTCCTTGACTCCGTTGCTTAGTTTGTTTCACAGCGACACTGACTCGCTGTTCACTACTTTTAAGTGCTCTCTGAAATGGCCTGAATGCCACCCAGTTCAAGTATGGTTAGGAATGGGCAACAAGTGTCGGTCTTGTCATTGAGGCCCAGATTCTATCGAAGAATATAAAGTAATTCCCAATGAAACTTACCATCTCACAACTCATTTAGGAATCATAACTCAATGAAGAAATAGTGCATGAATTGGGAGGCTTACATTAATATTTAACCAGCGTGCACTAAACGTTCACAGGATCACAGAAGTGTCTTGGTGCAGGAGGCCATTCAGCCTATCACGCCTATACCAGCTCATTAAATGAGAATCAGTACATAGTGCCAATCTCCTGCTTTCTCCCCATACCCATGCACAGAAGTCAACCATGCCTTCTTGATTGCCTCAATTGTGAACCCACCTCCATTTCCAGGCAGAGAATTCCATACTCTAACTACACACTGGGTGAAAAAGTTTTCCTCACTTTCCTCTTGTTCCTTTTATGAACAGTTTCTCCCTCATTACTGTATCCAGTCTGCTCATTAATTTGTAAAGCTCAGTCTGATCACCTCTGCGCCATCTTTTCTTCAAGGAAAAAGCCCCACTTCTTCAATCTATCTTCATAACTGAAACTCCTCATGCCTGGAACCATTCTTGTACTTGCTTCAAATTGTCTGCTGTGCGTTCACATCCTTCCTACAATATGGCACCCAGAACTGTACATAATACTCTAGCTGATATTTTTCTTGGTTCTCGATCTTGTTTTACGTCTGACACTTGTCCAAAGGATGCTTCTTTATTTTTGTCTTAATATCTAAGCCCTTTGTCATCCAAGGACCTCTGCATTTATTTGTTTTCTTTTCCTATTTAAGGAATAGGATCTCGACTGTACAAAAACCAATTCCTCTTTGAAGGTAGCCCATTGTTCAGTTACATTTCTTTTGCCAACTTTCCATTCCAGTCAATCTTGTCCATCTCTGTTCTTGCCTTATTTTAGTCTGCTGTCTGCCAGTTGATATCTATCATTCTGGATTGATGCATGCCATTCTCTGCCATCATCCTGAACCTTAGGAAAAGATTAAACTGCAAATATGCTACATTCTAAAAGCAGTCCTGTTCTGCATTCTTGAATTCTGAGACTATTTGTGCTTCTAGTGCAAGGAAAAGTAACTCGTCTTGCAGAATTGTCCTCATTGAACCACAGGGCTAGACTGCACTGGAGTAGATTACCCCATTCAGCGAGCAGTATCTACATATTAAGGAGCCAATTATTAACTTCTCAAAATATTTTAAAAGATGTGGTGTTTTAAATGATTAGACACATTAACAGTGCAATATACTTTCAGTAAGTTAATGGCTTGATGTACAAACGTTGTTAGAATTCTTGCATAGCAAATTACTTCACTCTAATCAAAGGAATATCTGAAGATCCAGATAGTAAAAAAAACATTTTGCGGTATCTTGATAAATCCTCCCTATTGACAAATCTTCTGTTCTAAATTAAATTTTTACTAGTTTATCATTATTACATTGGTCACAATAATCCCAATAGTGGCTCTGCATTGTATTTAGAATGTTAGTAAATTTATGCCTCTCGATCACGAGTTCTATTCAGACCCCACGACACTTTGCATTACGTCCTTTTGAATTCAATCTAAATTGATGTGTTTGAATCAGTGACTACTTGAAATCTGCAGATGAGAAGCCGGTGGATTCAAACTGTTGGTTTGTTTTGTTGAAGTGTTTTGGAAACACTCCTTGAGGCCTTGAAAGAAGTATTCTTCATCCTATTATTTCTGCTGAGAAAGTATCACATAACAGTCCAACTATAAAGTAATTATGAGTTGATCCCAATGACTATGAAGGTAGGCATTCAGATAAATAGCTAAGTATTATCGATATTGCATTTTAGTTGGGCAATGGAGTCAGGATTAAAAATGATAGAATCTGTCAAATACCGAAAGGTGTTCTAGTCAAATTACAGAAAGTAGGACAATAATTCTCTTTCTGGATTTTTCTAGCGAATGTAAATCTAATTACAGGAAAGGACAGAGTTCATAATTCTGGAGTGTTTTGAATGCGATAAAGCATAATGGTTGAGCTTTTACTCCAGAAACAGTTGATGTTGACTGACACTTAGTGCATGTAGAGCAAACACATGAGTGCACTTTTTCAAACAGCAGGTGAAAGCAAACATTGCACTTGACACACTGAGCAGGAATGTCATCAGCTTATGAACATTTTGCTCAAAACAACAATCCATGTTATATTATTAATTGACAAAATATTTAAATCAATATGTCAGAACTGGCTACATACTTGTTTAAGCCAGATATGAGTTAATGTGAAACAAGCCACAACTGAGCAAACAAAATAAAAATCACTGTCTACTGATTTACATTAGTACATTGTTCTTGTATTTATATAGACAGGAGGTATTTCAGGAATCCATAGATTGGTGCATTTATGACATTATATTTAGTTCTTCAGTGGCTGCAGGGGCAAAGTGCGCATCACTGCCATCTTGGGTGATGAATGGGGTTAACCATCAGAATAAATGGAAAGGATGATATGCACCAAGTATAGAAACAGACGAATAAACTTCGATTGAACAAAAGGTGCAAGAATGGCAAAAGCTTTACACCATACAGCTATCAATCCTACTTTTAAGTCCTGAAGGTTTGACTCTGTCCTAAATATTGATATTCCTGAACAGAAATATTTGATGTAAAGTTTCTGTGGAGCAGCCTTATTGCATATTATAGATTGTCCAGGAGAATTGCTAAGCAGTCCACCTGATAGGTTTTCTTTTTGTTGTTTTTGAGAATCATAATGTGAATTGCGTTATTAAATAAATTGTAATCCTTTATCATTGTCAGCCAACGTTGTTGATATTTGAGTGGGATGAGCAATTGACCTGATTCCTTCTGCCCTAACTAGTAACTTAATGAACCATAAGTTTAGTACAGAGTATCCTGCATAAGAACAAAATTATCCTTTGAAACAAAGGTAACTACACACTGTCTTTACTCTGTATAACACACAACATTGGAATCTTACTGTGAGGTAGCTGCACTGACAACTCTAACAACCAAGCAGTTTAATCTGGGGAACAGATTTAGAGGTGTTCATGAACATTTATACATGCACAATCATTCCTGCCCATCCTTTCTCATGAGATGGTCGCAATCCTTCTTGAAGTCCCTTGATTGCTCTTTTAATTTCCTCATTTCCTTCTCATATGACATAGTCAGCAATACTCTTGATCTATATAAATACATGCTTTGTGTTGTTTAGTTCACTTTTGTTGTCCTTATTTATTATTAATTTCATGACAGTGGGGAACATACTAGAACAAAAAGAACAGTACTTACCAGAACAATAAACTACAAGGTTAGTAAATGATGCATCAAAGGGTCAAATAATAGTTAAAAATAAACTCCAAAGTATACTGTTAGCTCTATATTTAAATACATTTAATTCACAATGGAGAAGATGGGGTGGATAGAGGGTTTGAATAAATGTTTTAAAATAGTTAGCGCTGTTACACAATATTTCCCAGTTCATTGATGTGAAGTAACAGTATCAGTAACATATATGCTGATTTTAATGAGAGAGAGATCTGGAAGGCACCAGTTACTCTAATCTCATGTGAGGAGAATGGACGTAAAGATCCAACTGGAAAAGAGCATGGACATAAACAGCTCACTTTAGGGACACAAAACAAAGGCAAACTTAGAATATACAACAAAACAATGAACAGACTGAGAAAGTAGTTTCAGGCTTCATTCCCCTCATATACCACTGCATATTCATCTCATGCCCTAACTTCAGGATTCAGCATCAGGTTCCACAATCCTATACAATAAGCAAATGCTAAGATTAGGTGAATTGTTGTTTAGTGTAACAGTTTGCAACAGGAATCAAATGTGACACTCCAGTAAGCAACAAATAACCAGTCACTTATGGACGGGACTCTGATTTATTTTCTTCAAAACAGAGTTTTGCTTGTATGATTTACTCTGTAAAGAAGTATGTTGTTCAAAATTGCTATGATTCAAGTCAAAACAATGAACAGGTAAATCTAACAAATTCAAGAATAATATGACCTCCTTTTAAACTGCCGGTACTGAAATGTGTGGACAAAGTGGAGAAAGACATTTGATTTATTGCAAGGGTTGACCACACTGGATTGGTAATGGTAGTAGAAGATACAGCCACAAGGTGGATGGACAGAGTTACAAACTCAGATAAGCCACAATCAAGTTGAATGGCAGGTCAAGCTCGAGGAATGGGACGTCCGACTTGTGTGTTCCTGTGCTGTATAATATGGATTCATTCCCTTACTTGTATAATTAAACAATAATTATATATTAGTCATACCAATCTATTTGCTAATCAAATTGGAAATACGGTCAATTGCAGTAATTTAAGTTTGAACAGTAAATATTGGGTAACCGATTTAAAGTTGTAATAAGGCTAATATTGAATGCAACCACCATGAGAAACAAAGAGGAATTGTGCTTTTGTATCACTAATGGCTGTTTAATAAAGTTTTCTACCTTTTGAAATGGATGCTATGTTTGCTTTATTTATATTTCTCTCAAATGAAAAACACAAAACAGATTAGCTACACATCAAATAAACTTTCAGAAACATAAGTGACTAAAAAGGAAAATAATGGTTTGTTGAAAAAGATATTCTTGTTCTTATAAATAAATAAATGCCTTCTTTTAAGAAGTTAAAGCATTTCTTCTTTGATAAGCTCAAAATAAAAAGATACATTTCAGAAATATCTCTTGCGGTATTAAGGAAGATAAATGTTCTTGTGCTTTGCTTCTCCAGCAACATTCTCGCATCTCCTGTGTGTACACCACCAAATAACTGGCTATTCCCTATCTACTCTAGTGAAATGTATTGTTTCAAATAAATCCTGATTTAGGGTGAAAGTATTAAAACCCTGGATTCTGCGACTAATTATTGAGTTAGGACTTGAGATTATTTTGCCTCTCTGTGGATGTTTTTGCCAAATATATTACAATAATGATGGCAGTATTTTAATCAAGTATTAAACACTTATTCAAGTGCTTCATGTTTCCTATAACATTTTGCCTAAATTAAAACATTTTCATTTCATTTTCCTGTGATCAATAGCCAGATCCTTCGTTTAAGTTCTGGCGTTTATTTCATGAGAACGTTTCAGAGGTTTTTCTTTGTCTCTGTAGCATTTTAAGGCTATTTCCTTTTTAAACCCAAAGCCCAGAACATATCAGTGTATTCTCTAGTTGCTGCTAATCATCCAGACACACAACATTCTTGTGGTGGACTCCTCTATGCACTTTTATACAATAAATGGGTTAACGCCTCATTAAAATAGCACACAGAGGAATTTAATACCAGCAAAGCATTCATGCGGGGACAGCACTAGTCAGAAAATATTTCCTTCAACATTAAACAAGCAGCTACTTTCAATAGAGAGCTACAACTCCTAGTTCCAAAAAGCTGCTTTCTTGCCCAAGCATTTTTCTATGCTGCACATGTAACTGTAGTCCTGATAAAATGACAAGTGGTTAAGATTTACAGAGTACAAAATGGAACCTTGAGATAGAAACAGCTTTTCTTATATACTCTTTTTATCTCTGTTGATTTTAATTATGTGCATGGTAAAATCCAAGATTACTGATTGCGATATTTGTAACAAACTAGCATTAGATGTCCAAATTAGTTAGATAGGTCAACATCTTGAGAAAACTATTATAATTAAACCAGACGAAATGAGGCGTCCTTTACAGTAGTCAAGGCTAATATTAATATTCAGTAAGGTTATGGGAATTTTATTTTGATAAGGCTTCTGTGGATTCCATTTTCAGCAGAGACTGTGAGAGAGAAAAAGAAACAGAAAGAAGCAAAGATGAAAATAAAGAATCGGGGGATGAAAAAGGTGAACGCATTTATTTAGAAATCCTTGTTAGATGCACTTTATTTTTCAAAGCGTCTGTCAGAGTTTTCTGGTCATTTAGGCTGCTGTGTGTGTGGAGAATGCAGCCTGTCTGACTGTGACAATCACAATGCACTCACTTCGATCTCACACACTAATGAGTGTCAACTTGAAAAAGCCCATTGAAGGGGCAGAAAATTACTCTCCAAGAAGGAATTGACTGATTCACATCATTTCTTGAGGAACCAGTGACCTGTGAATATTTCATTACAGAAAATCGTGCTGTACATATGAAAACAACTGTGACTGCTGTACCACAGCACAGTGTTGAGACTGCAGGCAGTAAAACCTGCACACAGACTCACAGGCAAATCGCCAGATGTAGATAGTAAAACACATGCATGAACAGACAGGAAAAAGAGCCAGGCAAAGGTTGCAGAAAACAATCTTAGAATGACAGACGTACAGAGAAGCACAGGTTGCAAGCTACACCTGCAGATTGACAGGACAGTCAGGACATAGCTTGTGAAAAATATACACAGACTGGCAGGGTCCAGCTGTGCAAACTCCATGTGGTGTTAACACAGCAAGCGGGTAGAGCAGGCCATGTGCCAAGTCCCCTCCCCTGCACCCTTATACATGCACGGCATTCTGAATGCCAGCGAGCTCAGTTCCTGGTAAATGTGCCAGTCTGCAAACAGGTGAAGGCGTAAATTACCCTTGTCAGACAATGAGTAAGGTTTTTTTTGGAAAGTCGGTGGGGAATACCAAAGATTAGCCAGCAACTTGGGAGCCTCCGCAGTGCCACTGCCGAGGAAAGAAGGGGCGCTGCAGCTTACAGAAGGTAGCTCCGATTATATTTATAAAAGTAAAACCCTGTAGATGGAGGGAGGAGCACCTCCAAGGTGACCACTTTTTGTTCAGAATGGAATTCCCCTCCAGGGAGGCCACTCCGTTTATTTGGTAGCCTTTGAACCGGGGTGATTGAAGGATCAATCCAATACTGGCAAATTGCTTCCACCCTGAGAAAATGAGTCCTGATAGATCCTTCACACAACATGAGCTCCATGTAATGGGAAGCCTGTCTACTCCTTTACCCACTATTGGTAAAATTTTCTGGTGGGGGGGACAGAGCAAGACATTTGATCTGGCAGAGGTCCCCCTCACGCTGTTTGAAAAGAATCAACATTTATTTTATGGATCAGCAGAGAGATGAAAAATGACAAACAGTCAAAATTGTTCTTGCTTTGGTTACTGAATGGTTAAGGAGAATAAAATGTATCAGCGTTTCTGAGGATGGTCACAAAAAGTCATGACCTTTTTTCCCCCAGACTTTAGACGCCTAAGCCAAACTTCAAGTCAATTTCAGGATGCAAGACTTGAGTTTGTGTCATACTGACAATAGCCAGGTGAAATAATTGACCAATTTGTAGACAGGTGTCAACAGAAAAGTATGGAATGTTGTTTCCCGAAAGTTAACATGGCTGAAGCAAACTCCTTCTGAGGAGCACTTCAGGGCCAACCTAAAAGGACTGCAACACTGACACACTGCAAGAAGGAGGTTGAACTTTAAATAATTAGAGCAGGCCAATGGCATCTGCAAATGCTTGACTCTCGAACAATAATTACAGACATTGTCAGAGTCAGTAGTACATCCAAATCTTGTGTGAGGTGCACCTTGTCTCCTTCACCAAGAGGGTTTTCAGCACGTTGAGATATATGCAGGTTATGTTCTCTAAGAACATATTGGGCTATATTGTGTAGGGAGTCCAATTGCTTCAGGAAACCCAAAGTACGACACAATTTTCCACAGCAGCACATGAAGAAGAACCAACCAAAGAACAATGCCATAAAGCTCCCAAAGCTCTGTCTAAAGCACAGAAGCTTGTTAACAAAATGCAGCGGGAAAACACAATTTTATAGCTCACTGATCCTAGTCAGACAGTACACGTAGTCGACTTGACACAAGTTATGAAAATGCTTCATATTTAACATTATTGGTTGGGCTTAGGTTGAGGAATGGTGGAAATATTGATTTATTTCGAGTTCTGTGGAAATGATTGAGTGGTTTCTTTAAAAGGGGTCATTGAAAGATCATTGTAAACGCTGAAGATTACTTTATAACTAGGAATCACATGAATGGTGATAGCTGTTTGTTTTGCTATAGACCCCTGGAATACTGTTTCAAATAGTGACTAGCTTGTAAAGGTTCTCTTGGAGGAGTGTCACCTATGAACAAGCTGCTCAACTCATCACGTCCTTTCCGGCCAAATTTGTGGTGAAACACATTCTTGTTGTTTGAAAGAATGATTGAAGGAGCATCTTGTGAGCAAGCTGTATCTGCAGGACTTTAGAGTCTACTGTGCACAATTGGTGAGTTGACCATATGTGCCAGAATATCAAGCTCTAGGACTTACTGTTTCTTGTTCTTTTGCTTTCAAACATAAACTATTGGCTAAAGTTTTTTGTTTTGCAGAAAGCAAGTCTCTGCAAAACAACCTGTGGCACAGTGGCTCAGTGGTTGACACTGCTGCCACACAGCAACAGGGACCCAGGTTCGACTCCACTCTTAGATGACTGTCTGAGTGGAGCTTGCACGTTCTCCCTGTATCTGTGTGGGTTGCTGCTAGGTGCTCTGGTTTCTTCCCACAGTCCGAAGGTGTGCAAGCTAGGATTAGCCATGCTCGATCATCCACAGTGTTCAGAGATGTGTAGGTTAGGTGTGTTAGCCATGGGAAATGCAGGATTAGTGTAAGAGGATGGGTCTGGGCGGGATGCTCTTCAGAAGGTCTACGGGTACTTGTTGGAACAAACCGCCTGTTTCCACAGTGTGGGGATTCTATAACCTGTGTTTTTCTTTTGTCCTGAAGAGAATGGGTGTGCATATGAGTATGTGTGTGAGTCTGTCTGTATGTTTCTTGGGGAAATCAAAGTAATAAATATTTATACTTCTATATTACTGATTGTGCATGGTAACCAATTATTGAATTTTCTTTGAATAAGTTTGTTTCGATAATAAACCGATAATTGTGTTCATTAAGCAACCTGTTGATTGACCTTGCTGCTTAAAACCTAATATAATTAAGGTATTTAATTGGCCAGCTTCATAATTGGAAACAGTATCTTAACATTGTGATCCATGCTAACAGTGTGACTACAATTACAATACACACATCCACTTCTGGTACTAACTGACACCATGTGTGTTCGGTCAGTAAAGCTGAAGCCTTTATTTCTACTGAGATGAGAATTCCCAAAAGGCATTGATCACATCCCCTATATGCCAAAATTGGCACGAAAGTAAGTGCAGATGCCATCACTTTACACATCTTACATGAATTGCACTCAGGGAACTGGCACAGCTTGATACAGTCCACAAAACAGAAGTTAATAATGGGTTCAACAAGTCATGCATTGGAACTGAGGGACTATAGTTATTGACCTGCCAATAATCTGAAAATAATCAATTTTGGCAACCTCAAAAATGGGAGAACCTCTCCTTCCACACCAAATTTCTTCTGAGTCGTGCTGTAAAATCATACCGTTGTTTTCCATGTCCATGAACTTGGTTAAATTTTGGTGACTAGCTACTTCAGTGAATTCTCCTTTGAGCAATTAAGATTTTACCAGTACAATGGTGGTTGGCACAAGGAACACTCTATTCAGTACATTCAGTTTATCTCGACAAATTATGCCTGTCAATATTCTGCAGACCTTCCAAAGTATGTGCAAGAAATGGAGTTTTCAATAAGTTATTTACTCTCCTCACTATCCATCCTTGAACAGTTGCATAGAATGTAAAATTTAAATTCCATGGTTATTCAATATAAAGTGATTTTCCAAAATTTTCAGATGGCTACATTGTGTCAATATGCTATTCCCATGCTTGGAAGGTACAATTCTTCGCTCTCACCAACCAACCTAATGTATGTGATGCATTGTTGGATTGAAGGGAGTGGGTGGTACAAGAGCAGGACAAACAAGCTTTCAGATACTTGGACTAGGACAGAATGTATAATTTTGAGATTTTCACATGAAAGTACGGGTTATTGGGAAGATGATACATTTTGGGGTCCAGCCTAGGTCATATAACATTTCAATAAGCAATTGTCAAGTTCCTCAAAGAAACTAACAAGGCATCTGAACTGCTTATCCTCAACATACCATCACACAGAATATCAACTATCATACTGAAGACATCACACAGACAACAACCACATATCTGTGAGAAAGGATTATACACCCGTGACAACAGATAGCACACTGCAGGTTGATGCTACACCACCAAAGCACGATAATTATAGAGACCAACTGTGGTTACGTCATATATTCACCATGGCATTATTAAAGTGTATAGACGCATGTACATCCTTGTTCATGCTATCAGAAAAGGCCTCCCATTCTCTAAAGGGAAAAGGGAGAATGTTCTATTGTGGCATAGATTCCAGATTGGACAGACCTGTACCTTTTAGTTACAAGGCATCATAACATGAGACATTCCAGGACCATCACTTTCAGTCACTTGTCCAGTGTCAGAGACTCAGTGCAGTGTCTTCAGTCAGCCGCTATGTGTATGCAATACATGGTAACATCATTAATTAGAGAATCCAGTCTGTGTCTAAGTCTGTGATAATGTAGATAGACAAAGTTGATGGTAAACTTCAAGGCATCTGTCTCAATGAGAATAAAGTGCTTTGTGGTATATGAAACATGGGCTATATAACATGCAGAAAACCATAAGCCACCCCAGCTTTGAATCCCACATTCAACCAAATAGTGGCCAGTAAATGTGCCCATTGTTCAAGAACAGCCTGCAGCTATTATCTATGAGTGTAGCATAAGGCTCACATCTGTAATTTGCATGATTTAGTTAGCAAACTAGGGTTATACTGCCACCATATTCATCACTGCTTTCAATGGAGATGGAGAATGTCTGTATCTTCGAATGTCACGCTAAAATGAATAGGTTCATTTACTTTCAAATAATATTTAAACCTTGGCACACTAAGTTTTAAAAATCTCCAGAAGATCCCGTGAGTTAGTGCCTTATTGCATCAGATTCAAATTCAAATAAGAGGAGACAATTCAAGTCAAGGGCTGTATGTTTGTGCATTCATCTCCAAGTAATACAACTGCTATGCCAAACACTTATTTATACACACAACTGGATCAATGCAGAGTGGCACTATCTTCAGTCTTTGCTTCACTACTTGAAGGAAATGGTCAAATTATAGAGTTTCTTCTTTTTGCAGCATGCAAACATCTGTACACCTAACTTATAATAAACATTTTTATGGACGCATCAAAACACTGCTCAATATAGAAAAATTGTTTTGTTTTAGTGGAACAAGGAAATACCGAATTACTATTTTGATTTAAAAAGTCATATTTCAGCTGCTTTTCAGAAGACCCGTCCACTTACATCTATTCACTTCTTCACTTTCAGTTCAAATATTATAAGAAGCTGCTAAGGAGGTTTTATTGAGTTAGGTAATTGCAATCTCTTCATGTCCTGCAATATTCTTTCTGTACCATTCATTTAGTTAGTTCACTAAATTGCAACTGCATTGTACAGATAACACTGCAAGACTTGAATTGCATGCCAGCGAAAGATACAGTGACAAAATAAACATCAATAGTGCATAAGACAAATGAAAGAGTTCCATATTCATTTTTTTCTTTACTAAAGGAGGCACATATGGTTATAGCATCAACATGGATTTTTCTGGGACAATTAGGTAGCAAGGAATGGGGCTCTAGTAAAGCATACATGATGAATGTTGTCTTATTACACAATTCTGATATGAATTTTTAATCTAAAGTCAGAGGATGCAGACAGGTGAAGAATATATGTGTCTCAAGGATGTAGTCAAGCTCAAATTTCACAAGTATACATTATGTATTGTTTGGAGAGGTAGAACACGGCATATAGACTATTAGCATTATAGATAGGGAGTAGTTGGGAATGATAAATAAATTATAGGTTACTATGTAGTAAATAGGCGTGATATTAAAAAGCCCACAGATTTGTGGGGGAACAGGTGGGTACAGCATTTAGAGTGCAGGGTGGTATAGTGTTAAAACTGCAGGTGATGAAGTGCATGCAGAATGAAGTGAAAATACTTTTGGCATTGCACTGTAATGACAGGTTGCAAGTTATACACAGATTCATGTTAGAACAGCTTGGCACAGCAGTGAAGGACATTTAACTGGCCTACGTATACGTAATGAACCCACATGGATCAGAGTTGCAGGTTGTAAATGTGTAGGCTATAGAAACCTCACATCCCTTATGCAGCAGTTATTAAAATAAAATCTTGTCACTATTGCTGAACAAAATTACATATACTCTTTAGTGCCTTTAGCTAACTTTTCAGGATAATAGGTAGCCTAGTTCACTTGAATTAAAACCAGGAGCAAGGATTTCTGTCTGATGTTGATAGGCTCATCAAGAGATAGTACTCTTATTATCATTTCATAGCAAGTTCAATGCAATTAAGACACTTAAAGTTATCGAATGAATACTGTGATACTGAAGGGTTGTCCTAATAAGAAAACATGCAGCTACATGGCAATGACTATATTGTCAGGACTCTGAGTTAGATGTTTCAGTGTGTTGCTAATGATCATTAAATGTGAAATGGCTTATATTTAGGGCTGCTCTGGGATAAGTTGGCTTTCATGTCAGTTGAGCTACACCAATTTGGGTTCACTTGTTAGACACTTGTTTTTGCCTCATAAAAAGTGGCCTGGGGCAGTGTTGACATCATTAACCGATTGTTTCCAGCTCTATTTCTTCGTTAGTACAGTGAGGGAAAGCAGCTTGAATTTGACTCGAGTCAGACATTACTCGCCAGTGAATTGATTCCCAATTCCTAAAAGAATCAAGCCTGGCATTTTGAATAAATGGTGATTTTAACTGTTCAGATCTGCCCAAAGTCTCCAAAATGTTGACTCCCTTCAGCCTAATTTGAATATCGCAGTCTGGGTAATTTGCTAAATCTCAAGAAAGTATGATAAAATCTCATCTTAACAAGTAAGTGCAAGAAATGAAAATGGGCATAATTAAAAAACTGCAACCTGACTAAAAGGTTTTCATAGTCCTGTCAGCTGGTAATGTCCTTTGTAAAGGATATGCAATGCTGTTGTTTTTGACACAACAATGCTATATTGCTGACTATGTGACCTTTTACTCTGAGATAACTTTAATTGCAATGTAAATCTGAAAATGAAACTCACTGTAAAAATCATAACTGTACAGAGCCAGTAATTGCTGTGGTTAAAACTTCCCTTCTTGTCTACCTGAAACCCTTAACACATTTTTTCGTGTTCTGTCCCTAGCAGAACATGTGACTTAATCTGCCCAATAAACTCTTTAATATGAAAACCATATCCTGTTAATAAATGATTTCCTGCATTTGAGAATATCAGCATTTTAAAGTCTTCACTAGCCATTACCAGCAGCACAGTGTAGCAGATATGGCAATCCTGTAGTCACTTAAAGTGCTCTGTATTTATTTTTATTGCATGATCGAAACTTGACCCTGCTTTTACGAGACATTCTATCTTTAAATGTTTTATTGAAGATCCAGTGTTTATGCCTATCATAACCTGGAGACTCTGCTTCAGAGAACCCTGCCAGTGTAGCTCAGCTTCTCAATCCAAAACAAAGTGGCAAAAGGTCAAAAGATTGTAAAGTTGAAGATAATAAGGGTGTAGAGATCAGCTATTAAGTAATTCACTGTGTAAAGTCTATAAGAGAACATTCATCAGTGACTAGTCCCCATACAGCAGCAGCAGTGTTTGGCAGAGGGCAACTGGATCAAACAAATGGTGCGTCATCAATCCATGCTCTGAAGGCCTCACACAAAGTTTATGTTGGAAACTGCAACATAACTAGGAAGCTGACTGAAATTAGATTTGTGCCCTATGAGTTTAAGAATTGAAACAATATGAAAACATAACGGCATGTTGTGATTTATCTTCAGACAGGGAGAATTATATTGAGAATACACATGGAAAGCCTCTATGTCAAATGGACACTGATATGAGCGACCTTTCAGATAAAGGAAAAGTATCAACAATATGACAATCTTCAATCTATTCTACATTAAGCCCTTGAATGTATTCCTGAAAGTTATGTGCACCATTGCTCGATGAGTAGTTACAAATGGGTAAATCTGCTACAGTTGATTATCATGTTCCAAGCCTGTGGAATATTGACAACATTCAAGAATAAACTAACGTAAATGAAACCTATGATTATCGTATTCTTTCTCCCACTTCACAATAATAATTGCATAGTATGGAAAATGTGTTAAGACCACCATTACATCTCTGTAAAGTAGACAAAGAAAGTGACACTTCAAAGGAAAATTATAGGATCAATAACATTCCGCATTTTCCTGATTGTCAGCACATTGTGATGGTTTATAAACTGGTACGTATCTATGCACACAAAAGCATTCATTTTTTTGTATCTGTGAAATGCGACTATATTCATACATGAAAAATGTAAGTTTGCACAAATCTCATGTGCCCCACAGAGTCAATGTTGTCTTCATGAAACACGAATTTGACTGAGCTTTTGTCTGAATGCGATGAAGAATCAAATTTTGTAAGTTTTGTATTATAAAAACAAGCTGCACAAAAAATGCTGCTCACTTAAGCAATGAGAAGTAGGTTATTTCTTTGAGTTGGCAACCTGACAGAGTGTAGATGCACAGTCAGCTGGTGCTGTGATTATACGGAGTGCTGGCTCAGATTCTGTCAGCATCCTTGCTTTGAGACACTGCAGTATTTATTTATCGTTTTGACGGAATAAGTTTCATCAAATTCTTTGACTGTTGACTCAGCCCCCGTAACTCTATGAATGCACCTGCTGCAAAATTATATTTAGAACTTCTCCTAACTAACAAACAATTGTTGTCCTCACAAAAAGTCCAATCTCTTTAAACTATCCATTTTGCCTCAAAGCTGAACACTTGGTCATGTTATAAATGCGTAACCTGAAGATTCTCATGTCAAACCATAATGATGAAAGCGTTCACTGTAACAGTGCATGGTACCACACCCTTTCTGATATATAGAAATGAAGAATCTATTTACCAAAACTCTTGTCTTTGAATGAGAATAAATCTACTTTATAAACTAACAGAATCAAGGGTAGTTTGTTAAAAGAAAAGGAAAAATGTTTTAAATGAACTGCCTGCTTAAAAAAAGGTACCTATAGTGAATACAATGTGCTATGTTGTTGTTGAAGTGTTTAGATGATGCTGCGAAGTAGGAACTGAGCTTATTTCAAGGTATTGATTTTCTTTCAGCAATGTGTTCATTTATATAGCTTTATTAAATATTTTGATTTTGTTCATGAAGGAATTTATTAGTACTCTGAATACTTAGCATTAAGGCTGAGATGGCTTGTTAAAGGAATTGTTATTAACCGGCAACTTAAATGTAGAAACATTTGCAATATTACTATTGTGCCGGCGACTTTACGGGATCAATAACATTCCACGTTTTCCTGATTGTCAGCACATTGTGATGGTTTATAAACAGGTAAGTATCTATGCACACAAAAACGCTCATTCGTTTGTATCTGTGAAATGCTACTATATTCATATATGAATAATCTAAGTTTAAGCAAATCTCATGACCACAAACTACTGATACAGAAGTTGTAAATACTGACTCAGCAATATCACTACCAGTGCAAATAATTCTAACCAACCTTAACAATCAATGCCATCTGCATTTTGAGGGATCAGAATCTGAAGTGGGAATGAAGCCAAATGTAATGTTAAGTGAATCAATCAATCAACAAGCAGTATGCCTGAAAATTCAACTCCTAACAGCTCAGCATTAGCTGTAGAATTGTGTTGTTTTATCTTCTGGAGTTTGGAGACTTGCTACTGCACCACATGATGCTTCAAAAATAGTCAAAGGAAGGTCCAAAACAGAACCCATTCAACAATGAACCCTAACTGAGCTTAAAATATGACTAGAAAAGGAACGATGCTACAAGCACATTTCTGCTTTTCCATAAAGAATCTTTGCTTGTTTCTGGCCCTCTGGTTTGCTCCTATAGAATAAATAATTTCAATTGTTGACAAAATAAACAGCCAGAATTATTCAACCATTATTTCAGAGAACAAATAACTCACTTCAACTCTCAAAGCCAAGTTTTGTAAAATATTTGGAACAACTTTTACACCAATTTCTAATGCGATCATAAAGTAGAATTCAAGAAACTAAATAGCATTCCAGAGGGTTTTTGAAATAAATTAGAACTTAAATGTAAAATATTATTGAAAATTCTCTTGGAGAGGTGAAATTATAGCTGGAAGTAGCTCTTGCATATTACTTTGGATGTAATCATAACATAATTGTCGAGAAGACATTTTCAATCTGTCTACAACCTGTATCACTGACTCAGTATCTCAGGGGTTACAAAAGCTGAACTGGACCAGCCAAATAATAAAGTGGCTGTAAGAGCAGGTCAGAAGCTGGGAATTCTGAATCCTGACTCCTCAAAGCCTGTCCTCCACCGACAAAGCACAGATAAGGAATAACGTGGTAAAAGACTGCTAGAGGGGCTTACTGTTCTTAAAAAAATAGAGAAAGTGAAAAACAGAATTCTTAAACCTTGACCTATCCAGAGGACAAAGCATTGGAAATAAAATCTGAGGGGTAGCATTAGTCGTCAGCAAAGTCAATGATTAATTAGAAACAGTCAATATGGATTTGAGAACAGAAGGATTAATTTGATTGAATTTTCTGAGGAGGGAGCATGGAGGGTTAATAAGGCTAACCATTTTCTCTACGTGTATTTTACCAAGGAGTTTGATAAGTTCCAACGTTGCTACATGGTCAGAACATGTAATCCTCCATACCAAGGGAAGGTGGTAATTGCATAAAGTAATGCTTTTGAAGGGCTTAATATGCATACTATATTGGCTCCATCTGTTTGACTGCTGTCACATGGTCTGTGGATGGAGACAAGGAGTTCCACCTGTGGTGTCTGGAGGTGGCAGATGATCTGCATTAGCTCCCGAACATCATCTTGATTGTGCCTGGCCAAATGAAGTGTATTTATAGTTATCAAACCTTGTTACTTAAGAACAGTAGCTCTTCAGTAGATATTTGATGGTGGTTATTCTCGAATCATGAGATGGATCCATGATAAAGCAAAGACCAGGCTCACAGTACTATGCCATGCCGTTTAGCACAGACACAAAGTCAGGAAATTTGTCATGATTGTCAACAATCCTCAGTTATTTCAAGGGAGATAGCCTTTCATTAGGAGATCCTGTCCTAGTAAGAGGTGAGGAGCTAGATGTCAGACAGTGCACCACACATCTTGACTCTTTCTGTCTGACTCTGGGCTGTTTTCCTCATGGAAGGAGAAAGAAGTAGCTATTCACAGAGATGAAAGTGGATGCCACAGTTGTTTATGCTGGTGTAAGTGGGGAGACTGACCTGAATAAATGAAGAACAAGTGCAGAGATTTTGTGGCTTTGTGGGCCAGGGTGGATGACAGCAAGTGAGGTAAGATGTTGGAGGCAAGAGTGAGAGGGATAAAGCAAACACCTTAGATGGAGCTGGGTAGAAGAGATGGAGTGAAAGGTATTAGAGGGAGAAGGTTGAGATGCCTATGGTGGCAGAGTGGAGGACTTCATCGATCATCTCCTACACTGCCATGCAGGAACAGCACAGATTGCACTGGCCTCTGTGGCAATCTGGGACTAGGCTGGTCCAGACTCCTCTGCTCATCTTGGGGCAAGAGGGCATCCCTCCTCTCTGTCCACATTCTGTCCACCAGGACCTCCAAGTCACTGTCCACAAAGCACGCTGTCAAATTTCGTCTCTGTTCGGTAATGCGTAGGCTAGCTCCAAAGAAACAGTGTTTGTCCAGCCTCACATCAGGCTCTTAAAATTAGTGCCAGAACCAGTCCATTCTGGCATAGTCCGGCCATGCTGAGTGGTAGAACAGGTCTAAAATTAGGCAAAAGGGGCATCAGAAGGGTGGGGTGAGTCGTTAATCAGGAAAATTTAATAAGATGTCATGAGGAAACTTGCTGGGTCTTGCAGAGAAAAAAACCCCATGAAACGGACAGGCAAAAGAAAGCCCTGAATTCAGCCCTATATCACTCAGGCTTAAACATATTCAATTACCCTGCCTCACTGCTCTCTGCCTTCTTGAATTGCTGCAGACCATGTCATGTAGATAGACTCACAATGCCTTTAGGAAGGGAATTCCAGGATTTTGACCCAGTGACACTGAAGGAACGGTGATACATTTCCAAGTCAGGACAATGAGTGGCTGAGAGGGGAACTTGCATGTGGTGCTGTTCCCATATATCTGCTGCCCTTGTCTTTCTAGTTGATTGCGTTCGTGGGTTTGGAAAGTGCAGTCTAAGTAGCCTTGGTGAATTTCTGTAGTACATCTTGCATATAACAAAATCACCACAGTCTCGGAGACTATTGGGCTATCCATTCATGAGAGAGACAGGATTGACACTGAGTTTAACCTGTGGGTCACAACGCCTCAGGCCAGGGGTGATGTTGAGAAGGCAGGACATTCATAGGGATATGGGAATGGAACCTGTGCAGTTCACATCACTCTGCATCACAAACCAGCTGGCAGCCAAATGAGCGAACTGTAGATAGTACACACTGTTGCAAACAACCATCGGTGGTGGAGTGATTGAATGTTTGTGTATGTGGTGCCAATATAGCAAACTGCTTTGACCTGGATGATGTCAAGCTTATAGAGTCATAGAGTTATACAGCTCGGATACAGGCCCTTTGTTCCAATTCGTCTGCGCTGACCAGACATCCCAAACTGATCTCGTCCCATTTCCCAGCATTTGACCCATATCTCTCTAAACTCTTCCTAAGCAAGTACCATCCAGATGCCCCTTTTAAATGTTGTAAACGTACCCTCATTCACCAGCTCCTCTGGTAACTTGTTCCATACAGGTACCGACTTCTGTATGAAAAAGTTGCGCCTCATGTCTCTTTTAAATCTTTCCCCTCTCACCTTAAACCTATGCCGTCTTGTTCTGTGCTCTCCTACCCTGGGAAAAAAGACCTTGGCTGTTCAGCCTACACATGCCCCTCAACAGCTTCTTGAGTGATACTGGAGCTGCAGTGATTCAGGTAATTGGGGAATAATCAATTACACTAGGGACAAAGAAAAACTTCAGACGCTGAAATGCAAGGTAGATTAACAGGAGGCTGGAAGAACACAGCAGACCAGGCAGCATCTGGAGGAAAGGAGCAGTCAATGTATCGGGTATTACCCTTCTTCAGGACTGAATGTAAGGGTAGGGGTGGAGGCAGAAAGACGGTGATAGGTGGACACTCGTGGTGGGCACAACCTGGTTGGTTGATGGGGGTTATTAAGTTTTAATTAGAGAAAGTACACAGTGCATCATGTTTGACTCAGAACTCTTGAGTTTAACAAAGATGAGAAATAATGATTTGGTCTTTTACACTGCAGTATAAAACATCCATCACCTCACCCAACTGCGCTCCGACATTCATAACTTGGAGCAATACAAAAAATATCTGCATAAATCTGTAAACATAAACTGAAGTCTGATGATGCAGCTATTTGATTATTCAATCATGCAAACATTTGTTAGATGCTAATACAAACCGAATGACTGATCAAATTGCCCTTGTGCTTGTAATCCCAGTACCATTAAACCTGCTATCTGTACCATATCAGCACTCTACACATTTCAAGAACCGAAATCTTCTGACAATGTAATTCTATAAATGTTTTTTGATTAACTAAAAATATCAGAATTACTTCTGTGTATTTGTTAAGTAGGATTTATTGTTTAAAAAGCTTTCTGAAATTAGCAGTTTATTTATGATATATATGTACATTGATTTATAGAAAAATAAACTTGGCAAAGAAATTTATTAATAAATAATAAATAAACTGGCTAAACTAATGCAATTGCTCAGACTTATAGAAAACATCTCAGCTTAGAGCACTCTTAAGGAAATAACCAACTAAAGTATATTTTATTGTTTATATTTTTAATTTTATAACAAAATCTACAGTGCAAGGGAATAAAGGACAATTTCAAAAGCAATCTAAAATTTGTACAAGATTGCAATTTTCTAACTTTGAAAAATTGATTGACTGAATTATGTCAACTGTGTGGTAATTACTTTTTATTAAACTTCATATATATATAATTACTCACAAACTAATTTCAGAAAAATCTCAATAATTATGAATTACTCATACATTAGACCTCTCATAATTTGTTGCTAATTAGTTTATTACAGGTAGAATCTGATAATTTTTTTTAAAGTTATAAACAATAATTGGAACCCCTGTCGCATCAAGGCTATAATAGAGTGGCTCTCATTTATCCTCTTCACTATTTCTGATACTTTTAGTAATGTATTAGTTAGCTCCACAGCAATCATTCTTGGGGATCATTCCCTTGAACCTTTCTATTAGTTCGTAATTGACACTTGTTGCAGTCTTTGTGACAGTACTTATCAGATGTGACCACCTGAGAGAGATTTTGGCAACTCTTCACTTTGTTCTTGAAGTTTAATATTAGCTTTACTCTCGTGTTATGTTGTAGGTATCATAGCAATGTGCTACTAGCAATTGCATTGTATTAACATATTGAAGCAGTAATGTAATGACAGTCAAAGATACTTTTCTTAAAGTAGCATCAGCCAGATATAAATTGGAAATAGTCAAGTGGTTTGGATTCAGGGTTGGTAAATGTAAAGATTCACACATTGTACATCAGTGAAGCCACATCAAGTTGTGATAAATGACCCAGACAGTAAACTGAATAAAGACAAGCAAAGCAAGTTACTGCTAGGCTAATATCTCCTTGGGAGATACTGACCAGAGAATGATCAAGTTCAACTGAACCTGAGATTCAATAATACTGCAGATCAAGAGGTAGGTAGACAGCATTATAAGGTTAGCTTCAAGAAAATGAGAGAAACATTGATTGCAGGAGTACAATGAAGCAACTGTAAAAGTGTATAGCATACAGGATAGGCATTAAGCACTACAGGTGGACTTCAAATAGCTGAACACATTCAGTAGAATAGAAAGGAGGAAAATGACCTCCACAGTTCCTGAGTGAAAAAGGTGAAGATCTTGTAAATATGGGGATTATTTATTTGACAATAACCAAATAAACAGCAACTAACTTGGGTTTAGAAGTGGAGGAGCCCACCTGGCCAATGTTCGCACCCTTACTGAGGAGTTGGGATCCCATATGTACTGCAGAAAGTCATGCTGCATGGTGAATAATGACATCACACGATGGTAACAAGCACTTGTTAGCACAGGTCGAACAGGGTAAGAGCAAGTGGCTGTTTTCTGGATCATCGTTGAGATTTCTATGCTTTTCATTTAGATTCAAGAATTTAAAAAAGACCTGGTGAAAGCTTATCAACAAAAGTAAACTTGCCACGGTGTCGAAGCTCTAGAAGTACAAAGGATATTTAAATGAGTTGGACAACAGTAAGGCGGCATATTAATAACAAATGAGATTTAATATGAACAACTGCAGCATACTGTAGACAGGAGGGGAAACTGATGACATTTCATGAATGGTGTGATTTAGCTAAGAATGAAGTGGGGAGAGATCTGGAGTTTTGACTTTGGTGTGGATTTTCACGTCTCTGATGAGACAACTAAAAGAAAAGCCTTCAATCAATGGTGCAGGAAATCCCTGTCTCTTTCCATTGGTGGCTGATTTGCAGGGCATCGGGCAGGTTGCCTAGTAACCGCTACCCAAAAGGCCCAAAAGTACACTTTTTGAGTTTTGGGTGAGCAGGCTTCAGAAGCCCACCCCACCTCCTACCCCATGACAACCGTGTCATTGGAGAGATGCACAGCAACCATCGAGCTGCTGACAGAGGGCAGGAGACCTCTGTAAAGATAACAGAGTATTTATAAGTGTCTTCAGGGTGCCATTCGAGGCAGGTTAACATGGAGAGAAGGCAGTTAGAAACAGCATCGAGGCACAGGGGCAGCTCCACTGAAGAGCCAAATTCTGAGTATGATTTTGATGCCCTTCTCTCAGCGGGCTCAAAAGTCCCACGTCCTCAGTTTTAGTTGCTGGCAATTAAGACTCGAGTCTGCTACCAGTCTTTATATTGGATCATTGGAACTGGGTGAAAGAAACAGTAGTGGAGCAGGCCCGGCCACCCTGGGTCCCACGCTCGAATCGCCTACCCCAGTTCAGCTGATGGAAATGGCAGACTTTGCTTGGCGTTTCTTGCTTCTGACCTGAAAATCCAAGTCATTCAACAGTTGCCGAGATGCAAAAGACTAAACTGGATCGACTACAAGAAAATTCTCTCTCACTGTGTCAAGTGATGATGGCTAGAAAGTTGGAATCATTGAAGAGGCAGAAGTGGAGATTAGTAGGTGGCGAACAGTCTAAACAAAAAATAAACAACTGCAGGAGCTGGAAATTTGAAACAAAAATAAAGAATGCTGGTCAAACTCAGCAGGCCTGGCAGCATCAGGAGAAAGAAAACAGAAGTAATGATTCAGGTTTTAGATCCAGTGATGAGAAGAAGTTCTGAAGAAGGGTCACTGGACCTGAAATGCTAGCTCTGCTTTCCATCTCCACAGATACTGCCAGACCTGCTGAGTATCTCCAGCAGCTTCTACTTTTGTCGCAGAAACTTCTGTTGCTTTTTTTTTCTGGTTGAATCAGTTAAGAGGGCTTGAGTGGACTTTCTCATCCAAACCTTTTGCGTAATCTGGTGTGTCTTTAATCAAAAGTGTTAGAGCTAATCTTTCAAGCGTCTTCCAAGACAGGAGATATATACCATCTCTATATCTCCTGAAGTTGTGTTAATTCATGCTGACATTTCAATTTATTTATATTGTACTTATACCTGTTCAAATTAAATTTCCCTCTTAGGTAGACTGCAAGTAATATTCCCAACAATGTACAGATTTCCAATGACATAAACTTTCCTAAAATGCTGGTAACTAAGATGGCACCCATATACAAATAGAATCAGATTATGTGGTGGTAGTGACAACGAAATTGTTAATGTTCAATGTCATCACTGCTCTGAAAATGACAGAAATCTATGGAGTCAGCACATTTACAGAATCATACAGAAATCCAGACGTTGCTGTCAGTGATTCTACACTTCTCTGGAAGGTGCAGTGTTGAGACATTTTGCCAGATAGCAATCAATGGAAATCAATTGAATTGACAAGAACTCTTTTTCTGTTAGTCTCAGAGTAAATATCCTCAAAATCTGCACCTTAGTGTAACTGGGTTTTTAAAAGGTGCACTAACTTCATAATCCCTGCTAAATACCATCACACATTCTGAAAATCTAATGTAGAATAACAAATTGCACTCTAAAATCAAAAAAGATATGTTTTTATTTATTTTAGCCACCATCTTAATTCAGTTATTACAATTGATTTTGCTACCTCAAAGTTGAATCTAAAAGTAAAGAATAAAGTGTTCTTAACTTATATTATGACATATGTGTGAAGATGCTTCAATTTGTTTGGCTCTTTGTCTGGTTGTTGACATTATTGTTGCTGGATTTAAAAATTTTAAAAATGTAAACTGTACCAATGAACCGGGAAATCCAAGCTACAGGACCTGCTTGCTTCTTTTGAATAAGTTTCTTCAAGGTTAGCAAAGACTGTTGTTGTTTCACTACCGAATGTATAATTCTGCCTGCAGATAAATGAGTCTATCTAGCTTTTTTTCATTACATTGTTAAAATGTTGTGTTATATTTGCATAAACAGGTATTTATTGATATGGAATGTCATTTAAAACATTACTAAATTTTCACTTGATATACTGAATAAACATTACGATATATAGGTGAAATTTTAATTTTTGCATTCATATCTTTGTGAAAAATTGAAAATTCTTTCAGTTTTTGTCTTTGTTCCATTTCTCAATGGAAATGTTTTTTGGACGTGTGAAGCTTGTTGATAGATATATCCTCATGTAAGTAAAACAGCTCAAGTGCAAATTTATCATAAGTAGGAATAATATGAAACATATTTATAAGAAAATTTGAACAATTGCATATTACCAATCAAGGATTATTGGTCACTCTTGAATTTGCAACAGGCAGTTTCAAACTAAATGCTATACTTGCTTAACTTGGCATTTTGCGATCCTGACAATCTTAATGTCAACAATGCTTTAACATGCAGGATGCAACATTCTTGAGTTTCCTTTTCAAAGGCATTCACTATCCTTCATTATTTATGCTGCAAATTCTAATCTCATTCCATTTTTAGAGTTCAAACCTGGCCCCATTCTTCTGCCCAGGTACCCATTCTGATAGAAGATCTTAGTATTACAAGATGATGGTTATCTGTTCTTAATGTAGGCAAAAAAAACACTTCCTACCTTATTCATTGGATTAACAAATCCCATTAGCTGTTCTTTGAGTATCTCGGTAATGTTGAATGGGAATTTTCCAGATATTAGCTAGCAGCTAACAAGTTCAGCACTGAATAATATATCGAACTAAGGCACTTTTAGATTGGATGAGTTCTGCTCTCACGAAATTTACAAGGATTGTGAAGTTATTTTATCGGTCTTATTGGAATACAAAGCCAAGTGCTGACCTGATCACCTCATTTCATCTTCCAGCAATCCTTATATTTTGCTTTCAGTGAGTGAAAACGTAAGAAAAAAGTTTCAAACTACTGTTACTTTCCTGAAGGACCATTCCTGATACCTTATGTTATTTGATACTCGTACCAGTTGTTTCAAGTAATTCACTGTCACCAGTGCTCCTTTTGTCTTTGCTTTGGCTTGGGCCCATCTCAAGATTACTGTTTGAGGATACACTACCACGTACCTACAGAAGAGGCCCTGTTTTTAGATAATAAGAAGGTTTATTGTTTGATAAAATAAGGACAATGACACTTGAACAAACATAATTACTAGGATGTTAGGGAGCTGGTAGAGAAGAACAGCATGTCATCCCCTACACACTGTGTGGTATCACTCGAAATGGTCGAGTCAATGTAAAATGGACGTTAATCCCTTCAGAACCATTCATTATCTTATACAACAAAAGTGCCAAATGCAATGGAATCTTTTAAAGATTTTAACATTTCAAATTAACTTTAAAGAATGCATCATAACACATTATGATTGCTATAATAAGCATTTACCGATTTGGACTTTATGAACACACAGCAAAAACAAAATAGCCTTTGTTTTCCTTAGTTTATTTACAAGTTTATGTGGATGTGCAAGACTCACTCAAGGTTATTTTCCTATTTTTTGCACAGTCCTTCTCCTCTTGCTCCTTCCTCAATGGACTTGGTTCTTCGGAATTATTCTCGCCTGTCATTTTAATTCTCTACCTTGCTATCACAGTGATCTCTTTGTCCTGAGTCTCCTGTTGTGTCCAAAACAACTTAACGTTAGCTCAAGGAACAACATCTGATCATTTAATTAGATACTTTATAGCTTTCTGGACTCAACATTGAGTTCAACAGTTTAAACCAAAATCTCTGCCTCCATTTTTTTCAGCTTTCTTTGCAATTTCGCTTTGACTCCTATTTTCCGCTTGCTTTTGCTTTCGGATGGCTTTTCATCCTACCATTTGCACCTCCTCCAGGCACATTATTTGGTTCTTAAACTGTCACATTACCTCTCCCCTGCCTTTCCATGCCAAGCATTTTTATCATCCAATCTCTCTCCTTCCACCCGACTACAGGCCTTCCTTTTCATTCTTTTTCTACTTTCTACGCTTTCAATTGATTAATAACCAATGTATTTCTGACTTGTTTACTTCCAATGAAAGGTCATCAACCTGAAACAGGACCCCAAAGTTGTCTCCACAAACACTATCCAACCTGCTGAATATTTCCAACACATTTTGGTTTTATTTCAGATTTCTAGGGTCTGCTTTTGATTACTAATGGGCTGTGTTAGTTCTTGGCTGTGCTATGATTCATAATGTGTTTTATTCTGCTACTGGTCTCTTCTAAGCATGGGGCACTTACCTATGAAAGGACTGATGATTATGGCGTGTATATTGCTTTCCACTGCCCATATTTATTTCTAAAGTCAGGTCCAAAGCAACCGATGTTGAAAAGAGATTGACCTTTAGCAGGAAAGCACCACAGAGTGATGTTAATGACCTGAGAGTGCAACTTCTGCCCCTCATTTGCAGGAACCACCGTCCTCAACCACTGATTGCTGCCAGCCCTAGCAGGGCAGTGCCACAACCACATTGTGGTCACTCCTGGGACTGCAAAAGGACACAGAGGGAATAAAGAAATAATGGATCCCAGAGAAACAAGGTTAAGGCTTGGATTTCTCGGACCAAAAAGACACCAGAGGACCAGGAAAGGAGAGGTAGTGACGGCACAGAGAGCTAGATTTGGAGGCCAGAAGGGAGGCACAAGGGAGGTATATAATTGAGTGCCTTGATGTACACAGGATTCTCCCTGATTAAAGGGATTACCCTCGTTTCTGAACTGTCAACAACAAGAAAAGCAGCCTAATGAATCTCTCTCATCTATCCTCGTGAGCTATATTACATTAAGTAGCATGGCTTTAGCTCAATTGCTTTGTTGCAAACTCAACTGGTCTTTAATTTTTTTTTGAAGATGATGGCCAGACTGCTAACTCTGGTGCCAATCACATACAGTGCTATAAGGACCAAATGTGAGGTGGGCAGTGGGTTAGCCAACACTTCTAATTTCATGAGCTCCCTTGCTGAAAACACAACTGGTTCGGGGACCATTAAGTGCAGACCATAGTTCCAAATTTAGGCTCATCATGAAGAATGCAAAATGCTGAGTGTCAGTGCGGGATGCTGAAAAGCTAAAACAAAAATGTCAGCAATTCAAATGATTTTTTAAATTATGGATAGTTACTATAGCCACACATGGTATGTGCAAAGTGCTGAAATATATGCCGCCATCCCAAATCCTGACCTTTTTAAAGACTGGAGATGAGTGTTATGCAGCCAGGAGAGCTGTTGTGAGGTTGGAAAGCTCAGAAGAACAAGCTTCCAAAATCTCCTGCAATGTTAACTTGTGGTGTGCCTTTCAGTGGAATTCCAGCTCACAGCATTTCATTGACAGAGGCCTATACCATGCATAGACAAAAAGGCTGCTTCAGAGGACAAATGTTACAGGAACAGGTTGATGTACTGGGCACTGAGCAAAATCATGGCTAGGTGTTTAGATTTAGGGAGGAGTTCCAATTGTGGGATGGCTTGGATCATGGTGTCGTGGGTAGGGCGGGAGAGGTTCCCAAATGAAGGGTTCAGGGAGTCAAAGAGTTGTCCAGGGGAACACTTGGGTTTTCATTAGGTGTCGGGTGATGGGATCAAATGACAAAAAACTCTGAAAGAACTATCGATGCTGGAAATCTGACACAAAACAGAAGTTGCTGGAAAAATTCAGCAGGTCTGGCAGCATCTGTACAGAGAAATCGGAGTTAACGTTTTTAGCCCAGTGACCCTTCTTCAGGACTACTGGGTAGTTTATTTGGTCTGGAGAAAACACTGCTGGTCTCCATAACCCACGAGTCTTGCTGAAAAGATCCTGTCATTTTCTTTAAGCTGCAGTGTTTCCTGAGGCCTGGAAAACACACCAGCTGTGGTTAAAAATGGAATGGCTAATAAAATGAGGGCATGTTGCCCCATTCTTGAGATAAATCACCAGCTCTCTTCCCCCAAGCAGATTGGTTGCCTGCCTCTTGTCCTGCCACCGTTACAAGGTTGGCCTGAAGGAGGTCAGAATCCTAAATCTGATTTCTTGATCAGAAACCACCTATTGTTGGAAGTTGCAATTCACTTGCAAAACTCCATTTTCTAGAGTTGTGTTTACCTGCAGTCTACATCTGGAAATATGCCAGTTTTGTGTCAAATGACTCTCGTGCTATAAGCACTGTGTTTAAGGACAATAAACTTCATTCGAGTTAATTCTACACTTCTAACAAGAGTAGTGGGTTTGGTTACTTTAACAGCTTGTATAAGAATGGCAGGCTGTCGTGATGTTACGTCCAATTCACATCTTAATGCCAGGTCCATCTTCAATGGTATACCTGAGCAGTCACTACCTTATCAGAAATATGGTACAAGAGTATGCAGTTTTAAGATTGGAAGTAAACAAAGCCACCAATTTAATTTGAGTTGATGAGTGAAAGAACTACAAGGTTTGATAAAGCCCCCAGTTCCTTCTGAAGCACACTTCAATTTTGTGTAAAAATTAATTATGGAAAGCATTGCTTTCACCAGGCATTATTGCAAAGGCAGAGACAGATAATGTCTTTAGTGAAGTTATTTTCTTGAAAGCATTCTCCATTTCATAAATTATAGAGGCATAATCCTAAAGATGGTACAGATTATAGTTCTCCATGTTGCGAATTCTCACTACAGTTTTTTTTAGAATATAGTCATCTACTATCAAAGGGAGTTCAATGGGAGGGTTATAGTATTGGTGTGAGTGGAATAAGACCGTAATACATTAAAGACATGGTCTCACTAAACTCTCTGCCAGTGATTGGCAGGTAAATGCGCTGTGTGATCTATTACAGAGTTAGATACACATGAAAAGTCCCATCTACCATCTGTAGTTCGTTGTTAGTTAACCAAACTCAGCCAGGCTAATGATTGAGAGCTTTATAACTGGCCTTAGTGCCTCGAGGCAGACAATGATCCTCAATGCTGATCACTATCTCATAATCTCCCACTGAAAAGTCCATACATTCAGATGTTGACGAAGGCATGTTAAGGCTCAGATGTGTTACCCCCACAGGTGAACAGTCTGTCATTATCCATGGTTAAGACTCTCACTCTCACTCAAGGCTCTCACTCATTAGGAATGGAGCTTATTAAGTTGCATTTTTAGACATATCCTTACATTTAATTGATTTACAAACTACCTCAAGAATGTCTATACCCAAACATATGAGGGGCCTATTGGTACCTCTGGATCGATGTCTTCACTGATTTCTTTTACATGAAATAATATTCTTCAATGCAACGACGCTGAATATAACAGAATGCACAAATCATCCAGTTATCTGAGTCATCTGTGTATAATATACATGATCTTGAAGGAAATAAAAACTTGCATCCTATCATTTTCCGATTTGTAAATGGAAGAAATAATAGGGGTCACTTTCCATTTAATGTAAATTTCTATTGTACACTATAATGATCGCTGCCTTTAGTGCTGAGGACAGTTAATACGAGTATGTGGCAAGCACTGGAAAAAGCTGCTTCAGTCTCACCTTCTTTAAACAATATTTTACAATACTATTTTGTTCAAGAAAATATCTGCAATCCAAAAGCTGATTGGAGTGTAATTTACATTCAAAACTGTACCACTGGTGTTCTGAGATTCCACGGCAATTTGCTGGAGAGGGACACAACCTGCAATGTTGGCAGTGCTGTGGACTTGTTACCGTTACCTTTACCTTTTCCTTTTTATGAACATTAACTCCACTTTCTCTCCACAGATACAGCCAAACCCGTTGAGTTTTCCCAGCATTTTTTCTGTGTTTGTTAAATCCATCCCCTCTCTTCTTGATCCTTTCATGAGCAGAAACAGTTCCTCTCTATCTATTCAATACAGCCCTCATGAATTTGAAAAATTTCCATCAGATCTCCTTTTAGCTGTCTTCTGTCCAAGTAGAAAAATTATAATCTCTCCAATCTGACCTGATAGGTGCAGTTTATCATCCCTGGAACCTTAATACAGCATAGCACCCAATACTGTCAAGAACACTCCAGCTGATGTTGGGCAAATGTCTTGTAGAAATTCAACATCACCTTCTTTCTCTAGAACTCTATGCCCCCAGCAATAAAGCCCAGGATACAGAATGCTTTGTTAACTGCTCTTTCCAACTATCCTGTCACTTGCAACGATCTGTGCACATGTCCATTATATATTATCCATCCATGTTTTTCCAAGCAAAATGTGTCATTTTACACTGCTCTGCATTGACTTTTATCTGCCACCAATCTGCCCACTCCATCAAACTTGTCTAAGCTCTTTTTGAGTTCCGCAGTGTCAACCACACAGTTTACAGTTCTTTTAGGCCTTGTATAACACAAATATTTGAAATTATCCCCTGCACACCGTTCACTAGATCATTTACACGTGAGAGGAAAAGCAATTCCGACCTCTGGGGAGCTTCACTACATACCTTCCACCAGCACAAAAAATATCAATTGACCATTACACTCTAATTCACACATGGGACAATGACTACCAAATTAACTTACATCAATAGCCAAATTGGAAGAAAATAATGACATAAAAATGTGATAAATCCCCAGAACCAGGTGGTTTCTATCTCAGCATCTTAAAGAAGTGCATCAAAATGTTGCAGATGCCCAAATTATAATCTTCTCAATTTTCTCAATTCGAGTACTGTTACTTTGTGATTGAAAAATTGTACATCATTGTGCTATTTATGAAAGGTAAGACAGAGAACAAGTAAGGAATTCACAAACCCACAGCAGAGAGGAGGTCATTCAGCCTGTTGTATCTGGGCTTGCTCTCCACAGGAACAAATTTACATCGAGCAACACCTTTTGTCTTTACATGTACCTTTCAGATCCTTACCACTTACTGAGTGAAAAACCTTTTCCTCACATTGCCATTACTTTTCTTTGCCAATTACCTTATACCTGTGCCCTCTGGATCCCAATTGCTTTGCTCCAGGAACAGTTCCTTCCTGTCAACTCTGTCTTAGCCTTTCTTGATTTTAACACCTCTATTAGATTGCCACTGAATATGCCCTTCTGAGGAAAACAGTCCCAACTTCTACAATCTGTCTTTATAACTGAATTTTACTCATTTCTGCAACCATTTTCATTAACCTTTTCTGCACACTCTCTTTCTCTACTTTCACATCATTTGTGAAGTGCGACACTTGGATTTGGATGCAAATTCCAACTGAGGTTGAACCAGTGTTTTATACAACTTCAGAATCTATGACCCTATTTCAACAAAGTTCAGAGTGTTGTATATTTTATTAACCATTCTCTCAAACTGTCCTGTCATCTTAAATGATTTATGCATGTATGCATCCAGTTCCCTGTGCTCCAACACCCCCTTTTGAATTGTACCTCTACGGAGCTATAGATCAATTAACCTAACATCTGTTGTCAGGAACCATAAGAGTTTATAATTAGCAATAAATTGACTGAAAAATTGAAGCTGATTAGAGAGAACCGGCATGAATTTGCAGAGGTTTGTCATTCCTGAGGTTGTAACCAATGTGGCGGAAACGGGACTATCAACAGATAAAAAGCAAAATGCTACGAGTGCTCAAGATCTGAAATACTAAAGAAAAACACTGGAAATCCTTTTGTCCCAAACCTCTGAAGTTTAAACACTATTATCTTCCTCAAGACTCATGGAAGCAAAACTGGTTGAGTGATTAAAATGTAAGCCCATCTTGTTACAATTTCACCTTAGATCTTAGTTATGGATCTAACACATCAGAAGGATGAAAGGCCATGAGAAAGCCACTGGGAATTGAATCCAGGACTTTGCTTCAGGTTCAATGTTCAATTGTAATGCCCACCACTCACGGGAAAGAAAATCACCCTATCACATAAACATGGTCACAGAAAGTAGGTGTGTGTGTTGCACATTTGTGCAAACAAGACTGACATTTTCCTTCTGTTAAATGCCACTGAGCATTTTATTGTTGGAGTGCGCAGCTTCCTAGCTTTTTAAATTTCATGTTACTTACAGCAACAATTGAAAAATCAAACTTTTCTATGATACTAACTATGAATGCCAATTATGAGCTCATATTTCTGAGTCAGACATTCAACTCATTTTCACAGTAATGTTGGAGTCTGAGAGAATTACGATAATTCACAGAAAAGCCAATAATCCACACAATTCCAGTAAAGCACATAGGTCTGCAGTGGTGCACACAATTGTACCGTACCATAGGTTTGAAAGTCTGTGCAAAATAAATCCTGTGAAACCTTTATTGGGTGTCATGGAAGTTAGATCAATATATTTACCAAATGTTCATAAAGTCTGCTACTGAAGACCGCAGTAAAAATGTGCTTTCACTTCTCTGCCCATAGCTGAGTCTACCATGAAGGACTGTCCTTCTCAACTTCTTCCTTTGCCTAAGGCATGGTGACCCTCAGGTTATACCATCACCAGTTGTCTCTCTCTTAATGAGAGAGCAGCCCTATGGTCTGGAAGAACATTTATCCTTTCTTTTTATGTTAGCAGTGTGTTTAGTCTGTTATAATAGTTTCCAAAAATTACCATTTTAAAAAGTTTTGATTTGGTATGCACTTCCATTTGTTTCTTTACACATTTCTGAATCCATGTACTGTTAAAATACAACAAAAACATTTGTCTCTTTTGTAACAAAGATTCTATATTTCCAATATATACTGAACAGACTCCAGGGCACATCAATCAGACACCCCCCAGGAATCCTGTGCCATGCCACTTCACCATAGCATTACATGGAATAGAAGATCATTGCTGTATTGAGCTAGAATTAAAATCAGAAGGGCAGCTGAATATCTTAGGCACTTCACAAATTGAAGTCTTTAGATTTCACTGTTTTGAGCATTTAGTTTTTAAGTTAGCTGCGGTTCAGTTTGTCGCACTTCACCTCTGAGCATCAAGTCCCACTTCAGTGTTTGATCATGAAGATCTCGGCTGACACTGTGTGTGGTACTGGGGAATGCTATACAGTTGAAAGTATCATCTTTCATCTGAGGCCTTAAACCAAGGCCCCATCTGCCTCTCAGGTACAGCTGAGAGCCTCTGTTGCACTAATTTGAAGACAGAAGCTATCCTTAATGTTGTTGCCAATGTTTATCTCTCAGGAATTAGCAATTCGCAATGCTTATTTGACACATAAACAAGCTATTCAGGTTAATCAGGCCATATGAGCTTCCTTACCTTTTCTTCTAAACTAAATCTCTCACCACACTCCTACAGTCCTTACTTTGTCATGTCTTTGGTTAGTTTCACCCTAAGTGGGTTATAGGGGATGGGTCTGGATGGTACGCTTCAAGGGGCGGTGTGGACTTGTTGGGCCGAAGGGCCTGTTTCCACACTGTAGGGAATCTAATATCAAATACATCACTTCTGTTCCGTTCAGCCATTCCCTGTATCAGTGAGTTCCACATTCTCTAGGAGACAAGTTTCTTCTGAATTATCGATTGAATTTCCTGATAACTATTCTCATTTTTATGGCCCCTAGTTACACTCTTCCCCACAAGTGGAACCAATTCTCTCTGTATCTAATCTATCAAAACCTTTCACAATTTTAAAATCCACCATTAGGTCGCCCTCACTCTTATTTATGCAAGAGGAAGAATGAATCCTAGCCGGTCAATCCTCTCCTGCTTTGTATATCTCGTGTGTTTCTGGTGTCATCATTGCAAATTTTTACTCTGCACCTCACCTCTATGAACATTTTACAATCTGGTGACCAGGACTGCACACAGCATGGTATACCCAAGCTTCAATACAGCTTTAGAATAACTTCTCTAGTTTGCAATTCATTTATCCGTTTGGTGATAAAGTCTCACCCTTTCTATTTCTTCATGACTTTATCAATACTGCAGGTTTCAGGGAATGGTGCTTTGGAAACCAAACTCTCACGTGCCTAGTATTACATGATCTTTCTATTCTTCCTACCAAAATATATTATTTCACAATTATCTGCAGTGGACTTAATTTGTCAATTATTTGACCATTTTAGAAGTAAGTTCTCCTCAGTATTGATTATCACTCCTCTGCACCAATTTGGTGTTATTTGCAAATTTAGATATTGAATTTTGATGCTAAATTCCAAATGGTGATCACAACTGATTATCTGATCATTATCATATTCTTGATAATTGTAGTTTGCTTTGTGCAACTTGGCTGCTGTGTTTCCTAAATTACAACAGAAACTAAACCTTAAAAGTACTTCAATGGCTGTAAGGCACTTACACCCACATTGTCAAAATGTTAGAGATTTACCATATCATAGACTTCCCTTTTGTTCTTATTGCCTTCCCCGCAATCTCATGTGCTGCCTTTTGTGTGTGCTTAACTCTCCAGGAAAGATAATGGAGTAATGGTAATGTTTTTAGAATAGTAATCCAAAGACCCAGGTTTACACTCAGGGGATATGGATTCAAATCCCACCACAGCAAAATTTGAATTTAATTAACAAATCTAGAATTGAAATCTCGTCTCAGGGTGACCCTGAAACGCGAACTTTCCTGCTCCTCTGATGCTGCCTGGCCTGCTGTGTTCCTCCAGCTCCACACTGTGTTATCTCTGACTCCAGCATCAGCAGTTCTTACGATCTCTGAGTGGCTCTTTATTGTCCTTTAGAGAAAGAAATCTGCCATCTTTACTTGGTCTGGCCTTCCTGTGACTCCAGATAATGTGGTTGACTGTTAGCTGCCTTCTGTAATGGCCAAACAATAGCAAGTAGTTCAAAGACTATTAAGGACAACAATTGTGGAGGATTGGGAAATGCTTTGCAGAACATCTACGCTCAGTTCATACTAAACAACTATACCTCCCAGTCATGAACCATTTCAACTCCCCCTCCCATTCTCCAGGCAACATGTCCAATGGGCCTTCTGCAGTGCCACAACGATGCGACCCGAAAGTTGCAGGAACAGCGACTCATTTTCTGCTTGGGAACCCTGCAGCCCAATGGTATCAATGTGGACTTCACAAGCTTCAAAATCTCCCCTTCCCCTACTGCATCCCAAAACCAGCCCAGCTCGTCCCCACCTCCCTAACCTGTCCTTCCTCACACCTATACCCTCCCCACAACTCAAGCCCCACCCCCATCTCCTACCTACTAGCCTCATCTTGCCCCCTTGACTTGTCCATCCTCTCTGGACTGACCTATCTCCTCCCTAACTCCCTACCTACACTCACCTTTACTGGCTCCATCCCTGCCTCTTTGACTGGTCTGTCTCCTCACCACCTATCTTCTCCTCTATCTGTCTTCTACCCACCTCCCCCTCTCTCCCTATTTATTTCAGAGCCCCCTTCCCCTCCCCCATTTCTCAAGAAGGTTCTAGGCCCAAAACATCAGCCTTCCTGCTCCTCTGATGCTGCTTGTCCTGCTGCATTCATCCAGCTCTACGCCTTGTCATCTCTAAGGACAACAAATGCTGGCTCTGCCAGTGTAACAGTCATTCTATGTTTTTATTTGACATTATATTCAACACTTACTCATTGAGAATAGGGCTTTGAGAGTATCTGGTTACTTGAATGCCTAGAAATCTTTCATGTTGCTAGAGGTGTTGATTTGGAACCACAGCGAGCAGGATAACTCCAACATTGCTGTTCATGAATTAATCTCTGCAGCTATTGATTCTCGCCTGGTGGGGCAGTACAACAGCAGCTTAACATTGACTTCACTGCCCAATCTGAGGCTCCAGAAGAAGCTTGAAAACATGAAGACTCGAAGGCATCTTAAGATTCAGAAATCTAACTCCAAGTTTAAGACAGACAGTGAGGGAGTATGAAATTCACCTATAAATTCCACAATTAGTTCAAATGAGCGAGAGGCGTAAGTCTCAGATTCATGATCTGTTCCAGTGGTGAAATCAAAAGTTGCCAATTTTTGCTGGCTAGAACGTAAGAGCAGAAATAAGGTGCAAAGCTAAACAGTCCTAATTTGCAGGATAACAAAGTGTAGAGCTGGATGAACACAGCAGGCCAAGCAGCATCTCAGGAGCACAAAAGCTGATGTTTCGGGCCTAGACCCTTCATCAGAGAGGGGGATGGGGAGAGGGTTCTGGAATAAATAGGGACAGAGGGGGAGGCGGACCGAAGATGGAGAGAAAGCAAGATAGGTAGAGAGGAGAGTATAGGTGAGGAGGTAGGGAGGGGATAGGTCAGTCCGGGGAAGATGGACAGGTCAAGGAGGCGGGATGAGGTGGTAGGTAGGAAATGGAGGCGTGGCTTGAGGTGGGGGGAAGAACAGTTTAGGGAAGCAGAGACAGGCTGGGCTGGTTTTGGGATGCAGTGGGGGGAGGGGACAAGCTGGGCTGGTTTTGTGATGCAGTGGGGGGAGGGGACGAGCTGGGCTGGTTTTGGGATGCGGTGGGGAAAGGGGAGATTTTGAAGCTTGTGAAGTCCACATTGATACCATTGGGCTGCAGGGTTCCCAAGCGGAATATGAGTTGCTGTTCTTGCAACCTTCGGGAGGCATCATTGTGGCACTGCAGGAGGCCCAGGATGGACATGTCGTCTGAGGAATGGGAGGGGGAGTTGAAATGGTTCGCAACTGTGAGGTGCAGTTGTTTGTTGCGAACCGAGCGGAGGTGTTTGGCAAAGCGGTCCCCAAGCCTCTGCTTGGTTTCCCCAATGTAGAGGAAGCCACACTGGGTGCAATGGATACAATATACCACATTGGCAGATGTGCAGGTGAACATCTGCTTGATATGGAAGGTCATCTTGGGGCCTGGGATAGGGGTGAGGGAGGAGGTGTGGGGGCAAGTGTAGCATTTCCTGCAGTTGCAGGGGAAGGTGCCAGGTGTGGTGGGGTTGGAGGGGTGTGTGGAGCAGACAAGGGAGTTGCGGAGAGAGTGGTCTCTCCGGAAGGCAGACAATGGTGGGGATAGAAAAATAGCTTGGGTTGTGGGGTCGGATTGTAGATGGCGGAAGTGTCGGAGGATGATGCGTTGTATCCGGACGTTGGTGGGGTGGTATGTTAGAACGAGGGGGATCCTCTGGGGGCGGTTGTGGCGGGGGCGGGGTGTGAGGGATGTGTTGCGGGAAATGCGGGAGACGCGGTCAAGGGTGATCTCGACCACTGCGGGGGGAAAGTTGCGGTCCTTGAAGAACGTGGACATCTGGGAGCGGGAGTGGAATGCCTCATCCTGGGAGCAGATGCGGCGGAGGCGGAGGAACTGGGAATAGGGGATGGAATTTTTGCAGGAGAGTGGGTGGGAGGAGGTGTATTCTAGGTAGCTGTGGGAGTCCTAATCTGCATCCGGCTGAAACCTTTCACCTTCTTGCCAAGTCCTTTGAAGTGAAATATAGATTGTAAAACTAACATCAACGGGATGTGTGTGCACACGTAGCATTTCTAGTACCATAATCCTGCTGCTGATAGTATAACTTCAGCTCTGTACCTGCCCACACAAGTGATTGTAAGAGTAATATTTGAAATGTGGGAGTAACAGCCCCTTCCAGTCAACAGGAGATTAACTGATAGGGCAGAAGACTGCTGACTAGCAACTTCCTCACTTTGCACGGGGAAAAAATACATTCTGCAGGCCACAGCCCATCCCTTGCCAATAATTTCAGCCATTCCTATCAAAATGTGTTCCTCACTCACACTGACTGATATAGCGTAATTGCATTGCACCTGTGAATTCTGCTACAACCCACCTGCCATTGGTTACAATAAATATTAATTTTGTAGTATCAATTTACTTTTAATAAAACTTACCAAGCACTTCTGTTTTGGCATAATGTTTTCCTATTGTTTGTCACAAGACACTATCCCAGCTGCTGTACACAGTTAAGCCCTGCAGGCAGCTCTTCATACTACAACCGCCCAGTAACTTTACAGCCAATGGATGGGTTGGAAAATTCTGCCACACGCAGAACTTGACTCTCCAACCCGTGCTGGTCAGTCCCATGTTATTGTGTTAGGTAGTTTTTCTATCATTGCGGTAAACATGATTAAAAGCTCCACTCCCTTAGGAAACCTGTATTTGCATTTCTGTCTGGGCATGTGGAAGGAATGATGAGAGAAAACCAGAGTTACGGTGTTAAATGTCTACATGGTGTATGGAAATTAATGTGAAATTTGCTTCAATAATACGGTGTGGATAGATGGAATAAATGTTAATGGAATCAATGTTAATGAGAGAAAAGGAAACACTGAACGTTGATCAGAATGTATCTGTCCCTGCTGAGGGTACTCCTTTCTATCTGTCTATCAACTGCAGACACAATTACTCGACAGTCTCCTTGCTGACTGTCCAAATTCCATCACACACTTTTCAACACATGCAAAGCTCTCCGGCAGAAGTCCTTTCCCTCACGGGATACCACACCTGCCATAATCCTTGGCCTCACCAATTCTATTAGTTCCCTATCCCTTAATGTGCTGAATTTAATATCACTATCCTTAGCAACATCCACCCATGGCTCAATCTGTTTCAACTCCATCAATCCTTGAACTCCAATCCACTGATATTGATTGAAGTAAAATGATGGACAGTTTTTGTGATATATACCTTACTAGTTTAAGGGTGAAATAGTGAAGGTGAAAATTTACTCCTTGTATCTAAAAGTCTGTCTGTCATACTTCAAAGCAGCTCACTCTGTTATAGACAAAAACAATCAGCTTAGAAGCAGAAAGTCAGCTTATTTCTTTGGAGACTTAGCCTCAAATTTTCCAATTTGGAAAATTCCATCATTACAAAACAACTTAATTTGGTCTTAATTGTTACACCCCAAAAAAGTAACTGTATAGCGAGTTTTGAGAAGATTTGTAGCTCAGGTTGAGGTTCTGGGTGTGAGTTTGCTCGCTGAGTTGGAAGGTTAGTTTTCAGACGTTTCGTCACCATTCTAGGTAACATCGTCAGTGAGCCTCCGACGAAGCACTGGTGTCAGAAAGCGGGACATAATACCAGTGCTTCGTCGGAGGCTCACTGATGATGTTACCTAGAATGGTGATGAAACGTCTGAAAACGAACCTTCCAGCTCAGCGAGCAAACTCACATCCAGAAGTAACTGTATTTAAACAGAATTCAAGCTCACATTTTTTCATGAACACTTTATATCAGTTGACCACATCAGAAAACTCAAACCTGTAAGTTATAGTGTGGCTTTAAGAGGTGTGTTTTGTTTTGGTTTCTTTCAGAGAAAGATTGGAGGAAAGGTACTGAGCAGTCTATGAGGAGATAAGCAACTTTTGAAACCTTGTTTTTTATTTAAAAGTTGCCTCCTGAGTGGGTATGGTCAAGCTCTCACACACCCAGGGTTTTAGGTTAGCTTTCAGTAGTTATTGCTGGGATCTAAACAGGGTTAGAAGGCAGTGAATCTCTCCCAGATACTACACTCTCCCTCTTTCTGAATTGTCTTTTAACATTCTTTTCTCCTGGATTGGAGAACTGCATGTGATACAATTTGTTTTCTGAATTTGCCTTTTTGCCAAGGGTGTGTTTATGGGATATTACCATACTAGAACAGGTAATTAGTAATAGTTACTGTATTTATTATACCGTATTTATTATTCTGTTTAGTTTTCCAATAGAGTTGTTATTTCAAGTTCTTCTTTCTTTTGTCGTCTTTAACTATTGTGCTTTAATAAATTGTGTTTTGCTTAACATCGAGTAGTTCGACAAGTAAATTATATCTGGACACAGCACTTTACATTTACCTTTAAAATAAATAAAAGTTCAGGCCTCGGCTACCATCTTGATATATTTTGAGAGTGTCTGTTCTAGACCACAAAACCAGATACCGATTACTAGCTGCTTCTATTTATATAGTCAATTGTAACACAATTAATCCTTAATTATTATATCTATTTCTCGTTGCATCATCCAATTAGCACTTGGATATTCCTTCATACTGTATTAGATAATAATATTTATTGAACAGTACATAAGTGAAGGTTGAGAGGAGCCACCTGCCATATCCTTATATTTGTTTCATTCACAGGCGTCATGAGAAAACCTCTTTCTGAAAGTCACCATTCTGCTGATGAGCTTTTTCCACTTGCTTCTGCGTTAATTTAAATGGCTTGCTCATGTGATTTTATTTATTTTATCTCTTTTACATATATGCACACAAAAATAAAATCTACAATGATGTTGTCTCTTGGTCATATTGCATTGGTTTATATCAAATTTATAAGGTGCCAAAAGAAATTATTAGCGAAGCTGTAACTAAATGATATCATCAAGTGCTTAGCACTTCATCAAAAACAGATGAGGTTTCTTTCATCCTCACACACCTTTTGTAACTCACCCATGTTACTAGATGTATCAATTTCTTTGTGGGCCATTGCGCACTACTCTGGGCATTGGTACCAGTTTTCTGTTGATGCCACGAAAAAAAAGAGAAAATTGTGGGCCGGAGAATTGAAATGGTGAGAAGCCAAGAGTGAAACTGTGAGAATTGAGCCTGTCTCAGCAGTCAGTATGCAAACTGTTATTCCTGAATGATTTATCGATAGCTGCTGGAGGATTACAGGGATTTTGCTGCCTCAACTGTCTCCCTGATGAACAAATCAAAGCATTTGAGTCCACTGATGCAGAAAGTAAACAGTAGCCACTTGCTTTTTCTAACCAAATCCCTCAGGCTGAGACCCTGCAAAGCTGATTGAATCGTACCTTTTCACAGTTAAAAACAGGGAGCCAGGTTTGAGAAGAAAAAAAATGATGAGACCCAAACAAAATATCAGTCTTGAGAGCTGGGTTGTTCCAAACAAATGCAAAAATATGTCACAACAATTTATTTATTGCTATTTGACAGCTGAAGGGGTTACAGCACCTTCAGGCTGTTCAGGTGTCCTCTCATTAAGTGCATGGCAAGACAATAAAGCATTAAGAGATTTGTTCATTCTAAATCACCACATAAACCTGTCAAACTAAGGCTGCATTTGGATCAGGAGAGAAATGGAAGTGATATATACACAGTAGGGCTAGTAGCACAACTTTCTAAAACAAAACATTTGTTTTCAGATCTAAAAAGCATTCCGTATCACTATCAAACTCTTTGCCTTGTCAATATTTTCTGTCATTTCTGTTTTACTGTTGTCATTTTCTATTTATTTTGTGCATGGACTGTTTGGAATGAGCCTTGCTAAAATTGATACTTGAGGAGATAATTCTACTTTACCTTCTTTGCAAACCCCAGTCTTAATCTCAGGGCAGTCTAAAAATGATACCTTTTTAACTTTTTTCTTAACCTTTGGAGTGCGGTCCATAAAAAGGAAGACAATGCTTTGAACCAGAGAAGGTGCAGAGAAATGCTGCAGCTTTCAAAACCATGTTTACTGGAGCACATTGTGAATTGTGCACAATGTTGTCTTTTCCTGAAAGCAGACAGACAGAGCTGATTGGGTCCAAATGCAGGGACAACTGCTTGACACGTATTTTGATTGGCTCCTAACCAGGAGACCATGGCTTGTGTGGGGCCAGTGCAGCAAAAAACATCTAACTTGTGAGGACAAAGCATCAAAAGCAATCATCTTCTCTCCCTCATTTTAAGAAGCAACAAACACAAATCTCCTGGTAGCTTCTCTCACTCACTATTTCCTCCATGGACTGCTTTCTCTGCAAATTCCATTGCTTAAAGGAGAAAGAGAAGATCACTTTCAGATTGAGACTGATACAGGAGAAAGAGAAACTCTGAAAGGGCCAAATTCTCAACCAGTAAATGGAAGACAGCATCAGTGTATGAACCACCTTGCCTTATTAGCAAAGAAGTAAAAGGAATTTGAAGAAACCAAAAGAAAACAACTTAATGACTCATGTACTTCTGACTGGTATCATGGAACTGCATTTCCCTGATGTTTTTTCACCTTTCCACCCTTAGTATTCATGTCTTATCTGTTGTTGTGTGTCTATCTGTGAAGGGTGTAAAAGAAGGGACAGTTTTAGTTTTTACAGATTTATAAATGTTTATTTTCTTCCATTCCTTAAAAACAAATTGTTTGCTATTAATAGATAACACAGTGTGGAGCTGGATGAACACAGCAGGCCAGAAGCATCAGAGGAGCAGTAAAGCTGAGGTTTCGGGTCAGGACCCTTCTTCAGAAATGGGGGAGGGGAAGGGGGTTCTGAAATAAATGGAGTTGGGGGGGGCGGTGATAGCAGGTGGATAATGGAGCGGATAGGGTGGGAGAAAAGACTGACAGGTCAAGGAGGCAGGGATGAAGCTAGAAAAGGAGAAGGGTCCCGACCTGAAACATCAGCTTTCCTGCTCCTCTGAAGCTGCCTGCTGTGTTCATCCCGCTCCATACTGCGTTATCTCTGACTCCAGCATCAGCAGTTCTTATTATCTTTGAGTTTGCTATTAATAGCAGTTTTCTTGTTAAGTACAAAAAGCTTGGTGAATGTTCCATTTGTCCGTCAGGAAATTTTGGGACTTTGGATAGTTTTATTGAATTTTTAACTGTTTTACAATGACTTGGGAAACAGTGGGGCGTGATTTACATTGTACTATTCTTACCCAGTGTGTGGTGACAATACACATGACCAGCTAACATCAATTTACCCAGCTGGGTGGCAACTGTGCAGAAATGTAGGGAAGGATTAATGTCTCTTCTTCTGTCTTCATTTGGAAAGGTTCTAGACCCTTGGTGAGTGTGTAAAAATAAAGAGTACATTGACACTGGAAAACTGGCCACACTGGTAATGAAATGTATATGTGGAATCTTATGGTTTGTGGCAGAATCAGATGAGAAGCCCAGCAAGCCTTATCTCAATATTATTGGGGCTGTCTCGCTCTGTCTTTTATGCTTTCGCTGAGTGGTAAGGCAAGTTTTTCACAAAGCAATGGTGAATTCCCATTATATCAAGGGGGATTATTGCTTGTTCACACCAGAACTTAACTTATTAATATTCAGCTTCCCACCTTTCCAAATGCATAAAACAAGTTAAGCATCGAGAAATCACAACATGGAAATCAGAGTGGATAATCAATGATTTCAACTTGCTGCTTACTTCCAAGTCCTTCCACGTTGGACACGAGACACCAACATCACATGGTCCACGGACACTTGCCACACATAAACACACATTCAGTGACATTGCCACCCCATGGTGCCAATCTCTAAGTACCCTCAATGCACCTCCAAAGACGGAATGCTTCTGCACTTCAATGCTGCACCTAAAGTTTCTCAAGCAACTACCATTATAACGCTGCAAAAACAACTCTACACACTCAGACACACTGGACCAGGTGATATCACATGGCTGTTCACTCACTGCCACAGCGCTCACTCACTCAGAACCCATCTGCATGCTCACAGCATCCCTGCCTTGCATTTACTTGCCTTGCCTTTGTGTGTTTACCCTCTCAGTCAGAGTGACCAGGCTCTTGTTGCTTCTGTCTTGCCTTGCCATTTAGTGCAGAGAGAAAGGCAGGCAGTTTCTCACTGCTTTTCCGTAGACCTCAGTCAAGTCAAGGGAGACACCTTTCAGTCAGGGGTCTCAGCTAGTAAGTCAAAAACAGTCTCCAATACTAATCTGAGTACTTTAAAATAGTCATCCAGTTTCTTAGGCCAGTCAGTCAGAATCCTTTCTACTTAAGGGGTCAGCAGTTTAATGTTATGGTAGATAGTATTATAGTTGATGAAAGTGTGGCAGACCAATCACATTTGGTGCAGTTGAGAAGGTGTCCAGAATAAGTGAAAAGATATCATTTCATTGGAGGCAGTTCAGAGAGGGTTCACTGGGATGAATCCTGGTATGAGGGATTGTCTTCTGAGTAAATGTTAAACAGATTGAAACTCTACTCGTTGGAGTTTAGAAGAATGAGAGATGAAGATGAACTTCCTGAAGTACTGGATATTCCTCCTGGCTGAAACTGCACTGACCCAGCGTGGACAAATTCCAACCAAGCTGGCATGATCTCATGTCATGGCCTCTATGCCTGACCCTGGGCATGAAAATGTGCCACACCTGTACCACCTGAACAGAATGATCACCAGGTCTTTCCCACAAAATGGGCACAAATTCTCCCCCATTCTACCATGTCTGGAGCAACTGCCAGGGACTGTGCAGGGCAGCTTCAAACTGATAGTGCTTGTCTGTACACAATAGGCTTTTAAAGATGGCATGTGTGCCAAGGATACCAGTCTTTTCACAGATATCCACTGAGCAACAAGTTGCTCCAAGGACAGAACATGGCAAGGTGGGGAATAGAACAAACGTACGAGATGCCAAAGGGGTGAGGTAGGTAGTTAACGAGGTGCTTCTGTTAAGATACAGCAGAAAATCACACTGGGCTTTGTGATGACAATCCCTCCGAATACTCAATGCAACTTGTACTTAGCTAAAAATAGGATTCAGCCCTATGTTTCCCTGCAGTCATACAAATGATGAGAGTTATATTTCTGGACTTCAAAAGTGGAGAGAAGGAGAGACAGCATGAGCAAGAATGAGTGAGCAGACTACAAAAGTGAAATGATTCATTTTGGCAGGAAGGACGTGGAAAAACAAAGTAAAATAAGGGGAACAACTCTCAAATGGATGCAGGAGCAGAGCGACCTAGATGTTTATGTGCACATTAAACGTGGCAGGACAGGCTGACGCAATGGTTACTCAAACAGTCAGGACTCTAGCCTTTATTAATAGGGATATAGATAACGAGAGCAAGGAGGTTATCTGGAACTTAAATAAGAAACTGGTTCAGTCTCAGCTGGAGTATTGGATGCTGCACTTTATGAAAGATGTGAAGGCATTAGAAACAAAGCATAAAAGATTCACAAGAATAAGGAACTGAAGATAAATTGGAGAATTTGTGACTGTTTTCCCTGTAGAAGAGGAGGAAGAAAGGAAATTTGATAGCACAAATAGTTTGATGGCACAAAACAGTTACATTCTAAAACTGTTCTGTTTGGCCAAATCATGATTTACAATTTCTTGGTGTTTGAAAACTATCTGGGTATGGTATTGCTCACAATAGATGCTGCAACATGAAAAGTATGATAAAAACAGTAGGGTAACAAGTCAATAAGCCACAGAACAATTTTCACACAAAATATCTGGTTTGTATGGAGTCAGAGTCATAGAGCACAGATACAGACCTTTTATCCAACTCATGCATGCTATCTAAAGTTGCCCAAAGAAACAGGTTCCTCTTGCCTGCGTTTGGTCCATATCCCTCTAAACCTTTCCTATTAACCTAACCAAATGTCTTTTAAATGTGGTCATTGCACCTGCATTTAGCACTTCCTCAGGTAGTTTATTCCACACACAGACCATCCTCTATGTGAAAAGTTTACCCCTCTTCGTCCTCTTACCTTAGAAACATGCCCCCTGGCTTTGAACTCCCCACACCTTGGGAAATGACCTTTGCTATTCATCTTATCTATGTCCCTCATGATTTTGTAAACCTCTATTAAGGTCACCCCTCAACGTCCTATGGTCCATGGAATAAAGTGCCAGCCTACCCATACAAATCGAACCCTCTAGTCCCATTAACATCCTGGTAAATCTTTTCTGCACCCTCTCCATTTAATAATATCTTTCCTATAACAGGCAAACCACAACTGTATAGTGCTCCAGAAGAGGTCTCAACAACTTACTGTACAACCTCAACATGATGTCCCAACCTCTATACTCGATGGTCTGAGCAATGAAAGCAAGCATGCTAAATGCCTTCTTGACCACCCTATCTACCTGTGATGCAACTTTCAATGAGCTATGTTCCTGAATCCTTTGTCCCACTGTTTGACAACACTACCCATGGCCCTAATATTAAACGTACAAGTTGCGCCTTTGTTCACTTTATCAAAATGAAATACCTCACCTTTGTCCAAATGAAACTCCATCTGCCATTCTCCATTAACTCAAATAATTAAAATCCTTTTGTAATCTTAGATAACCTGCTTCACGTCAACTTTACTACAAATGTTGATGTCATCCGCAAACGTACTAACCACTTCTGCTAAATTCTGATCCAAATCATTTATATAAATGACAAACAAAAGTGGGTCCAGCTCCAATCCCTGGAGATTGGTCATAGGCCTCCAGTCTGAAAATCAACCCTCCACCACCAGTCTCTGTCCCCGACCGTCTTCTTTTGAAGAAACTTGTGAATTTGCAGCCGAGTTTGAAAATAGGAAAACTGCATTATTTCACCACAATGTGCTTCCATTCTGCATACATGGACCGTACGATAAATAGATTTGCTTCCCAGAATCAGAGACATGTACACCAAAATGCTAACCTTCTTATCTCTCCCCATATGGGATATACTATGGATATGATGTACGCAGTTCATATTGTTTGTACAAACTGAATAATTTTTAACAAAGATCAAAACATACAGTTTATGAAGTTTGCAGATGGCACAAAACTTGACATAGCAATAGATGATGATGGGGATAGTTAAAGCCTTCAGGGTGTCCTGGACAGGAGAGTGAAATGGGCTGAATCATGACAGATGGAGCTCGATTCTTTCAAGAGTGAAGAGATGTACGTTTGGAAGACTAATGTGGAAAGATGGATCATTGTGAGAACTTTAAGTCACTGTTCTGACCTCAGCCAGAGAATTCTGAATACCAAACTGTAAGAAAGATGTGTGATCAGCTTGCGAGTTTATGATCAGCTTGTTAAAAAGGATGAGGGATTTGAGCTTTGACAAAAGTTTGGACAAGTTAGAATTGTCCACCTTGGAATGGACCCGGTTAACAGGTCATCCAATGGAGATTTTCAACTTGATTAGAAGTTTTGATAGAGTAAATCGTGAAGAATATTACTTCTGGCAGGAGGGTCAATAACTAAAGATTGTGGATTCAAAATAATTGGGAAAATAATTAGAGAGGAAATAAACATTGGTTTTCACTCAGACAGCGATCAGGGTCCGGGATCTTCTTCTATGGACAAAAGGGTGGAATTTCATTGTGTAGATGATTTTAAAAGGGTTCAGCGCAGACATTTAAGGATGAGGAACTTATAGGGTACAGGAAATAAAATCCAGGAATGTGGGACTAATGTGCATGACTGCTAGTGCAGGCTGAATGACTTCTTTTCTGCTGCAATTATAATAGAGGACATTAGCGCTGTGACTATGTCACCGGAATTAAAACCCAGAGGCTGGCTTAAAGATTAAAAGATGTGAGTTTAAATACTACCACAGCAAGTGAGAATTTGAATTCAAATAACTAAATTAATCTGAATTTGTCTAATCCACCTAATCTAAACATCCCTGGACTCTTTGGGCAATTTATCAAGGCCAATCCACCTACTCTGCACATCTCTGGACCGTGGGGGGAAACTGGAGCACCCAGAGGAAACCCACGCAGACACGGGGAAAATGTGTAAACTCCACACAGACAGTCACGTGAGGCTGGAATTGAATCCAAGTCCCTGGCGCTGTGAGGCATCAGTGCTAACCACTGAGCCACCATGCCTGATGACCACAAACAAAACAGAATGCTGCAAAAGCCCTTCTGGTTCATGAATGCCTGTTTGGGAAGGAAATCTGCCATCCCATAACCTCGCCTTGACTCCAGGCCCTCAGCAATGTGGCCAACTCTTAATGTCCTCTGAAATGGCAATGCAAGTGTTTGGGTTTGATTCAAGACGGTGGCTCACTTCTCAAGGGCAGTCAGAAATTTGCCCTGTCAGCTACGCTAACGCCCATGAATAACACAACCATTTCTGCAATTTTGTGATATACAATTCATAAAATATACAATTCCGTAAGATATGCACAGTCATTCCAACCACGGTGCTCTCAAGAATATTTAAATATTAAACATCTAGGTAACAGTATTTGAAAAACTCTGCTGTATTATGAATTTTACTGGTATCCCCATAAAAGGAATCGGATCTACAAAACAGTTTTAATGATACAGAATTATGCACTACTTGTCGCTTTTAAATTGAATTTGCTTAACATACATTAAATTTCATGTCAAGACTAATACAGACTGTCTGTCCTTGTAGACCTTCAGCAAAGGGCTATAGCAGTGAAACTATATTCATCCTCACTGCTCACAATTAATCCCAAAAGCTTTAAATATTGCCCAGTATTTAAACATCACAGGAACCAGGAGTATTACCATCACCAAGCAAGAACTGTGCTTACAGTCACTGGAGCTCAAGAGTATTACTACAGGCCTGTAGGAAACCACTAACCTTTTATGGAACCATGCACAAAGGAGGGAATTTTACCAAACCTGACAAATGTATCAGTAGCAGTTTGAGCAGCATATTAAAATCTTTACCAGAGTCACTCGAGAGAAACAAGAAAGGGTCATGGATTTGGATTAATTTCAATCAGATTTAAGAAATAAGTTTGAATACAACTTTAAGAGCTTTGCAGTATGTAATTTTCATTTATATCATTGTCTTATGACAAATATATTCAAAACACAACCCACACTATTTCCTGCAGCAAAAGGGTTTATGCGTCATATTATCAAAAAATCTTTCCTACAACTTAGATTTAGAGTTTTCTCTAAGGTTTAGTTTCTGTTGAACTGGCTGATACCAGATTTTAAATTTAGTTAGAGAGCATACAGTGATGCTGCTTCGATTGGATTAAAGGGACATCCCACAGAATTTAATTGCGAAGCTGCAGCACGTGCCAAATTCTTAGATGATTTAGGAAAAGTCCGATCATTAGTTAAGGAGTAGAGGGTTTTTTTTTAGATTGGATTAGATTAGATTCCCTACAATGTGGAAACAGGCCCTTCAGCCCAACAAGTCCACACCGCCCCTTGGAGCAGCCCACCCAGACCCATCCCCCTATAACCCACACACCCCTGGACACTATGGGCAATTTAGCATGACCAATTCACCTAGCCTGCACACCTTTGGACTGTGGGAGGAAACCGGAGCACCTGGAGAAAACCCGCGCAGACACGGGGAGAATGTGCAAACTCCGCACAGACTGCTACCCGAGGGTGGAATCGAACCCAGATCACTGGTATTGTGAGGCTGCAGTGCTAACCACTGAGCTACCGTGCCGTAAAGATGCGAGGTGGCATCCTTCTCTTACAACTCAGATTTGATGAACTCCTGTGGTGCAGTGACAGTGTCCCTACATCGAGGCTGAGAAGCCTGATTTTAAATCCCGCCTGTCCCGGGGAGTGCAATAACATCACTGAACAGGTTAACTATCTATAAAGTATCTGGTACAGATTGGGTGGCGTGACCTCATGGAATAGCAAGGTTGTCAACCTGAAATATGAACTCTGTTTCATTTTGTTGTTGACCCGATGAGATTTCTCAGTGTTTCTTTGTTCTTTAGATTTTCAGCACCCGCAGTATTTTGCTTCTGGAAATAGTTGGGCTTCAGTTTAATTTGACGGACAAGTTACCAGAACTGATTAGGTGCTGACATGCAACTTGACATTCTGAAAGGTGGAGGCAAGGCTTGTGGGCATGGGGGAGGCTCCAACTGTTCCTCTCTGGATCCGAGCCAGCGGATTCTTTGAAAAGATTGTTGAGGGGAGGGGTGAGAGTAGATAGTTTCTGACAGACAGCTCCTCCTGGTCACACAGGGATCAGTACGACAGGTTTTCCTTGGAACACAATGAAGCTGATTCTTTTTGAATCGTTAGTTTGGCAGCAACTGAGCAGATGGAGAGTGACACAGCTTTGGTTTCTGGGGTCCACACTGTTGGCCTGTTGGAGGGGTGCATTTGGAGTGAGGAACTCTAGTTATTTGTCTGATGGTGCAGGAAAATATAAAACGTTGCTGCATGATTTAAATGCCTGCAGTAGCTTAAAAGGAGCAGCACTTTTGTTTGGGTGGTGCACAGTGTCTGGAACAAATTGCTTTTTGGAAATTATGACAGAGTCAGGGCAGCACAAGGCAATATCCTAAAACAAGGTGTTCAATAAAAATATCAGGAGGTGACAAATAGTGCAACTGCTCCCCTCCAACAGGCCAACAATACGGACCCCAGACACCAAAGCTGGGTCACACTCCATCTGCTCAAGGTGCTCACTAACAATGTCAGGGGGTGAAAATAGTGTGATTGACACCAGCAACATACTGCCTAATGGGAGGGGATACCAAAATTAAATGTAATGTCCTTACTAAGATGAAAAAAACACCCTTGTGTGTGAGGAATTCATCTCTCTTTTTGTTCCCTGGACCAAAATAATCATACTTGGGCAGCACGGTGGCTCAGTAGTTAGCAGTGCTGCCTCACAGCACCAGGGACACAGGCTCAATTCCACCCTGAGGTGACTGTCTCTGTGGAGTTTGCATGTTCTCCCCGTGTCTGCGTGGGTTTCTTCCCAGAATCCAAAGATGTGCAGGTTAGGTGGATTGACCATGCTAAATTGCCCATAATGTGCAGGCTAGGTGGATTACAGGAGTAGGGTAGGGGATGCTCTTCAGAAGGGCTGATGTGAACTTGATGGGCCAAACGGCCTGCTTTTACACTGTAAGGATTCTATGTTAGTCATTTGGGTGTTTGGCAGGATTCAATAAATACAAAGGTGATTGCTAAAGCTGATCTGTGCCCAGGCAGTTCTGCTGCAAATTGGACTGGTTACTGACTGACAACTGAGTTGCTGGCTCCCGATTTGGCTCTCCTTACTAGCTTCCTGCCCCTGATATATGCTTACATTTGGAGGAGGCCACACCATTTGCTATTTGGCTGAACCAGGTGCAGAGATCATTGGTGGACTTCTCAAAGAATTCAAAATCAATGGCTTAACCCCAAAGTGAACCCTCAGCAGTGTCCTTTGATTGTCATAACAGCAAACTCAAACTCTCCATCACAGATACAGTTTGGTCAGTGAGTGTCAGTACTAAAATCAAATATCCTGTCTCCATTTATAAACATTATTGTTAACCAGCGAGCATTCTGTGAATGCATTCCAGTCAATATTTCTAAACATTTGATTTGCATAGCATTGCACCCACTTAGGACTGCATGCCAAAACATGGTTATCATTGTAGATTGCCAATTGCAATATCTCAGTTCTTTTGCTTTCCCAATAATAAAGAGAAGGCATCCACACAGAAAGGCAAACAGTCTCACTTTGAACCCATCTGAAGAGGTTGGCTTTAAAATCCAAGAGAAAGAGATCACAGCGAGGGGAATGTGGGAGGAATGGATCGAGCCAGCAACCTCACATATTTCTTCCAGCTCAAGTAGCATCTAGCTAGAGCATCAGATTGCATTATTCTCACATGGCTATCTTTCATAATGTCATACTGGTATGAGGGGAATGGATATGGTGGGCGGGTATGGATATGGTGAGCAGCCAAGGTCTTTACCCCAGGGTGTGGGACTCCCAAACTGCATGGCATAGGTTTAAGGTGAGAGGGGAAAAATTTAAAAGGGACCTGTGGGGGATCTTTTTCACTTAGAGTGGTGCACATATGGAACGAGCTGCCAGACGAACTGGTAGAGGTGGGTACAATTACAACATTTAAAAGACATTTGGACAAGTACATGGATAGGAAAGGTTTCAAGGTATATGGTCCAAATGCAGGCAAATGGGACCAGTTCAGTTTCGGAAGCATGGTCAGCATGGACAATTTGGGTGGAGGACGGTAGGACTCTATAGCGGGAATGGGAGATTATTGGTTTGCCTGTATGATATATGCTTCTATACGTGAAAGCATGTTGCTGTGACAAAATGTTAATCCATTGGAATATTATCAAGTTAGGAGAAGATCACCCATAAGTGACCTTGTGAACAGGTTCTGTTCTGCAAACTCACAGCTTGATCCACATGATCTTCTTCAGTCTACTGGGGTATTTCCTTCTTGGGGGTCTCTACGATGGGAGTGCCTGTATCTTGAGTACACTTGTACAAAACAAAGAATATGGTCACAATCTTTGACTCAGCCAGGCTGGATTGCAAGACTCCCATAGTTCACTCCAGGCAACTAAGGCTGTTTCCTCCAGCTACACAAAAGCCTGGATCGGTCACATCTGGAGTATTGTATCCAGCTCTGGTCACCTCATTACAGGAAAAATGTGGAAGCATTGGAAAAGGTGCAGAGGAGATTTACCAGCATGTTGCCTGGAATGGAGGGAAGGTCTTACAGGAAACGTTGAGAAAGCTAGTTCTTTTCTCTTTAGAACGACGAAGGATGAGAGGTGACTTGATAGAGGTGTACAAAATGATCACAGGGAGAGATAGAGTAGTCATCCAGAGACCTTTTCCTAGGGTTGAGGTAGCTTTTACAAGGGACATTGTTTTAAATTGAAAGGGGGTAGATATCGGGGAGACGTCAAAGGTAGGTTCTTTACTCAGAGAGTGGTAGGGGCATGGAATGCATTGCTGAAGACGGTTGTTGAGTGAGCCTCATTAGGGGCATTTAAGCGGCTATTAAATAGGCATATGGATGACAGTATAAAGTAGCGGTAGACGTTAGATAGACCTTAGTTTTCGGGTAAAAGTTTGGCACAACATCATGGGTCGAAGGGCCCGTACTCTGCTGTACTGTTCTATGTTCTAAGTTCTATGTATCAATATGCCAAAGGTTTGTTTGTTGATGATTCAGGTGCAAATAGGCACTTCATCATAGCTATATTCAAATTATGTCCTTTTTACTAGAGAAATATCATGAAACATAGCTTCTGAGAACAGCTGTGATTGCCCAAGAGCTATTCTGAGGACTGCCTTTCTGGATCAAGTGATGATATAAAGATGAAATGCTTTAAATGAATGCTCAAAGGGAACACCATTTTGCATAATTTAGTGCAGCTGGTCCCAAAAAGGCTGAACATACAGCAAGCAAATACCTTTCTGATTCATGTAAGCAACAGTTGTGGAAAGACGGAGCATATAAGACTACATTGGCGCAATTTACAAATCCTTTGAATAATTAGAGTATTCAGAGTTCCATCTACGCAGTGCCTTCTGTGACCGCAAGGCATCCCGAAGCACTGCACTTCAAAAGTATTTCATTGGCTGTAAAGTCATTGTTGTAATGTAGAAATGTTGCAATGTTGGTCATGTTATTTCATAAAAACGTACAGAACTTTTCATGCCGCTGCTAGTTAGCCTTTGAATAAAGATGGAGTTAGTTGATTAAGCATATACACCATTATCTATTATCTTTTTGCATTGGTTGCATGGCTACAGTGCCTATAATAACTTGGAATGATTCAGAAACATGGATGTTGTGCACTGTTGTAGCCTTCACATCTATCAGTAGTGCACTTCCTGTGGATGAGTTAGGCTGTAGGTTATTTGTAGCAAGTTGTGTCATTAGTTACAGCTTTCTTTGTGAGATATACACTGCACAAACTCTAGTTTTTTTGGACAGTTATAAGTCTGCATCGGTAAGTGTGGCGTTGGAATACTCATGGATGTACTGCTGGTGTTGTCTGCTCACCCTTTATCCCTCTGTTGTTATAGGGTGGATTCACAGAATGTGTCGCACCATTGTGGCTACTGGTGAAAGAAAATGGCTGCACAACAAAAACTAGGATATATTATAGAATCCCTATAGTGTGGAAGCAAGGCATTCAGCCCATGAGTCCACACCAACCCTCCAAAGAGCACCCAGACCCAACACACCCAAACCCCATAACCCTGCATTTCCCATGGCCAATCCACCTGGCCTGCATAGGCTTGACACTATGGGCAATTTACTACAGCCAATCCACCAAACCTACACAACTTTGGACTTAGGGAGGAGACACGTGCATACACAGGGAAAATGTGCCAACTTCTCAAAGGCAGATGACACCAAAGGCTGGAACTGAACCCGGGTCACTGGAGCTGTGAGGCAGCAGTGCTAACCACTGAGCCACTGTGCTGCTGCTGACCATCAACATAAGAGAACAGCCAAAGAAAAATCATTCAAAAATGACCTGAAAACTGAGCAAAGAATCTTTTCAAAATCCTCTCCCCAGGTCTTAGAATTGACAGCATTAGTAAAAAGAGCACCTTGAGAATACTATGTAAAAACTGAGTTAAGGATTTCAAGTCAAATCCTTAAACTGGTTGAGATATCGACACACTCCACATAGAAACAGATTGTGTCAAGTGATACTTCTTTTGAAAGTCACCTAATATCAAAGTTTGTCCCCAGCACTTTCCTGTTTGAAATGAAAGTCAGTTTTTTGGCAAGAGGCTTGGAATTTGAGAGAGTGTGGCTATCGTCCCTCGTTCCGCTCATGTTTCTGTGGTTGATCCTGTGGAATCTGTGCCAGCAACCACAAAGAAAGACTAGAACGCCAGCAACAATCTTGGCTGTGCAAAAGTTGCAAACGAACCAGTTCTACTATCTGATCACAGGAAGTATTATTACTGAATGACATAATGTTATTTCAATTATATGAAAATAATTGTATTTCATATGCAAACCAACAGAGGCCTACTCCTCAGATCCATGAATAATCTCACCTGCTACACTTTGCATTTACATCAACCATTTGAGTTCTCAAAATGCACTTGGCCTGGATCTCAAAAACTATCAACAGAGAGAACAGTGAAGAGCTTCCATGTAAACACATGCTGTCACCATTAACCGTCTGAGGGCAACAATTAAAGCATTGCCCCATGTAAGCATGTATGTCAATTATGTTAAGCATCCTGCATTCTTCTTTCATGTTACAATGAATGCTGTTTCAGATCTGAAGAAAATCCTCTGGTCTGGCTTAAATTCTATTCAATAATAATCTACACGAGTGATTCACAAGCTATCATGTTTGCTAAGGTGACATTAAACAGTAAATAAGTACACTGTACTTCTGCAATAGTATAGTATACAGCAAATGCTTGGCAAAGTTGTTACTAAATGCTGATTGCATTTTGACATCAATCACTATTGGTATCAGCCTGGTTGATATATTTGGTCTATTTTTCCCTTAACCTATTGTTCATAACTGGATTCCACTGCACTCTAAATTGGAAAAGGACACTCTGCAGTCAAAAGAATGAAAAACATTGAAAATTGCCCTCTTCATCTTTAAAGGATCCACAGACAAGATAAAATATTGCAGACAGCAACTGATGATAAGACTCAAACGAAAAAAAACAGGAACCACATTAGATATTGCTCAGGTCAGTGCTGGTCACTTGTATGAATGCTGCCTTCCTGTAACTCCCGCATGTGCACTTGGATGTGAGTTATGATGATTGTATGGCTGTGACTGGTAATTTCACTGCCCACAGGATCAATATTTCACACATGTGAAAATGAAAATGATAATTCAGACGTGTGAAATAACACAGTCAGCAGCAATGTTCGGTGTTCTAGGATTCATTTAAAGATACATTTCAGGCTTTGCCAGGGGCAGCACAGCTAGAACAGACATCATTTATTCTGTAGGCACTCTTGGTATTCTTGCAGTCCCTGAAGGTGGAAATAAATATTATATTACATGCATGAAAATATATAACAGTTCTTTATTGTGTAACTGTATTAAAGGGGAAATGTTGCCTGGTAAATGTCTCTGGTAGCAACCAGTCAACAGGGTGTAAGTATTGTGATGGTAGTGTTATGTCATCAAACAGATCTATGAGTACATGTCTTTCCTTCAATCCCCCTTTCAACTTAAATTGATCCAGTTCATTTCTCAATGATTAATTTGCCAAAAATGATCCACTTTCTCTTAAAACTACTTTTCATTAAATGCATGATAGGATCCAACATCATTTTTAGATACTGTAACATACTAAAGGGCGTTGGTACCCCAGTTGTAAGGTTCCTGTACCATTAATACAAAGGTCCAGATCATGTTCTGGAGAATTGAGCTGAAGTCTCACAATGGTATCTGGTTGATTTCAAATTAAAGTATCTAGAATTAAATGTTAAAACCACTGGATCATTATACAAACACGATTGGTTTGAGTGAGGAAATCTACCATCTTCATCACGTCTGGCCTAAACATGACTCAGATCCACAATAACGTGGTTGATTACTCACTCTCCTCTGACGTTGGTGGGTAAGCCAGTCAGGCCGAAGGGCAATTAGACAGTAAAGAATGATTGTGCTAGAACAAATTAAAAAGTTTCCCATTGCCTTAAATCATTTAGCCACCTAGTGTATCAGCTAATTGCACCACATGTTGTAAACCCTTAGAGTGGAGTTTAACAGATGGCAGGATTTCTCACCCTGCCACCAAAAACACGAGTGTGGAAACCACTCCTGCTCTGGATAGTTGCCTTACTACTCTGATAACTGGCTGGAGCCTGGACTTGTGCTCCCAACTGGAGGCAAAGTCTCACCTCTTAGAGATGCTGCTACCTGATTATCTGACAAGTTTCTGATGTCAGTGGTGCATCAGGAAAGTTGATCGTCTGAGAAGTCAAGGAGCACGGAGCTGGATGCAAGCTAAGTAAGGGTAGTGCTGGGATAGGAGGCCATGGAGGGGTGTGCTGGCAGGGAGATGTGGTACAATGTGTAAAGACTGGGGGAAGTGGCAGAATGTATGGGGTGTGTTGTGGCACTGATTGCAAAAAGATGGCATGTTCCATCAAACCCCAGCAGGCTAACTGTTACCTTTCCTCCAGCAATGAGACCTTCCCCTGTAAGCTGAAAGCCTGAGTCGGATACGCGGGGTGGGGGGGAGCGGTGGTGGTGGTGGTGGTAAGTGCTTCTGAAACAGCCATTAATTGGCTAATTAGATAACACAGTGTGGAGCAGGAGGAAAACAGCAGGCCAGGCAGCATCAGACGAGAAATCCCGATCTGAAACGTCAGCTTTCCTGCTCCTTTGGCATTGCCTGGCCTGCTGTGTTCCTCCAGTTCCACACTGTGTTTTCTCTGACTCCAGCATCTGCAGTTCTTACTGTCTCTCATTAATTGACTAATTGTTCACTTATAAGCTCTAATCAGGCCCAGGGCTACTGAGTCACCGTAGGCCTCACCTGCTGCTCTAAAGTCATGACAAAGTTGGAGAAGAGCAAATTGGCAATGGGAGGGTCACCTGCAGGACCACCTCCATCTTCCTAGTTGCTCACCTGCCTCATAAAACTCTGCCCTTTAATATTTCCATCAAACCTTCAGCAAAACATATTAAAGTTTGTGGCGCACAAAACCAAATATCAGCTCCTGTTAAAATATTTCCGAACATCAGGGATTTGGTGGCCTGTTTTGGAAATTTAGCCTGTCTGAAAACTCCTCAGAACAATAGCAATGGCTCTGTAATTACATTTTAACTCGTGAGCAGGATCTTATCTCACTCATGCTTCAGATGCTTATGAATTATGTGTCTATAATATATATTGGCCATAGAATTTCCTAGTAATTAACTGCAAATTATTTCTCGATAAAGTTACAGAAATGCGTCGCAATCATTAATCTTTCAGATTAAATATCATCACACATTAATTATATGCAGAGCACTGATAGCTAGGTCCGCAATGACATCTACTGCAAACAGTAAAAGAGTTCCAGAACTGAATAAAACACCCAATAAAATGAACAGTATATATGTTATGAAATATAATAGAAACCTTGGAATAATTTCAACAGAGAAATTAATTGAGGGGTTCATACAACCTTTGTAAACTTCTTCAGCTTTAATCCTGCTGTTTATGATGTCATCCGAGATCCTGAATTAATTGCTTTACAACTACTCTAGGTTAGTAATCTTACAACTTTGGATTTACATTGTACATACCCCCTAATAGACTATCCAGGAAAACAAGTGCACACTCACTATCCCTTCATGAAAAATAACACAAATGAAGACATTATTAATGTCTTTTTTAACAGTGTCTAAAATCTGTCTGGTCATAACAATGCTGTCTTTCCACCAGAACAAACAGGTGATCAGCAGAATGGTGAGGCCACTGTATCTGATACTGGCCGACGTGGTTTGGAAAGAAGGAAGTTAGGCAGGAATACACAAAAGCAGTCAACTTAGTTTCATCACAGCATTGGAATCTTTCCTTGGACAGCATTATAGATGGTCAAAAGAAAAAAAAACAAAATAATGTATTCTTAGATAGCAAAATGACAACGTTAAGAATTGAAATACTGGTATTTCTGCAGCCAAAACTAATGCCATGTCATTAAAATGCATTGGTCCTACTCAGTTCACACTTTTAGCTTGTTTTTGTAAAGTCATCCAACTATTTTCAAAAGGGTAAATTCTGTGGTTAGAAGAAGATCAAATCAAAATTCTGTACATATACACTATTGCTTGTAACAGTAGCAAAAAAGGATCAGGAATTTAACTTCAACTGCTGGGGACTGCATGGGAATATCAGTTCTTTAGTATTGCTCATAATTTGAGAGTCCTTTGTATTCCTATAAATCCATTGCAAAAATGATTAATTTGCAAAACTTTTAAAGTGAACGAGTCTGCAAGGCATTACTAATTATTCTACGAACAAATAAAAAATGTCAAAATTTGATTTCGTCAAAACATGAAGAGGAGGTTTGTCACTGGGGACGCAACAACTTCTGACCTGGGGAAGAAAGTATTGAGAACTAGATTGCCTGATATTCCCTTGTCTTATTAGTTACAAAGTATTAGAATTGTGATATAATGATGGTAAAGGGGTTAAAAGAACTTTATGAGATCTGTTCATTTCAACAAAAGAGGTCATATTTCCAGGGACAATTACATGATTCTTGATATGCTGCCATATTATGTGACTAAACCTGTATTATGATTGTAATTTATTTTAAGATTATTGTACCATCAAGAAATTGTCAGGTCCTCCATGACTAGAAATGAATTAATTAATGGACCCTGTCTGCATTAGATTTCTTGGTTAATCATGAGTTATAACTCAGATTTGCCTGGTGCATGTCAGCCTTGACTCTCAGCTTGGGGTTGGGGGAAACACGGAAACAGATGGTCTGAAATCCACAGAAGTGTGAAATACGCTGTGACTCTCACCGGGGTCTAACTGCCAGCTGCAGCCAGGCTACCTCTCCATATGCAGACCATCACTGACCATCTGCAAAGGGTGAGCAGGGCAAAATAAATACCTGTTTACTTGACAGTAACACTGCTGACTGCTTCCCACACCTACTAAACCATGTGTGGAAGCCTCTATTCCTGTGATTCCATTTTGCAAAAAAAACATTAGTAATTAAGCCACAGATGCAGTGAGAAGATTTTTACCACCAAAACAAAGTCACATTGAAATTTTGATTTGATTCCAAAAATGCTGTCACTGCAGGAATTATTTAGTATATTTCTCTGTTAATGCAAATAGGCATTTAAATGAAGATGGATTTGAATTTGTCTGTGCATCATGTGTGCTATGCCAGGATTGCATGCAAAGAATGGAGCAAAAACAAAATTGGAATGGTCATCAGTACAAAAGGTATTAAATATAGTATCAGCATCAGTGCTATTTTCCTTTGATATCATTCTTTCGCTCATAAAACTGGCACACTGTTTCCTCTATAACTTCACTTCTGTGGTATTAATGCATAACTTGAAATTCTTTTTGCCCAACTTTAAAATAAAGACCCAAGGTAACATAGTGAACAAAGCTTGTCATTGGTCTTTGTGCAGATGATGAACTCTGCCATCTAACCAGATCAGTTGTTCTGCTCTTGCAGATTTTCTTGGCACTAGACTTGTTCACCACAGTTGAATTTCACCCAATTCAAGATAAGCGTGCTGTCCATTTGAAGGGTTCTGTTCATTCGCCTACATTTTCATCACACTTTGATAATGCCATTGTCTCACTTCAAACCCTGTGATTAGCACACCCACATGTTCTATCATTTTCATATTTTTACTTTCATTTGCTCCACCACAATTTAGACTCATGATGGTATCCATTTTAGCATCATTTTCTATTTCTTCTGTGATTGCCTAGTGATAATTTGAGAATGCATCTAGATATGCCTAGCAGTTGTCATTATCACAGTTGCTTTGGAGGTACCAATACTGTGTTTGCACAAGCTCATGTCTGAAGGAGCATCTGGCTCCATATTCTGCACCTTTACCATCTGTAATGAATTGAATACAACTGTAACCATCCCTAACTGCTGGTCTGACCAGATGGTCTACACTGCTACACCAGATGATGAAAATGCTGATTGAGAAGCTATAATTCCTGCAATTTCTCTCTGGAAACATCACCTTCTTCCCCACAGCAAACTGCATTCGTTGCATCCCATTCAGCTGAGATTGTGTTCCAGTGACATTTATTCCATCAACCATATTTCTAAGCATTTCATGCTTCACTGTTAAGAAATATTGGACAAGTGTTGCTGGTTTAGAATGAACATTTAACATACGAGATTTAGATTCTCAGTTTTTGGTGATCAAAGAACACTCTGTAATATATTAAAGTCCTACAGCTCACACACCTCAAGTCAACTTTTTCATTATCATTTCATATATCTATATTTATAATAATAACTACCAAAGATAACTTGTCAGGGTGCAAATCTATCTTCCTCTTAAGGCTACATTACTTTGCACCTTGAAGTTCTCTAGCTGCACTACAGCCTTACAGGCATCTTAAGGTCTAAAAAACTCGACAAATCTATCTCTCAAATTCACCAAGTTTTACTTGTTAACTGCCAAATCAACATGCTGTATAAAAATAAGGACAAAAAGTTAAGATGCAGGCAGAATTACTCCTGGTATAATTATGGCCTTCTTCCAAGTTCACTTTACTTCCATCAGCAATCCACTTTATACCCTGCTTTCCTTTTGGTTTTAGAAATTCCAGTTCCAGGACTCTGAGATGTATGACGCCATCAGAAATGCCCATTGGCATGTATTCTATAAATTGGATGGCAGAGATTCCTGCATTTGCCCAACTTCTCAACTGCAAACATATCAAGTTGCCATGATGGACCTTTTAAGATAACCTTACGGCCGCTGTTTGATCTGCTGTTAGCAGTCAACCTCACTGAACATTTCTGAGAGTTCATAAACAATCAACAAAAAGCCTCACTAAATTTTTTTGGAGTTTTTTTTCTCAATGAATGGCTCACTGTATCAACATCCTTAAAATTCATCACTTCATCACAAAACATGTAACATTCGTTGTGAGTTATGCTAATTGGAGATATATATCCTTATACGTCCAGATGATACTGTACCTGCAAATTCTTATTGGATTTAATTGTTATTCTAAATGATCTTGTCAACACTATCAAAACTGTAAATTCAGATCTTAATATATTCAAGTCGATGTTGACACCTACTGATCGTGACACTCAACACATTAAAACCTCCTTCTGACGATGCATGGTGCAAACCCAGTCAATGGCCTGGCTTAGTGGCTTTCACAAAAGAGGCATCACCAGCAAATACAAATAGAAATTGCTGGAGAAATTCAATAGATCTGGCAGCATCTATAGAGAAAAAGTAGGGTTAACGTTTCCAATCCAGTGACCCTTCTTCAGAACCTGGCAAATACCACCTTTGGCACTGGCCAACGTAACCCAGCTTGGTGGCCTATTAGAAGAAAGCAAGTTATCAAAACGTTAAAACTGAAACATAACAAGTGTCTTTTGCTTAAGATTCTATTCTCAGTCAGTTTTTTTATTTTCATATTTTGAGTCCTCAGAATATAACAGATCAGTTGAACGTCATGGCAATATTAAAATTGTGTAAAATGTTGAAGTATGTATTCATATACAATGTCCTTGCATAATTTGTTGGCCTCAGTAGCATTATTGTTCCAGATGAGTAGATCCTAGCTTTTTACGTTTTCTTCAGTGTGGCATGAAATCAGCCAATGCATTGACCTACCAGTCACTGTTCAGTTGGTAGCACTTTAATTTTTAGGTCAGAAACTTGGAGGTTCATCTCACCCCAGTGACTTGAGCACAACAATCAACCCTACAATGTAGTACTATACTGTCTGAAGTGCCACCTTTAGGATGTTAAACTGTGTCCCGAACTACCCTCCTGATAGACATTAAGCATCCCATTTCACTATTTCAAAGAGTAGGAGAATTATTCTCTGTGGCTAGGTCAATATTTACTCTTCAACAAATATCACCGAAAGACTGGGAAACAATAAGTTCTGAAGAGTTCTGAGTTGTGAAGAAAGGTCACTGGACTTGAAACATTGATGTAGCCTTTTGCCTGATGTTGTCAGGGCTACTGAGTTTCTCCAAAAATTTCTGGTTATTTTGTTTCAGATTTTCAGCATCTGCAGTAATTTATTTTATTTGGTCATAAAAATATTGCCAGGTCATTGTCATATTACTGCTTGTGGGAGGCTGCTCAGCTCAGATTGGCTGCCATGTTCCTAAATTGGATGTTTCTAAACTTTAGAAATATTTCAAAGGCTGCAAAATGTTTTCAAATGCCAATTGGCTATGAAAGACATTATAAATACACATCTTTCTTTTTTTCTAGAGAGCCAAAAACTGACATATATGTGATTTGAGCACAGCACAATAATTGGCTTAAATATTTAGAACAGGAATAATCTAGGATCTTGCTGCAATCAGATATCTAAAACTGACAGGACTATGTTGTAGATACCTGTGGAAAAAATATCTCACAGTGATATACTTTAAGCATAGCAACTGGTATTGATGAAATATGCAATGAAGGCACGGTGGCTCAGTGGTTAGCACTGCTGCCTCACAGTGAATCTGTGTGGAGTTTGCATATTCTCCCTGTGTCTGCGTAGGTTTCCTCTGGGTGCTCCAGTTTCCTCCTACAGTCTACAGATATGCAAGCCAGGTGGATTAGCGATGGGAAAATGCAGGATTACAGGGATAGGGTAGGAGGATTGGTCAGGGTAGGATGCGCTTCAGAGAGTCAGGGTGGACTCGATGACCCAAGTGGCTTGCTTCCACATTTCAGAGATTCTGTGTCTATCTGCCAGGGATACACTAAATAATTAATCATAAGTCTCCTCTACATTGGGGAAATGAAGCATAGACTTGGTGACCACTTTGCAGAATATCTACGTTCTGCTCGCAAAAGCGACCCTGAAGTACCTATTGCCCGCCATTTTAATGCACCACCCTGCTCCCTGACCAACACCTCTGTCTCTGACTTGCTGCAGTGTTCCAGTGAAGCCCAACGCAAGCTGGAGGAACAACATCCCATTTTCCACTTGGAATCCTACAGCCCTCTGGACTCAATATTGAGTTCAATAATTTTAGGGCCTAAACTCTCCCATGTCCCAGCTCCCTACTCCACACACTAGGCCTTGTTACCATGTAGTCTGCCATTACACACCACCTGTTGTTCGTCACTAATAGTCCCCAGTAACAACTACTCACCATCCCATCCCGATCGTTAGCAACTCCTTTGTCCAACTGTCTTTCTCTTTCTTTGGGCTCTATCCTATTGTTTACTCCTTACCACCCCGCCCCCGGCCCAGCCTCACTATTTTCTGTATATAAACTGACATTTTCCCGGCCATCATTAGTTCTGAGGAAGGGTCACCGGACCCAAAACGTTAACTCTGTTTTCTCCTCCACAGCTGCTGCCAGACCTGCTGAGCTTTTCCAGCAATTTTGTTTTTGTTTCTGATTTAAAGCATCTGCAGTTCTTTTGGTTTTTACTTAATCATAAGTGATATTTATTTACATTTAGTTTTAAAATGGAGAAAATGTCAAAAAACTGCATAGATATAAGCAGCTTTGTTTAAATCGAATGAAGTACACATTTCATTCTAGAAGTAGCTAGAGAGTGCATCAGGAACAATAACCATTTGTTTGAAAACTCTTCTTCCACATTATTCATGGTAATCAATTTGGACTATCCAAAGAGAAGCAACATTTGACATTGGAACGAATTTGAATTATTTTTCTCCTTTTAATCTCTTACCCTTTAAGCTCAGCATTTTATGCAGTATTGTAATACAGAAACAAAGAAATATATAAACTGGGGACAGGATGAGGCCATTTGGCCCTTTGAGGCTGTTCTGCCATTCGTTGTGATCATGGCTGATCATCCAACTCAATATACTGCTCCCACTTTTTCCCAATATAGACACAAATCCATTTCGTATTTGGATACAATTACAAAAAACCAGGGCTGCAAATATTTGGCAGGCATATCATGTGAAAATAGATGCAACTGCAAATTTATCTGAAGCTTTAATAAAGAGTTAAGGAAGATATAAGAATGAAACAATTCTAGACATACCAGCATGGACAGAGAATTGGTTAGCTGACAGGAGGCTGAAGGGTCCCAACCTGAAATATCAGCTTTCCTGCTCCTCTGACACTACCTGGCCTGCTGTGTTCCTCCAGCTCCACACCGTGTTATCTCTGACCCTAGCTTCTGCAGTTCTTGCTATCTCAGGATAAACTGACTGTTTTTGGATTAGCAAGCTGTAACAAATAGACTGCCACCGAGATCTGTTCCAGGGCCTCATTATTTACAATGCATGTAAATGACTCGAATGAAGGGTCTGAGCATATCGTAGTGACATTTATTGATGGCACAAAGACAAGCAGAATGGTTGGTTCCAAAGTGGACACAAAAAGGATCTTCAGTATTGTGCTCAGTAACCACCGTTTGAAAATTTTCTGGTTCAGCACACTCACTTCAGCAGGAAGTGACAGAAAATATGGGATTCTCACTCTGGGGTGTGGTGAGGTGGGAGTGGTGTGAGCGTGAGTGTGAGTGTTCAGGTCCACGTCCTCTGGGAAGAGTCCAGATGCAGCCACCCAGCCTTTATCCGACATACATCTCCATTTCCTACGCCCGATGCAGCCACCCAGCCTTTATCCTACATACATCTCTATTTCCTACGCCCAATATATGCGAACACAGGTCAGCCCCATTGGCCGTCATAGCCTCTATCTCAACAAATGGCACTTCCATACCAACACTCCCAACATACACTCCACACAAAACAAATGAACTTTTTTTTATTTACTCGTGGAGGGCATGGGCTTCGCTGGCTGGGCCTGCATTTTATTGCCCGTCTCTAGTTGCTCTTGAAAAGGTGGTGGTGGCCTGCCTTCTTAACCTGTTGCAATCTATGTGTTGGAGACAGAGCCATAAACCTATTGTGAAAGGCGTAACAGGGTTTCGGTATGACAACATATTTTCAAGTTAAGATGGAGAGTGGCTTGGAAGGGAACTTGCTGATGCTGGCATTCCCATATATCTGCTGCTCCTGTCCTTCTAAATCGTAATGGTTATTGGTTTGGAAGGTGCTGTCCAAGGACCTTTGCAAATTTCTGCAGTGCATCTTGTGGTTAGTACACACTGTTGCTACTGAACATTGGTGCAGAGAGGGTGGATGCTTGTGGATGTGATGCTAATCAAGAGAGCTGCTTACTCTAGGATCACTTCTTGAGTGTTGCTGGAGCTGCACCCATCCAGACAAGTGGGGAGTATTCCATCACACTCCTGATTTCTGCCTTGTGGATGGACAGGTTCTGGGAAATCAAGAGCTATGTTACTTGCTACAGTATTTTTAGTCTCTGACATGCTGTTGTAGCCATTGTATTTACATGCTGAGTCTAATTTAGATTCTGGTCAGTGGTAGCCCCCAGGTGTTGATAGTGGGGGATTCAGGGATGGCAATGATATTGAATGTCAAGAGGCAGGGATTAGATTATCTCTTATAGGAGATGGACATTGCCTGGTAATATGAGACGTGATTGTTACTTGCCACTTTTCAAGCCTGGATATTGTCTAGACATTTGAGCATAGATCGTTTCCATATTTGAGGACTCATGAATGGTGCTGAACATTGTGCAGTCACCAACAAATGTCCCCACTTCTGACCTTATGATGGAGGGAAGGTCATTGATGAAGTAGCTGAAGATGGTTGGGCCTAGGACACTACCCTGAGGAACTCCTGTGGAGATGTCCTGGAGCTTAATCGACTGTTCTCCAACAACAACAACTATCTTCCTCTGTGTCAGGTATGACTCCAACCATTGGAGAATTTTCTCCATGTTCCCACTAACTCCAGTTTGGCTGCGATCCTTGCTGCTGCATTCATTCAAAAGTAGCTTTGATATCAACTTTACAGTAACAATGTCGATTATGAAAAATGTTTTAAGAAGTCATTCATTGATTATTGTCTTTTAAAAACTGCTTTTCCTGTCGCCCCAATGGGACCAATCAGCCAGGCTTTCAAAGTATCAATGGTAGAAATGGCAATAATTAAATGACTCATTGTCCTGTACATATTGAGTATTTGAGAAATTGATCTGACTAAAAAAGGTTGTCCCTAAAACAATGTTTTTCATTGGGTGCTGGACACTCAGCTGAGCCCCACTGTGCATTGGAAAGACAAATAATTATATGTTTTATTTCTTTTATTGGACATGGGCATTGCTAGCTAGGCCAGCACACATGGCCCATCTCTAACTGTCCAGAAGGTTGTTAAGAGTCAACCACATTGCTCTGGATCCAGAATCATATGTAAGTCAGACTAGAAAGCAATGGCAGATTTCCTTCCTTAACAGAAGGATATTAGTGAATCAGACGGATTTTACAACAATCAATATTATATACATGGCTAGCAATTTATTGCCACTCAATTCAAATTTCATCTTCAGCTGTAGTGGGATTTGAATCCACCTCCCCAGAATATTAGCCTGGGGATCTACATTGCTCAACCAGTGACAGTACCAGTACATAATCATCTCCCTGTATTTCAAGCAGAATGGAGAGCTAAAATAGTGAAGAATTGCTACAGCTGTACAGGCCTTCATCTGGAATGTTATGAAGGGATATAACCGCACCAGAAGCAGTTCAGAGAATGTTCATGTGGCTGATTGCTGGGATGAAGTGGTTGGCTGATGGGGAAGATGTGACCAGTTGAGTCCTATTTTCACTGGCTTTTCAAAAGAATGAGATGTGATCTTAGTTAAATGTATACAATTTTGATGGTACTTGACAGGGCGGATATTTATAAGGGTCTAGAACTAGGGGCACAGTTCCAAACCAGAGAGGCTTCCATTTAAGATAGCTATGGGGAGAGAATTTTTTTCTTTCAGAAGGGCATTGAAGTATGGAATTCTGTCTCCCAGACAACTGTGGTGGTTGGGTTATTGAATATATTCGAGGCTGGATTAGATTTTTTATTGACAAACAGAACATAGAACATAGAACATTACAGCACAGTACAGGCCCTTCGGCTCTCGATGCTGTGCCGACCTGTCATACCGATCTCAAGCCCATCTAACCTACACTATTCCATGTACGTCCATATGCTTATCCAATGACGACTAAATGTACCTAAAGTTGGCGAATCTACAACCGTTGCAAGCAAAACGTTCCATTCCCTTACTACTCTCTGAGTAAAGAAACTACCTCTGACATCTGTCCTATATCTTCCACCCCTCAATTTAAAGCTATGCCCCCTCGTGCTCGCCGTCACCATCCTAGGAAAAAGGCTCTCCCTATCCACCCTATCTAACCCTCTGATTATTTTATATGTTTCAATTAAGTCACCTCTCAACCTTCTTCTCTCTAATGAAAACAGCCTCAAGTCTCTCAGCGTTTCCTCATAAGACCTTCCCTCCATACCAGGCAACATCCTAGTAAATCTCCTCTGCACCCTTTCCAAAGCTTCCACAGGTAAGAAAGTTGAGGTCAGGTCAGATCAGTCATGATTTGATTAAATGGTAGAGCAGGTTCAAGGCCTACTCCTGCTCCTACTTCTCAACATCTTAAGTGACTGCTCACTTTCTGGATCAGTGCACTGGAAGCACTGTCAACTACTGTCACAGATTAATTCTCTTTCCCTTCCAACAAATCTGGACAGTTCTTGAATAAACAACTTTTCCAGTTTGAACACAAAGAACACATGCATCAGGACTCCAACTCCAAGGAAAATAGCATGAAATGTTCTGACGTTATAAGATATGATGACTGGAGAATGCTGAACTTCAAGTACATTTTGAATTATATCATTTGTGTTGAATGTGCATGGGGTAATCAGTAACTTGGCCAGAGTCTAATGGGTATAGATGGAATAATTTTAATAAATAAAGAATTATTAATAGATCAAAAAATTGTCGTGCACATCAAAAGAGATTACCATAAGACATAGGAGCGTTAGTTGGGCCATTCAGCCCATCGAATCTGCTTCACCATTCAATCCTGGCTGATAAGGTCCTCAACCCCATTCTCCCGCTTTAGCTCTGCAACCCTTGATCCCCATGACAACCAAGAACCTATCTATCTCTGTATTAAATATACTGAATGATGTGGACTCCACAGCCCTAAGTTGCAGTGAATTCCATAGATTCACCATTCTCTGGCTGAAGAAGTTTTTCCTTGTCTCCGTCCTAAAAGGTCTTCTGTTTACTCTAAGGCTGTGCCCTTAGGTCCTAGTCTCTCCAACCAATGGAAGCATCTTCCCAACATCCTCTCTGTCCATGCCATTCAGTATTCTGTTAGTTTCAATTAGGTACCCGCCCCCCCACCCCCCCGTCATCCTTCTAAACTCCAATGAGTATAGACCCAGAGTCCTGAGACCATTCTCATGAACATCCTCTGAACCTGCTCTAGGGCCAATATATCTTTTTGGGGCCCAAAACTGTGCATAATACCCCAAATGTGGCCTGACCAGAGTCTTATAGGGTCTCAGAAGTACATCTTTGCTCTGATATTCAAGTACTATCAAAATAAATGCCAAAGTTGTATTTGCCTTCCTAACTACTGATTCAACCTAAGATAATAAAATGTGAGGCTGGATGAACACAGCAGGCCAAGCAGCATCTCAGAAGCACAAAAGCTGATGTTTCGGGCCTAGACCCTTCATCAGAGAGGGGGATGGGGTGAGGGTTCTGGAATAAATAGGGAGAGAGGGGGAGGCGGACCGAAGATGGAGAGAAAAGAAGATAGGTGGAGAGGGTATAGGTGGGGAGGTAGGGAGGGGATAGGTCAGTCCAGGGAAGACGGACAGGTCAAGGAGGTGGGATGAGGTTAGTAGGTAGATGGGGGTGCGGCTTGGGGTGGGAGGAAGGGATGGGTGAGAGGAAGAACCGGTTAGGGAGGCAGAGACAGGTTGGACTGGATTTGGGATGCAGTGGGTGGCGGGGAAGAGCTAGGCTGGTTGTGTGGTGCAGTGGGGGGAGGGATGACATGTCCATCATGGGCCTCCTGCAGTGCCACAATGATGCCACCCGAAGGTTGCAGGAACAGCAACTCATATTCCACCTGGGAACCCTGCAGCCTAATGGTATCAATGTGGACTTCACCAGTTTCAAAATCTCCCCTTCCCCCACCGCATCCCTAAACCAGCCCAGTTCGTCCCCTCCCCCCACTGCACCACACAACCAGCCTACCTCTTCCCCTCCACCCACTGCATCCCAAAACCAGTCCAACCTGTCTCTGCCTCGCTAACCTGTTCTTCCTCTCACCCATCCCTTCCTCCCACCCCAAGCCGCACCCCGATCTACCTACTAACCTCATTCCACCTCCTTGACCTGTCCGTCTTCCCTGGACTGACCTATCCCCTCCCTACCTCCCCACCTATACCCTCTCCACCTATCTTCTTTTCTCTCCATCTTCGGTCCACCTCCCCCTCTCTCCCTATTTATTCCACAGCCCTCACCCCATCCCCCTCTCTGATGAAGGGTCTAGGCCCGAAACGTCAGCTTTTGTGCTTGTGAGATGCTGCTGGGCCTGCTGTGTTCATCCAGCCTCACATTTTATTATCTTGGATTCTCCAGCATCTGCAGTTCCCACTATCTACTGATTCAACCTGCAAGTTTACCTTGAGAGAATCCTGGACTAGAACTCCCAAGTTTTTTTGTATTTCAGACTTCTGAATTTTCTCCCCATTTAGAAAATATTCCATATTTCTATTCTTCTTACTAAAGTTCATGACCTCACACTTGCCCATGTTGTACTCCATTTGCCACTTCTTTGCCCACTCTCCTAACCTGTCCAAATCCTTCTGCAGCCTCCCCACTTCCTCAATACTACCTGTCCCTCTACCTGTCTTTGTATTGTCTGCAAACCTAGCCAGAATGCCCATAGTTCCTTCATCTAGATCATTAATGTATAAAGTGAAAAGTTGTGGTCCCAACATTGACCCTTGTGGGACACCACTTATCACCGGTTGCCATCCTGAGAAGGACCCTTTTAACTCCACTGTCTGCTTTCTACCAGACAGCCAACCTTCTATCCATGCTGGTCCCAAACGTATTTTGTTGGGCACAACAATTCTATGCAAAAAGTTTTTAAATGCTCCCATAATAAGGAAATAAAAGGATCTTCTCTTCATCCAACTGTTTTTGCAATATTTTAATATTATTTTGGCTAAAGGTCCATTCCTGATTTTCCACAAGCATCATCCCACCCAAAACTCCAGTGCGCCTATCCAACTCAACATTATGTGCACTCATTTCTGTTACTGGCTGCTGATCCTACAACATTTCTATCATCATGTTTAAATCCGATCATGATCTTAATCTGCCTAACGGTAACCTCAAGGGCCCTGAAATGTACCCTGCTCATTTTTCTGACTCGGGCCTCTGTAAACCCAACCTTCCTGTTGGAAGACAGGTCCAAGCCATCTCGGACTGATGCTGCCTCAATTCCTCTGCCTCTCCAGTGCCCTCTCCTCTTTTAGATTTTCCTTTGATCACCTCTCCTACTGTGTACGTTCCCAATCCAAAGCCCATTCTTTTTGATTAGACCTCTGTGGAGCACCGCGGGAGGTTTCTCTACATGCTGTTGTTTTTGCTCTCTTACCTATGTCAGGGGAATTTTTACTATCTAAATCTATTCTTGCTGATGTTGTCTTCATTGAGTGGCTGTTGATGCTTAAAAAGACTTCCTTGAAAAGTGTACACACCTGTCTACTACAAATTAAGTGCATGTAACAAAATACATTGCATAAATACAGATTTGTGCTGATAATATATTTAGTTTTCACCTTACCAAGTGATTATTCGGAGGAGACTAAATCATGGGAATCACTGGAATCACCTAAAAGTTTCTTTTACAAAGTTCTTTTCAGAAAGTTCGACACAAGTCTAAGATTTTGCCAGAGCACTGAATATATCTGTTTGCATCATCAAAATTTGTGTTGATATAACTTTCCTACAGCATCTTAGCACCTCAGAAAGACTAACCATTATCAATTCAGCAATTACCAGCTCATCAGTAAGCAGAAAATCATTATTACCATCTCAGCACAGGCTGGATAGCAATTATGACTATCCTGGAGGAGGACAACTCTATTACAAGGAGACTCAGAGTTTGATTATTAGAAATCGGAATGGATCTGTCCCCTCACTAAACATGGGCAGACAAAACCTGAATCAGGTCGCATCAGGCTCTGTTGCTAAATGTACACAGATAAAACCAATTCTGTTCCAAATGAACTCGCATATCCTCAGCATGTCAAATCTTTGAACTGAATTCCTGTGCTGTTCCTCTGCCAGTTGAAATGCCAGCAGAAAGATGGCTGGCTTTGGTCTGTGGGGGGTGCTACCGTCTTCAGAGGGGGAGAGATTTGAAATGCTTACAACTAATCAATACAAAAAGAATGAACCTGAACCTCTTCATTTCTAACACTGTGGAAATATGTCAATACAGGGATTAAAGTGATCTGTCTTATTGATTCCCAAAGGACAGGCCTCCCCCTGAGGTGCTATCACAACACCAACAGCACTGCAGTAATGTGTTTGCCTTCTCAACCATAAAAACTACAAATTACTGCTCTGAGGGGAACACACTGTCCCCTGAGCAGGCAGGCAGATTACTGAGCTATTTACCTGAATCACTGCCGGCTGCAGACACTGAGAAGTAAGGTGAAATGAAAACAGGCAACATCTACATTACACTGAGAAATTAGGGAAACGAGGGAGAGATTGTTTGGGTGCCAACAAATAGGACAACCAAAAACGGAACTGACGAAAAGGAAAAATGTTAAAAACATTAAGCAGGAAAGACAAAGATTTGGCCAGATTAGTAGATATCTTTTCCACATACAATAAAATTGTCAATTATATTTGCTTCGTAAGAGAGGTTTTCCTGCTTCTTACTTCAGATTGAAGAACATCCATAAACCGGCCATGTATTTTATCTCTCATGTATTTTATACTGGCTGCCAACATCCCTGATTTCATTAATTCACTGATTTCCCAGTGCTACAGATATAAAACAAACAATTGCCCTTCTGGAAGATGTTATTACATTAGCTGGAATCAGCAAGGTTACTTGCTAGGTGTGGGACCCAAATTTTGTCTTTAAAAATGGTATTATAAATGGGCTTGGAGTAGCAGGGAGAAAGTGGCACAAATCTGGGTATAGCACTGGTCAACATACATGCAGAAAGGCATTTGAAGCTGTTCAGAGAAGATTTTCTCGATTAATACCTGGAAGAAGTGGATTTCCTTATGAGGACAGGCCTAGGCCTGCATCCTCAGGAGTTTAGAACAGTCAGAGATGGCTTACTTGAAACATATAAACTGAGGGGACTTGAACGGGTGGATGTTGAGAGCATGTTTCCTCTTGTGGGAGAATTAAGAACTAGGGGTCATAGTTGAAAATTAAGTGGATGCCATTTAAAACAGAGATTAGGAAGCACTTTTTCTCTCAGAGGGTTATGATTTTTTGAATTCCCTTCCTCAAAAGGCCGTGCAAGCAGGATCTTTAAACATTAAGGCAGAGATAAATAGATTACCAAGAAGATGAAAGATTGGGTGAAAGATTGGATGAAATCAGATCAGCTTCAATCTGATTGAATGACGGAGCATACTTGCAGGGTCGAGTGGCCTAAGTTTGTTTCTCGTACATATGCTCATAAAAGGAATAATAGTTGGAGAGGCAGAACAGTTTACTGACTAAACATAAATAATCAGAACTGGTTCTTTCAAAGAATGAACCAGAAAAGACATCTGCTACAAGAACTCTACATATGAGCTGTGCAACAGCAAATTGGCAAACTGATTAGCATAGGTGTACTTGCTGCGATGATCGTGGGTCACCACATTGTTCCTTAATGGAAGGAAGCAACTACCCAGCCCAACCAAGAGAAGATTATACTTTCAACCAAAATGCATTTTTGGGATTTTTCTATGGATTGCTGAGAAAATATCCGCAATAAGAGCATCTAAAACAATTTAAAATGAATGTATTCAACAGAACGTCAACATACTGGGACTGCAATTGACATTGGGATTAAAAGCATGGATTAGTTTACATATTCCTCTGACCAGTCATCAGCACTATTTTTCTAAAGCTGGATTTGGTTCTTTCATTGGCTGGAACCCATTGTTTGAATCTCTGCCTCTCATGGTGTCACGCAGAGTGGTTATACACTGAAAATGTCTCTCTAAGATCAATCCAGTGTCCTACTGGAACTCAAGTGACCTGGAAGTGCAAAGGTCTCTCACAGTGAGTCAGGGAAGCACCACATAAAGTCTTCACTGGGCACATTAGTGAAGGCTGAGACACGAGTGACTTTCACAAAATCAGGGCAGCAAGATTTAATCATGTTGAAATGCATCAAAATTATACGCAACTGAACTATTAAGCACCTCAATGAGCTTCCCGTTGCTAACTGGTAAGTTTCCTGTTTAGTTATCTTGTTGCTAATCCCTTGGTCTTTCTACTGTCAGGAGTTTTATGCTTGGCCTCCTGCCCACTGCCGATCTCCCAAACTTGCCGATGCCACACAATCTAGTCATTTGCATTAGGCTGCACTTATACTGATTCTCAGTTTTGTTGTGAAGTGGTTTCTACACACTAAATCTTTCATAAAATTATAGAAATCAGGAACCAGGAACATTTTGTAAACTTACCTATAATTGGTTTTAACAGTAATGAGCAACATTCAGGTTCATATAAGATAAAAATATACAAGATATAACTTTGCAAAGGAAGATAAAAATGATTCTTAACTGGCAAATTAGGTTTTCAAAATCATATTCTGAAGAAAAATAAACAAAAACCCTTAAGTCTGACCTGGGTTGTTGCAACCTGTGTGGCTACATAAATAGATGAACAATCTCTGTTGTCCATTGTAATGTTTACAGCAAACAGACATAGAGTCATTCAGTCATACAACATGGAAACAGGCCCTTCAGCCCAAACTGGTCCATGTTGGCTCAATGGTAGGTAGGTTCACAGGCCTCCAGCCCAAGAAACAACATTCAACCATCACCCCCTCCTACCTACCATTGAGTCAATTTTGAATCCCTGGAGCCCATGCGACTTAACCTGCATGACTAGCCTGCTGAGCAGGACCTTGTCAAAGGCTTTACTAAAGTCCATACAGACAACATCCACTGCCCTATCCTCATCCATCCTCTTGGTTACTTCATTGAAAATTTTTTTTAGATTTGTCCGACATGACATCGAGGGCTCAAATCCATGCTGACTATCCCTGATCAGACCTTGCCTATCCAAGTGTTGTTGATCTTGTCTCTCAGTATCCTCTCCAATAACTTATCTACCACTGATGTCAGGCTCACTGGTCTGTAGCTCCCTGGCTTGTCTTTGCTACTTTTCTTAAACAACATTAGCTACAACTTCTAGAACTTCACCAGCGGCTAAAGATGAAGCAAAAATTTTTGCAAGGGCTTCTGCAATTTCTTCCCTAGCCTCCCACAGCATCCGAGAACGGACTTGATCAGGCCCAGGGGATTTATTCGGCATAATGCACTTTAAGGCTGCAAACACTGCCTCTCTGGTAATATGTATGTGGTCCAAACATCCCCACTTGTATCTCTTAATTCCTTAGCATCCATGATTCTCTCCTCAGTAAACACTGAGGAGAAATATTCATTAAAAATCTCCCAACATCTCTTGTGGCTCTACACATAGATGGCCATGCTCATCTTTAGGGGCGTCCTATTCTCTCCCTACCCACCATTCTACTCTCAATATAGCTATAGAAACTTCTGGGATTAGAATTAACCTTATCTGCCAGATCCATCTCATAATCTCTTTTTGTTCTTCTGTTTTCCATCTTAAGCGTGCTCTTATGCTCTTTATTGTCATCTAGGGATTTACTTGAGCCCAATAGCTTGAACATAAATGCATCTTTATGGTAACTTGTCATTTTTATATCCTGGAGCTAGGACATCAAATTGAACTGAATTCGGAATTCTACCTTCTGACACATATAGGAATGCCAAGTTAGAATTCACAAATTCAATGATTTTCTTTCCGATAACTCTCACTTCAAACACACTGAAACAGATCATCCATAAATTGATGAACTTAATAGCTAGAAGCGCGTCTGTTTGATCCATTTTGTAATTGTCTCCCAAAACACAGGCACAAATTAACCTGCCAATTTACAAACTCAGTGACCAGAGCAGTTACCCTCTATTATGATGCTCTCGATCATGAGGCCACATACTAACCACAAAATCAGGAGCTCGAGAGCAGTCACGTACTCTCTGCCCCTACCTGCTGATCCCCCTCTATGAGCTGCGCATTGGGAATAAGGAAATAATCAAGTAGTTTGTCCTTAAGGAATGCATTGGTAAGTGCAATGGGAAAGCTCTCAGCTCGAAGATTGTATTCAATAAAAACACTAGAGAAGTTCAGAAACACACACACAAAAAGAAATCTTATTAAGTCTTAATAATTCTACAGTTGAAGGAGGCAACTGACAATATCACAAAGCCAATTTTTGAGGTTTAATCTTTGTAATATGCAAACCCGGTGAAAGTAAAATTGCAGATATAACTTAATTTCAAGGATTTTTAAAAAAAGTGATTAGCCAAAGTGCAGTGAATTTGTCATGAAAGAGGATCAAATAATACAGTGAAATTGCAGGAACAAACCAACTATATAGGTCTTGACTCTCACGCATATTAAAACCCCATATGTAAAAGCTTAACTGTTCTTTTTGCACCACAACATTCAATGTAAAGTCACTAAATCCAAATCTGAACTCACAGGATCTACATAATTCCCATGCGCTTATAGCATTTGTGAATCATTTTACTCTATCATTTCAAAAGCTGTATTTATATTCAGCATGATATCTGGATGAAAAATACTTTTGGGAGTCACCACGTCTTTATATTTTCTCAGAGAGATTGTATCAATTTTGAGGTCCCTGACTTTTTAGATGACCAAATTTCAAGCAGTCCTTTGTTTTTAGCAGCTACAAAATTGCAGGTGATTACAGACTCACAAACAGTCCCATGTTTGAAATATTGTGACATTTGATTGCACCGATCTCTCCAACAGAGAAAACCTCGAGGTCATGTTTATTGTTGACTCCTGTTTTCTACCCCATGCTCAATTAGAGAATTGTGCAAGTAACATAAAACAAGGTAGAACTGTGCAGCACAAAATGATCAAGGCCATTCGGTGCATCACATCTGTACTGGTTCATTGAAAATGTTATACTGAAGAGCCATCCACTTTATTATTCCCTTATTAGTTTACACATATCTTTAAGTTTTTAATATTTACTAAAATGATATTATTAATTAAGGTATTATTAATATTAAAATTATTTAAAATTGTAACAACTACAGTCTTCATTCACTTCCTTTGGTCAGTATGAATTCTGTTCAGCCAAAAAAAAACCTCTTGTTCTTTCCGATTTTTTTGGTGGTCTTTAAACATAGACTTCTTCTGAGCAACTCACTGACCACATTACTTGTTAAGCTTCAAAAGTACGTTTGCCTTTTGCTAGAAGACAGTTTTTATCTTATTATTTGTTGACAAATAACAGATGTTGACCATACTTCTTTCTGCCAGTTAGAGAAAACATGAATTCAATAGCAAAGGTTGAAAAAAATGAACTTCCACAATACAGCAGTAATAATGTTCCAATGCAGTTTTGAAAAGCCTAAGTTTCACACTTGATAGGTTTGAGTAGTTAATTTTTAGTTCAGTTAGCTGTAGAAGTACATGAATAAGCCAAGCCTTGAGCAATGTTTGGGATGGCCAGTGTTAAAGTCTTACTTACTGATTTGGGGATAGAAGTGATTGTATACAGCACTGGAAAAGAAACTTCATTTTGCTGACATGTAGTCGTAAAAGTTAGGAAACATCAACCTGCATTTAGCTGGCTCTCCTGGGAGAAACTTTATAGCCTTTGTGTATTTAATGGACTTGGGGCAAAAGTTCAGCACCCCACCTCACCCTCCATCCTACTTCTGGCCCGTGAAATAGCTGGCAGCTCTCGTGTCACAACAGCACCACCAGGAGCAGTGGCCATTGCTGGGAATGCAGATAGCTCCATGAAAATGAAGAGCTGGACCTGGGATGAAGGCAATATACAGGGATCTTGTCAAGACAAGACAGGTTGGTGCCAGTGGAGAGTAGTGGTGGGTAGGGGAACAGATTAAGGGGACTGGCCTAAGTGGTCTGAACAGGTTTGGCCAACTCTGTAACAGGTAAAATTCCAGCAGCAGTGTGAGGGAGCCACAGTGGTTCAACTGGCCAATGAGTGGTGAGCGGGCTATCAGATGCCCTCACCTGATGAGGGTAATGGGGCACGCGGCTACTTGCAGGTCTCCAAGTAGCATAAAACGTGCCCCAATTATGTTTAAAATAGAAAGGGTGAACTCAGCGACGAGTACAGGAACTAATTAGACAAAGGATCAGAAGAAGTGGGAAAATACAAATAATTGTGTGAAATATCAATGAAATACAGATTAACGGTTCATCAAAGTGTTATCTGAGCATAGGGCTACACTCTCATTGGAGAGAGGCGACTGGTGATGGTTTAACCCGAGGATCACCACACCTGTTGTGAGGGGAGAGGTTGAGAAGGACAGACTGAGGAGCGTCCTTCATGGTAACTTCAGCTGGTGCGAGAATTGAAACCATGCTGCTGGCATCACTCTGCATTACAAACCAACCATCTGGTCAACTGAGCCAACCCACTCCAAAATAGGGATTATGTGACAAATTGTGAGTGCGTGGGTTTTTTTTATTATATATAGTCTCCTCATGTTAGGATGGATATACTTAGGGGCAATTAAATGAAGTGTTCATGAGATTGATTTCTTGAATGAGAAGCCTATTGCTTGAAAAGATACTGAGTACAGTGGGCTTATATTTTCTAGAGTCTGCAAGAATCTGAGGTGATCTGCCTGAAACACATAAAAAGTTTATAGAGGGCTGGACAAGGTGGAGATGGAGAAGCTGTTTTCCCTGAATGGACAGTTTAGATCTATAAGCCATAATATCAAGAATTGGTGGTTATCCAATCAGACTGAGACGAGGAGAATTCCTTCGCTCAGAGGATTGTGAGAATTTTCATTTCCAGAGCATGCGGATACTCAGTCATCCAGTAAACTCAAGTTGGATTTTTCAATACTAAAGGAATTATGGAATATGCAGATAGGGCAGGAATGTGTAGTTGAGATAGGATATCAGATATTATGCAATAGAATGATATTCCAGAAACATTACTGCCCACTCCAGCTTCTGTGTCTTATGTTCTTGTATGGTTTCTCCTTCCTGAGTGAATAAAATGCTATTATTGTGTGAAAGGCACAAATGTTTGCTCCCAAGTCAAGAGTGCAGAGTTGGGAACCAGATTTAGGAGAGTTTCGGTGTGGTTGCAGGGTAGAATCAGATCCCTGCGTACCATGACAGGCTCTTGGGTGCAGAGAAGGGGTTGAGTGATTGTCAGGTTTCAGGAATTATCAAACAAAACAATCACTTGAGCCCTCATTCTTCCACACACTGCTCATGCTCACTCCGTGGCAACCTGTGGCCACACCCACATTCCACACCCTCAATGCCAACTCCTGCCTCCAAACAAAACCTCATGGACCTTTAGTGCCCCTCTGCCAACTTAGTCCCGACTCTTGCAGATCCACGCACCTCAACCAATGCCCATATCACTTATACCCTCCATGGAAATTCACCCATTTTCCACGATGGGCAGACTGCAGAACCCATGCGACGATGAAATAAAATCAAATGTTCAAAATGTCTATTAATGACTTTATTTTTTAAAGAAGAAGAACTCTCATTGATAAGTTTAGGCTGAAGTATTCCCACTGAAATAATTATGATGGATCATGTGCTCAGTGGTTAGCACTGCTGCCGCAGAGCGCCAGAGACCTGGGTTCAATTCTATGTGGAGTGTGCACATTTTTCTCATGTGTGCATGGCTTTCATTTGGATGCTCTGCACCCTCTTAGGAGGGTGGGTTTGGGTGGGATGCTCTTCAGAGGGTCAATGTGGGCTTGGTGGGCTGTTTGCACACTGTAGGGCTTCTATGAATTCTATATATGTGCATCACAAATAACAACCTTAGTTTTCAGGTAAATAAACAAAGTCACCAAATGTACAGGTAAATATCTCAGAACCTTATGTATTAAAAACAAACTTTGATACTGATTTATCAGAACAGTAGGGAATCTCAGACCTTTTGATATTGTAGGCAAAATTACATGGCCTCATTACATGGAAAAATTGATAGAATTATACAATCCAATCTCTAAGGCTGATAATAATTCTCAAATCCCATGTATTCAAAATGGAGCCAAGCTCTGATTATCAAGTTAAAGGGTTAGTTCTTACTTCAGTTGAAACATTAATCAACTTCATTGTGCCAAACCTCTATTCCCTATTATGGGAATATTGGGCATTTATGAATTATAAATGAAAAGGGATACTTTTTACTAACAATAAGAAATAACATAATTTTGAACTGCTTTTTAACCCTGCCTTAATTCTCTTATTGCATTTGGTGTTAAAGATGATCGAAGGGCAAGGGATGTAACAGATTGTGAGCCTCCAAGGAGGAGCACTAAATGTATATGAGAACAGACTTGTTCAGTAAATTGGAACAAAAGGTTATAAACACAATGGACCTGATAAGGTTTGACAAAAAGTGCTATACCACAAATTACTCACCTACGCTATTGTTTGCTCCAAATGAGTCCATACATACTGAAAGTGTACAAGTTTAATACTTTATATGACAATGCAGCACTTGTATAATATACCTCTGAGACTTTTACAGAGCAAAGAAACAATTGACACAGTAACTGTGACTGGTATGATCACTCGCATTAAGTACCTTCACTGGCACAACCACTTTGTAACCTTTATATAGTGATCTGGATAAAAGAGCAAGGGATGAAAATGTGACACTGAGTATTGCTGAGCTAAAATAGTTTGGAGCTGAAGAGGGGGAATGTAGCAAAAGCACACATCGTGCTATAATCGCATTTTCACAATAACTTAGAGCGCATCGCAAACAATGAACGGTTTTCAGTGCAATAACTTCACGGAATAGATCAAACGTTGTGTATGTCAAGATTCCATTAATTGTTGGGAGATGAACAGCCAGTTGATTATATTGATTGAGAAATTAATGTTGGTCAAGTCAATGAAAGGACACCATGTGCTTCTTAACATCCAACCATACTACAGATCACAATCTGCAGACTTCAGTTTAATTCCCAAACTGAATGACATCATCCTTGGCAATGCAGGACTCCTCACAACAGCGCCAGACTTGATTGTGTGTTCAGATCATAGAATGAGGCTTAACCGCACAACCTTCTCACTTGGAAGCAAGGGAGCCACCAGTAAGCCAAGCTGACAGAAGCTTAATGCTCTACATAACCCTCTTCAGTTTGGTCACAATACAATCATTCCAATATCAAATAGAGTCATACAGCACAGAAACAGGTCTTTCAGCCCACCATGTCTACACCAACCAGCAAACACCAAAATACACTAATCCCAATTACCTGTACTTTGTCCATAGCCTACTATGCTCAGGCATTTTAAGTTCTCATCCAGATGCTTCCACCAACCACTCAGGCAGCACATTGCACATTTTTACCACCCTCTATGTGAAAAACAATTCTCAGATCTCCTCTAAACTACTTATGCCTCACCTTGAACATATGCCCTCTGGTGTTAAACATGTTGGTGTCATACAATCCACAGGCCTTGCAATGGATGATGACAGGACACTTCCGCGGTCATGCCCGGATTCAATGCCATCAGAAGATGAGGCATCCACAAGCTAGAGATGAAAACAGAAATTTTCTGGAGTCTCAAGGGGACATAACCCCTGCCAACAGAATGCAAGGAGACAGCAGGTGTGGCTGCCCAGAACTCATGTCAATCCTGACTACCTGTATATGGCTCTAGTTATGGCAATAGAAAGCAATGAATCCCAAGCAACGCAAGCAAAGGGCTCTTCTGACAAAACAAATGTACACTGGATACAGGCACAAATACAGGTTTTAACTTTGCTTCCCTTAGAGCTGGCCTGTTATAGGTTCAATTAAAAGCAGAGAACCTGGCCTTTGGACACAAAGTAAATCTTATACATCAAAAGTGAAAAAGAAACGCCAAGGAAGTAAAGCATGTAAATAAGTACCAAGTGCAATAAAAGTAATATGAAGTGACACTTATTTTAATAACCCAAGCTTTCTTTCTATTACACAACATGATAATTGCAACCATTTAGTGCAGATGTAAAATTTTCTCAATCACTTCTGTCAGTGATACACTAATACTTCCAAAGATATTCATAACTTTGTTAATATAAACTCTGCAAGTTGCAGATATATTTTAATGCTCTTAATTCTTACAGGAAATTTAAAAGACAGTTACACAGTTACATTTCCCACAAGTCAGAAGCATTATCACCTTTTAAAGCAAACTATTGGGCCTGAGAGTGAGTTCAGTGTAGCGTTTTGAGAAGCCGGAATTGCAAGTTTGAGATTAATCAGTCCTACAGCATGTAGATTCAGGTCGACATTGACTTCTCAGCATCTTACTAAACATTTATTTCTCTGAATTTACTTCTACCTTTTTCAGGCTGTTGCAAGATTGAGACAACATTACTGCTGGTCTCATTCACCCATTTTAATTAAATTTACCTCCAGTTATTTATTGCTAAAAAGAGATATATTGCTGAAACATTACATATTGGACTCACTAAAACAAACACAAGAAAACCAAGTTTCAAACAATCACAGCAATTTACGCTGTAGGAGAAATAAAATGCCAACTGGCTGCAAGTCGATTCACAATGGGGTAGCAATGGATCTTTCTCTAAGTCTAATACACATTAACATTTTCAATGGTTTTGCAACATTACCTCCAATCTATGCCTATTTCTGACATAAAGATGATGCATTTATGATCTTAGATTCTACAGACACAGGTAAGGATCTCCTTATACATCTTAATAGATTTCATCCCACACTCAAACTCAACCACTTTTGAGATGATGCAAAATCAGAAATCACACTGCACCAGGTTATAGTCCAATTGATTTATTTAAAATCACAAGCTTTTTCAGTGCTGCCCCTTCATCAGGTGAAGTGAAGAAAAGGATACAGGCACAAAATTTATAGGCAGAGAGATCAATGGACAGAGAGATCAAAAGATTATACAAATCATGTGAGTGGAGTGTTGAACAATAAGTCTCTGCAGATGATCAGAAGTGTCACACGGTGTGAATAAAGTGTCAACAGCTGAATAGTAAGTGAGGGAGATGATCTATTATCCAATTAATTGCGGCAGAGAGACAATTACAAAAAAATTAAAAATAAAGTGGTGCTGGAGACAAGCCAAGTAGCTGGAATAAAATGCTGAGGGTCTAACCAAAGTAACAAATAACCCAAAACTGTACAAACTAATTAAGGTAGAGAGATTGTAACAAGTTATCAAGGTGATGGTGTTAAAACAGGTCGGTAAGGAAGGCTTTGCAAATACAGAACAGTGTGGTGGGTCACATGGAGCATGACATGAACCCAAGGTCACAGTTGAGGTCATCTTTATGACTACGGAACTTGGCTATCAGTTTCTGCTTGGCTATTCTGTGTTGTTGCTTATCTCAAAGACTGCCTTGCAGGATGCTTACCCAACGATTAGAAACTGAATGTCCTTGACCACTGAAGATGATGCAAGTTAATTATCCCCTTTCCTTTGTGTGCTCATTAAGAAATCAGCCAATGGGTTCACCACCACAGTCTACCATAAGCCAACTTCTACAGGTCAATATACATGCTGGGATTTGTACAACTGCTTGTATTATAAAATTAGCCTTACAGTCTCATAAGTAGGGCTGTAACCATTTGCTCACCTTGCAACCTCAGTGGAGAAATAGAATTTATCAAAACTATTCTCAGGGAAACAACTATTCTAATCACATCACTGTGCACTGTGAACCATGCAAATTTGCAATTAGGCTAAATGTGACCACTTTTCGACCTAAAAGATGCCTGGGCTACCTCTACCTACCCAGCAGGCAAAGCATCACAAAAATTAACACAGGTTAAGCAAACTATTTGGGGTCCCCACTACAAAGTGCCTATGCAACTTGTATTTTTTTATTAATAGGGTACCGCTATCTGCCCAAAAAGACATTCTGACTACCACATCACTAAGTATAAATGTCAGAACTTGTGAAATGCCAAGTCTGAAGGCGATATGTCACAATAATTTATTATTGAATTAAATACAATGCTCATTAGGTTGTTTGTAATAGGCAATGTATAGGCTGTTCTGGGCCAGTTTGTCTCTGCAGGACCCAAACAAATGATTCCATATCTAGGCAGCGGTTGCTAAACAATCTTGAGTGTGCTGACAGTTACAAAAGTAACCAATTTAAGATTGTCAGTTGAGCTTATAATACGGTTTATTTATGCTCATTCGAAGTCATATAAATTCATGTGCAAGGGCCTGTTTCTTGTAGACAAAGGGAATATGTTCCATCCGTGTGCTTTTTTTTAATGCAATGGCTGGACAAGGCTACAGTTCCACGTTACTTTCTCCATGGCAACACCTCAACCAATCAGAGTTGACTTGCCAACAAACCAAAACCCTTTTATCCTGTAGATAAATTGTTGTGATTGTTTGAAATTTGGCATTTTAGCATTTATCTTGATGTGTTCAAGCCAAAGTGCTGCTGTGCCATATCTCTCTTATTAGTATTCATGTTCTATACTACCAAGTAGTTGCTTATATATGAGAAAGATGGGATGATTAACAGTACACAGCTTCTCTGCCGAGTTTCTGCACTATTGTATTTTCCACCTAGCAAGTGTATTACATCATTCCATTTTGGAATATTTTACCAAATGAAAATGCTGACAAACTCCTACTAAGTTGAGAACATAAAAATGAGCACAGAGCATGAAAATATCACCTTCCAATGAAACAATTCCACATTTAGGCTAGCTTAATGTCAAGATTTTGTGGCAGTAATCTCAGTTTGCTAACACACATACTCCTGGGAATTGGTATAATATGAAAAAAAATCTTGCTCACATACATGGGTAAATTTGAACAGAAAATGTGTTCACCAGCTTGTATCATCACACAGATAGCAGAAAAGACAAAAATCCCTATTCTGTTACATTACAAATGAGTGCTATAATTATCCTGGTTCATAGATCTGGTTGGCTACAATTTGTTAATTCGTCAGTTAAATTGAGTGTTGTATTTTGAAACTGCAGTCAGATACATGGAGTATAATATATTAAGCCTGTTTTTGATACTGAAAAGCCATTAAGTACAAATAATAAATCAAAATATAAAACAAATTTAGCAAAGGCCAAGTGATGCAGCTGAAATGTTTGCACAATTATGAATAAAAGACAGATGCATTAAAATGACATTTTACTCTTTCCAGGGAGACTAGAAAGATCACGATGCTCTTTGCCCATTGAATCTGAATCGTGTGTTTACAACTGGCATTGATGGCCCTAAAACATGAAGTTTGGCAAAATGGTAAAATATCATTTAAATTAATGTAATGTTCCATCCAGGTCAACCCGGGGCCATGTGCACTCTATGCAGCAGTTGACTCTTGTGTCTAGGCTTGAACCAGCTGAAATATAAAGTGGCCCCTCATTGCTGGAACAGCAATTTATGGTGAAAGGCTGATTCACTCTAACAGCTGACTCACTGTTTCAGTCATGAACAGGACTACCTAGGGAAGAATTTACAAGAGGGGAACACAGGGGGAAAGTGAAAATAAACTGAGATAAACACCAGATTATTCAACCACAAAAATACTCAAAACGAAGTGTAAAATTTCTCGACTTGAAATAAAATACTTGTTGCCTTGTAGGTAGTGCTTAAGATCATATATTTTCTATCTATACTATATGTGTACCATAATTAACTCTTGAACTTAGAACTGTCTATGCACAGTCCATTTGATTTTAAATTTCCAAGCTACATATTGCTTGCTTTGATGTAACTTTTGTACAAAAATTAATGACATCCTGGTTACTGTTTATTAAGCTGATTGTGCCATTCATAACAGGGAGATTAATCTTACCGACAGAGATGTGAAAAAGACATGTTATGGATATGATTACAACAGAACCCCAGGGGTATATGTGATACCATTAATATTGTTGTTCACAACTGTTTCAACCACAATAATAGTGTGCTAGAAACACAGAAATCTAGGAAACAAATCAATTTGATCAAGACTAAAGAACAACTGGCTCATGTAAGTAAGGAAGAACTGTCTGGGTTATAGTTTTATTTTTGACAAATTCTATTGCTCAGATTGTCACAAAAATCCTTTCAAGAAACCAGTTATAATATTGGAAATAGGCATAAACAAATCACTTGAAGTTTTAGTTTCACTAAAACACGTCAGCTTTCAGATTCATGTATGGCCTTGCACAACCTTAATTCACTAACCTCTTCCAGCCTTATAAGCCCTCAAAATCTCTATGCTACAACAGCTCTGATTGCCCATGCAGGAGATTTCAACTCCTTTACCAGTCTTCAGTTGCTAGACCCCTAAGCTTTGGAATCGACTCCGTAAAACTCTCTGCTTCTCTACCTCTCATTCCTCATTTAATATGCTGCTCCAAGCTACTTCCTTAACTAAGCCTGAGGTGACATTTTCTTATGTGACAGAATGTCAAATACTATTCTGACGAAGATTCACATTGGATTCTCATTAATAATGTCTAACGTTGTTTCTCTCTCCACAAATACCGCTGGGCCTCTTGAGTTTCTCCAGAGTATCTGTTTTAAATTTTAGATCTCTACCATCCACAGCACTTTGGCTTTTTTTTTTGTCAAATATTGTTTGATTTCAGTCCCGTACAGTGACGTGTAAAACCTTTACCACATTAAGGTTGATACATAAATGCAAGTTTTTCTTTGTCTGAATTGATAGCTGTACTTGAGTTACTATGAATTTTACCCAACTCTTCCAAACATGCCCATTGCCTTTTCTTTGGAATCCAAAATAGCTTTACGTGAAATCAGGCCGAGAAAGTAGATTCTCCAGCATCTGCAGTTCCCATTATCTCTGATTTGTTTGTTGTGGCGAATCATTTACATGAAACCAGCAAGCTGGAATTTTCTGGGCAGCTGGCTGACAAATAAAGGATTTCAATTTCAGCCTATTGTGCTGCTGAAAGTATATCTTAAGGACGTCCAAGGCAAAGGGAAAAATAATTGTGGGAGAGGGAAGTTTGGCACTGGCAACAATCTTTATGAGTGATACAGAGTCAGCACATGTACTCCTGCTGCTCTACGTTCAAACACGTACGTACGTTTTTAAACCCACTATTTTTGTGGTGTCCCTCTGGCCAGGCTGCATGCGAACATCTGTTCTTTTTCCAAAAGCACCCATTTGGAGTCCTGGTGTGATCAGGACAGTGTGCACTTTTTAAGTAACCACTCCGGGCACAATTTTCCCTGCCTTTACGATTTTCTCATAGTTTGTAACATTCAAGGGGGGAGAAAAAGTTCAATTACACTTTACTTGTATAAAATACGGGGTTGCAGAATTAAAGAAAAATATTTTACCTGAGTTTGATGAAATGGTGTTACCTTTTTTAATATACATTTTTTCTGCATGACTTCTTATGCCAATATCTGGTCTTGTGTGCCTCCTATTGTTTCATGACATTCTGACACAAACTTGATTAAAAAGTCAAACTGACAATGTTCAAATTCAGCAACAATTTAAAACTGTTGACAACTTTGCACAAATTACCATTTTTGTTGCAAGTTATTTTGAGTTGGATTCAGAAAGTATAATCAATTGTTCTTCTTTGCCTTTCTTTGCACTAACTGAGAGAAAGAATAAATAGGTAGCTTGTCAAATTCTTAGGATATTCCAAAGCACTTCACAACCATTACTTTGCAATCCAGTTACTGCTGGAGCATGCTGGGATATTGACGGAATACTAGAAGAAGTCTCTGTTCCTTTCAAATACTGCCTTTGGATCTTTGAAAAGGTAAACCAGCTTTAGGTGAAAGTCTCAACTGAGGATTGGCACCACTGGCAATGTAGCACTCCCTCGATAATAGTGAAGCTTCTGCCTAGATTGGTAATTTAAGTGGAAAGAGTGATACAATGTTATATATTAGTTCGACCCCAGAAGCTCACAGAACAGTGAGCAAACGTAACTACTTGTATTTCTCAAACAATATTTTGGTCACCTCTTAAACTAAAATGTAATTGTTTGAGCAGAGCTGGAACATGCATTGTGGTGATGGAGAAACTGAGTAGGGTTTCTATATACAACATTTGAGGCTTAGACCTATTTATGGTTATGTCTATTTAGGTAAAGTCTCATTACCACCTTCTAAATTTTGTCAACTTCACTGGACATCCTGGAAGCTGGCGAAATTGTACTTCATGCTGTTTGTTTATAAACAACAATAAGCATAAACCCTGAGCCCTGGTCTCCAAAGCTCACCTTACACCATTTATTTCAATTTGATTTATCTGACCATTCGTGATTGACACAGATTCTGCTGCTGTAAAACAAACCATTTAGCACCGATGAAAGCTGCGTCAGATAACTGGCTGACAACTGTTTGGAGTCTGAACATGCTTTCCTGAATCAAGCAGTTTATAAATTTACAACATCACTCTGCTGCTCAGTAAAGGAAGAACAAACAGCTCCCTAAGGCCCCTTTTTCTCTAACTTGATCCTAAATTGCCTCTGGATACTACAGCATACATGATAGCTAATTGGCTGATTGATTAATAATTTGGAAGTGCAATTTACACAAATAATATGGTCCAAGTGGATAGCGAGCTAAATCTAAAGCGAAATAATTGCTGGACTCTGATGTCTCTATCAAAGCCAACCTGTTACTAAGCAAGTGAGGTACCAAAGAGTGGCACATTGGTACTGAACAAGACTTCCAGATAAAAGGGAGCACAGAGGTTCGAGGGGAACCTTGATTATCAGACTGAACCTATGATTAAGTGTGACCTATGTTTCCTGCCACATCACTCTATTCGTAAATGTGAATTGGAAATGGGAAATGGGTGTGACCACACCTGAGGCACAAAGATAATGCAAGATTTAATAGACTTCATAGGGGTATGCAAATTTTTCCTCTTGCCTCGAACTCCAAGTATTCTGCGACATGCTCCTGTCAATGTAACAATGCATTTCTGGAGTGTTGTGGGTCAAGGTGCACAAGATCTTTTACAAATCTCCTACTATGTCTTTGTGACATGTCTGGTGCTGCATTCATTGGAATTAAATCAAATGTTAAAGTAAGGGCTTTTTGATGGGCCTCCTTGTAAGGGTCCTCCATGTTCCTCTGAATAAAACAACAATAAATCATCATTTATGAGCGATACAAATATTGACCGCTCACGTTACTAAGGACCGGTTTCTACAGGCCCCACACAGGTTTGCTACAAGCAAGACAGACAGATCCTGTGACACCAGAAGTTATCATTGATGTAGCTGTGATGCAACAGAGGTGCAATGAAATGGATAAGGAACAGACTTGCAATCAGCCCAGGACCAGTAGTGACCTCCAGTAGCTGCCAAATGGCCTTCTCATGAAAAGGTCACAGCTGAAGGTCCCCTCAGGAGGTACCAGAGGCCCAGAGTCCTTGATGCTAATTCCTGCAGATGGTGGAAGTGCAGAGTTGCCACAGCCTGAAGATGTCTCAGGGCATTGTCCCAGAACGACCAAAGTGGGACCTGTGAGCTGGAAGAGTTGGTGGCTACCCACTCCTGCTGGCCATCAAAGCGACAGCTATCTTGAACTTTATACAACTGGTTCCTTTCTACACACTGGGGATCTGTGCGGGTCTGTACTGGAGACCTTGGGATATCCTGACAGTTAGTGAAAATTTCTGCCTGTGGGGAGTGGGGGAATAGAATGAGCAGGGTACCAGTGGGGTGTGACACATGGGGCAAGGTTGGAATGGTCGCATGAGAAAATTTTTTGGGCCTCAAAGAGAGAACTGTGCAACTCTCAACTGTTCACTCACAAATGTATTAAGGCTGTTTCCAAGAGCATTTTTTTGCCAAATAGAAACATTTTATCTCATTTTCCTGTGACAAGGTCATTCCTGAAGCCTGGGCAGTGTGTTATGACAACATAGCTGGTTTCCTCCTGGTGCAGGGCACTATAGTCACATGTTGCACTGATACCGCCATGTTATAACACGGTTGATTTCATCCACATAAAAGGGTTCCACTCCATCAATGTACATGTCATCTGTGATCATTGGCACCATGTCTTAGATAACTACACCAGGTACCCTGGGAGCTGACATGTAACTTCTACCACTGAAAAGTTCCTGTTGCTGCTGAGTTTGGTGGGGATTTATTATTGGGAGTCAAGGACTACCTGTTGTGACTATGGTTGATAAATATGGTATACAACACCCTGACCAGGCAGTGTATGGATACAATGCTGGCCATTCTTCCACCAGTGCCACAGTGAAGCAGACAATAAGCCTCCTGAAGATGAAGTTCTGTGCCTTAGACAGGTCTGAGCGGGACTTTGCTGTACAAAATGGACACAGCGCACTACGTAATCTGATGACAGTGTGCTCTGTACAATTGGAGTATGCAAAGAGGAGACTGAAAAACTCAGACAGGGAGGACAGTCTTCTGAGAAAGCAGATTAGGACATTAGCTAGACTCAACAAGCCAGACAGAACTTAACTGACCTGACTCCCATAGGTCATAGCTGGGTGCAATGATCATCCATTTACTGTAGTCCTCAAAAAGCAAGCAGTCCCCTCCTGTTCTGAGAGAGAAATACAATTTTTACTGTTTGCTTTGGTTATCGCTAAATAAAAACGGATGGCTTGAATCATTTGAATGCTCCTTTGAACAATGATAAGGTGCTGGGTGACAGTGGACATTGAGAAAAGTGCAGCAGAGGTTTGGACAGGATTGTAATATGGGATGTGGCTGAGGACAAATAAGGTGTGTAACTTAGAGATTGAAGGAACTGCAGATGCTGGAGAATCTGAGATAACAAAGGGTAGACTTGAATGAACACAGCTGGCCAAGCAGCATCAGAGGAGCAGGAAAGCTGACGTTTCGGGCCTGGACCCTTCTTCAGAAATGGGGGAGGGGGGAAGTTTCTGACATAAATAGGGAGTGAGGGGGAGGCAGATAGGAGTTGGATAAAGGAGAAGATGGGTGGAGAGGAGACAGACAAGTCAAAGAGGTGGGGATGGAGCCAGTAGAGGTGAGTGTAGGTGGGGAGTTAGGGACGGGATAGGTCAATCCGGGGAAGACGGACAGATCAAGGGGGCGAGATGAGGTGAGTAGGTAGGAGATGGGGATAGGTGGGAGAAAGGACGGGTTAGGGAGGTGGGGACGAGCTGGGCTGGTTTTGGGATGCAGTAGGGGGAGGGGAGATTTGGTAGCTTGGGCTGCAGGGTTCCCAAGCGGAATATGAGATGCTGTTCCTGCAACCTTCGGATGGCATCATTGTGGCACTGCCGGAGGCCCAGGATGGATATGTCATCTGAGGAATGGGAGGGGGAGTCGAAATGGTTCGTGACTGGGAGGTGCAATTGTTTAGTGCGCACCGAGCGGAGGTGTTTGGCAAAGCAAAGTCCCCCAGCCTCCGCTTGGCTTCCCCAATGTAGAGGAGGTCACAACGGGTACAGCGGATGCAGTATACCACATTGGCAGATGTGCAGGTGAACATCTGCTTGATGTGTAATGTCTTCTTGAGGCCTGGGATGGGGTGAGGGGGAGGTGTAGGAGCAGGTGTAGCACTTCCTGTGGTTGCAGGATAAAGTGCTGGGTGTGGAGGGGGTGGAGGGGAGTGTGGAGAGGAGAGGGAGTCCCGGAGAGAGTGGCCCTTAAAGCAGACAAGGGTGGGGAGGAAAAAATGTCTTTGGTGGTGGGATCGGATTGTAGATGGTGGAAGTGTCGGAGGATGATGCGTTGTATCCAGAGGCTGGTGGGGTGGTACGTGAGGACGAGGGGTATTCTGTTTTGGTTGTTATTGCGGGGATGGGGTGTGAGGGATGAGTTGCGGAAAATGCAGGAGACATGGTCGAGGGCATTCTCAACCACTGAGTGGGGGGGAGAAGTTGCAGTCGTTGAAAAATGAGGACATCTGATATATTCGGGAGTGGAATGCCTCATTCTGGGAGCAGATGCGGTGGAGAAGAAGGAATTGGGAATAGGGGGTAGCATTTTTGCAGGAAGGTGGGTGGGTGGAGGCGTATTCTAGGTGGCTGAGGGAGTCAGTGGGCTTGAAATGGACATTGGTTTCCAGGTGGTTGCCAGAGATGGAAACAGAGAGGTCCAGGAAGGAGAGAGAGGCATCAGAGATGGTCCAAGTGAACTTAAGGTTGGGGTGGAAGGTGTTGGTGAAGCGGATGAACTGTTTGAGCTCCTTGTGGGAGCAAGAGGCGGCGCTGATACAGTCATCAATGTACCGGAGGAAGAGGTGCGGTTTGGGGCCAGTGTAGCTATGGAAAAGGGACTGTTCCACGTAACCTACAAAGAGGCAGGCATAGCTGGGGCCCATGCGGGTACCCATGGCCACCCCCTTAGTCTGTAGGAAGTGGGAGGAATCGAAAGAGAAGTTGTTGAGGATGAGGAGGACTTCAGCCAAGCAGATGAGGGCATCAGTGGAGGGGGACAGGTCAGGCCTGTGAGACAGGAAGAAGCGGAGGGCCTTTAGGCCATCTGTATGGGGAATGCAGGTGTATAGGGACTGGACGTCGACAGGAATGATGAGGTGTTGGGGACCAGGGAATCAGAAGTTTTGGAGGAGGTGGAGGGCGTGGGTGGTGTCACGGTTGTAGGTAGGGAGTTCCTGGACCAAGGAGGGGAAAATGGAGTCCAGATCGGTGGAGATGAGTTTAGTGGGGTAGGAGCAGGCAGAGACAATGGGTCGACCAGGAAAGTCAGGTTTGTGGATTTTGGGAATTAGATAGAAGTGGACGGTGTGGGTTTGGGGAACAATGAGGTTGGAGCCTGTGGTGGGAGGTCACCTGAGGTGATGAGGTTGTGGATGGTTTGGGAGATGATGGCTGGTGGTCAGGGGTGGGGTCATGATCAAGGCGGTGGTAGGAGGAGGTGTCGGAGAGTTGGCTCCTGGCCTCGGTGATGTAGAGGTCATACTACAACAGCAGCTCCCTTGTCAGCGGGTTTTATGGTGAGTTTGGGATTGGAGTGGAGGGAGTGGAGTGCTGTACGTTCTGCAGGGGAGAGGATGGAGTGGGTGTGAGGGATGGAAAGGTTGAGGCGATTGATACCACGATGGCAATTGGAGATGAGGAGGTTGATCGAGGGTTGGAGGCCTGGGAGTGGTGTCCAGCAGGAGGGTGTGTGTTGGAGGCGGGAGAAGGGGTCAGTAGAGGGAGTGGTAGGCTCACGGTTAAAGCAGTAAGCACAGAGGGGGTGGTGGTGGAAAAACTGTTCAACGTCCAAGCGTGAGTGGTTTTGGTTGATGTGTGGGCGGAGGGGGACAAAGGTGAGTCCTTTCCTGAGGACTGACATTTGTCCTCAGTAAAGAGGAGGTCTGGGAGGATGATGAAGATTCGGTAGGGCTGGGTGCTACTGCCTCCTTTGGAGCTGCTGGCTGCTGTCTGTGTAACTTGGTGCTTAAACAAGGGAAGATGAGTGAATCTGTGCATGCAATGAAGTGTTAGCTGTACTGCCTTTGTATCTGAGACACATTGGTTTCTGGTTGCTGTCCCACTGCATCCACAGTGAAGGACAACTCTGGACAACCAGCATTTGACAGGCTTGGGTAAAAGATGGCATTAGTGCTGGAAACCCTGGGATATCCCAGCAGCTGGTGAAAATTTCCGCCTGTGGGGAGTGGGAGAATAGAATGTGCAGGGTACCAGTGGGGTGTGATACATGGTCAACGAGGGAAGGTTGGAATGATGGTATGAGAAAACTTTTTGGGCCTCACAGAGAGAAACCTCTATTAAACACAACAAAAGTTACAACTTAATCAATTTCTGATAAGATTCAGCCTGTAGATGCATGACATTTAACATATTAAAACTTTGTAGAAGCAAATTGTAAAATGCAAACTCTAACTGTCTGTCATTGTCCTTACGTTGTGTTATAAGGCGCTGCATTATAATATATTTTACAATCATTAATTTTGGATTTGTGACCTTTGAACCAGTAGTTTACTTTTCATGTGTCAAAACTTTAATGGCTAACTTGTAGGCATTTCTGCAGACTCTTTTTTCCAAAGAGTCCACGAAAGATAGTTCAGAGACAAAATGGAAACTTGTTTACCTTGGGAGAGTTTTACAAGTAAGAGAACTAAACAACTTACAAGGTCCCACGGGTTGGATAAAAAAAAAACTTGGTTGAAGCTGGAACGTGAAAAACAGTTGTTCCTGAGAAAGAGAATTAGTTTGGGGCTGTTTAACAGAAAGGCTATCTCAGTGGAAGATTAGTTTCAAAGTTCCAGATTAAAAGTTTTATTAAAACTTTGGAAGGATTATATAAAGTTGAGAAAGCCGAAGCTCAGTTATATGATGAACCAAAGAAAAGGCCATCCGATTATGTTGACTGGAAATTGGAATCACAGCAAAGAGAAACTCTGCTGATTCTCTCTGGTCACAAAAACAGAAGTTGCTGAGAAAGCTCAGCAGGTCTGAGCATCTGTGAAGAGAAATTACAGTTAACATTTCAGGTCTGGTGACCCATCCTCAGAACAGTTCTGCGGGTCACTGGACCCAAAACATTCACTCTAATTTCTCTTCACAGATGCTGCCAGACCTGTTGAGTTTTTCAGCAACTTCTGTTTTTGTTTCTGATTTACAGCATCGGCAGTTCTTTTGGTTTCAGTTATGTCTGGTATTTGAGAACTGTAATGGGATGCTATTGGGATTAATGGGATTTTAATCTTATCTTGTAGTTCAAAATCTTTATATGTGTTATTTGTAAACAGTTAGGTTTATTCTATTTTACCTTTCTTTTTGTGCAGTAGATTTTTGTTTTATTGGTGCAATCAAATCCCCAGTAACGCATATTTGTGTTTCAATGAAAGAGCACTATGTTAACTCAAAAGTAAACACAAATATAACCTTTCAAACCAGATTTCAATCTGGATCAGATCTGTTTAGACATGACATTAGCTGGGATCATAACAATGTAAATTAGCCAGCATGATATAATCTTAAACATTAGTGTCTGCACTGTTGTTTGCAAATCAGGAACTCAATTGGTAGCCATTAATTGGCTATCACACCTTCCCCAAATTATATAGTCCTCATTTTCAAGTACAATGTAATTGTAACACTTACTGAATACTCTTATTGAAAAACCATCACAGAGCCTTTGACATGATGTTGGGAATAATCATAAGCAGGCAATAACTGAAATAAAGTCATACAGTTTTCCCACTCTTGCTGAGGGCTATTCATAAAGACAAATTCACTTTTGTCCCACATCACCAAATGCTACTAAGTGGTGGTATCTCATTAGCTTTCCCTCCTTCAGCTCAGTTCCTATGTTTCAACATTTTTTGCAAAGCAGCAAATGGTTTGTATTTGAACATCCTTCGCAATACTGAATGGTGAGTGATCACTCATTGATTTCTGCTGGCCGAGGAAGAAGTTCCAAAATAATTGCAGAGATTCCTAAAGTAATCATGAAAATTGCTAAAAAAATCAGAATACAGGAAAATAAACTATGATTGTTTAAAGGTAGGATCCAGGTTTTAATAAACCTCACAGAGCATAATTATTTCAGTCATCAAAGAATAGGAATTAAATCAAAGAACATATATTAAGTTCAAAAAAATGACAAAAGTCATTCTACAACTTGTTTGTCACAAGGAAAGGTAATTAAAAATGACACTTTAAGTATGACTTTAATTATTTAAAAATATGGTGTTCACAGGCAAGAGAATTAAACAATGGAGTTAAATGCTCTTTTTATACAAATTTAGCACAACATGAGATAACTATCTCATTTGAATCAGATTTAAAACTGTTAAACCTCTATGTAGAAGTGTCTGGATTCATTGACACCAGATTTGCAACAGACACACTGAACAAATCAGTGAGTTCAATCAGAAAGGAAAACATAGGCCAGAGTTAATAACAACATGAAAAAGGATTGAGGTAATTCAGTGTTATCACATTTGGCAGTGTATCACTATCACAGCACTCTTTCAGAAATATCTAGTGGAAAAAAATCTATCAGGAGATTCCAACTGTAATCAGTGATTTATTCAATGTTATCCATATCATTAGGGTAAAGGTTTCTACCTGGCATATTACTTTAAATCTTAATTTCTCTTGTGTCCAAGGAGTGGGTTCAGGAAACTGCATTGCTGAGCAAGATAAAACATGTTAATTTCCCTCTATTTAAAGATTTGATGTAATAAAATGTAACAAGACTTCTCTTTTTCCAAGGTAAATTCAGGAATTAATTTTTATTACTTTATCCTTAAAAGTGACGCAAGCAACTTTAGTGCAAAAAAAGTCCAATTGTACTGTCAAAGCTGTTTCATCCATCAGTCAATTCTGGCTATTCTTTCATGGAATTCCTCCTCTCTGGGGCAAACTGGTTATTTTACTGATCACTGTTACACAGGCTGAGCTGACATTTATCATTTTATAATCTCAAGACACGACTTATCCTCCTGATTCAAGATAGGACTAAGGTGGAGTAACAACAAGAACAGTTTTAGGAGCCCTATGTGCCTGTTTTTCATCTCTCTCTGAGCTTGATGACTTTGTGAAGAAATGGGAGAAAGTGTGGGGGCAAACAGGAAAGTGAAGTTGTCCACTTTTATCACCCCCTATCCTGTTGATTGGGTGGATTACAGTCAATGGATAGAGCTCATCAAGGGCTCACATTCTGACCGCGACTATGACTTTAATGGGGGCAGGAGGTCATTCAGAGCTCTCTGATTGGTTGTAATCAGGCAGGGCAAGCAACAAAGCAGATTTATTCAATGTATAAAAAGTGCAAGTTTGGACAAAGTACTACTGAGCAGTAATAAAATTTACTTACCTAATGCCTGCCCCAAACTATTTATTCTAGCTATTCTGAAGACAAACATCCTCTTTTATGAAGACCATACACTAATGATGGTGACAGTGACTGCAGATTGGGGCCAGAATGTTACTGACTTCCCAAATGTTCTGTCTCCATTCCATTACCCCTACTCCTCGTCAGGTATTGGACTCACTCCTACTTCATTAGGACTTTGCTCTCAATTGAATGCTGGAAATAGAGGTCTGTTCAAATCCAGGATCAAGCTCACTTCATGATTCTGGGTTCAACAGAAAAATCCAGCCTTCAGTGTACTGTCTGTGTGGAAGGCTCACTAAATTTTCAATGGAAAATGGAGATTAGCAAAAATTGAATAAATATAGGTATTTAAAGAAAGGAAGGGAGCAGTGCATTGGGATTACTTTTGGATAATCAACACCCAGCTACAATGGCTGATTGCCCTCTTTCTATTCTATAAATCTCCTTAGTACTGAGAGTGTAATACTGTACTGTATATAATTGCATCCTCTCATCCTCAAGGCAAAGTGAGTCATTGAGATCATTAGCCAGGTTCTTTCCACCGAAAAATTGCATTACTTGTTGAAATTCTTAACAAGGAGAATCCTAATTTCAGCAGATTTTGCTATCTCCAAATGAAAGAACATCACAGTCATGCAAAGGAACTTACCATCTGAAAATACCAAAAGGCTAAGTCTGGTTTATTCTCACATCATTTTTAAGGTGAGAAATTGGATCTGTGCCATTTATAAGATTGGTACTTCCAAGGGGAATACTGAACGATTTGCACATACTCTCATTGATACTGGGTTTGACCATTGGTTTTTTGTATTATCCTGTCCCACACAGCCAAGGAAAAAAAGAACAAATTAAAATAAGATAAAACAAATTAAATCAAAAATAAACGCGATGACATCAACAGGATTCACCTCACACAGATGCAAAGTTTTGTTTATATTTTTAAAATTTTTTTTCTACTTGACAAATGTAATTACTAAATATTGACCTTGATTCTGGCCATCAAAGCCTTTGGCCTACAAATAATAATGTGTTGCCTTGCAAAAACAATATACGGTAATAAACTGCCCATCAAACATCGTTACCTTCAATTTTTCTGCTTTGTTGAAAGTACCAGCCCATGCTAAGTGTGGTTCATGGGCTCCAGAAATCCAGAAAGTCTGTATTCTTTATGTACAAGCTTGTACCGCGTTTAATTAATCACGAGGAAGCACTTTTGCCAAATTCACAACTATTCAGATTCAGACATAACATCCTTAGTGAGAACTATTGGGTGCTGATTAGGAGTAGGCATCCTGCGTGGTGGTTCAGGATCATTGGGATTGAGCATATGACTGTTACTGTAAGCCTGCTTGAGCTTCACTGATTCAGAACAGAACAAGCTCCTGGGACCTGTCAGATAGGTTCAGCTCAATTGGACATTGGACAGCGGATTTATCTGCTAGATCAGAGCAACAATCAAAAAGTTATGGCTTGAAGGAATCAGTTATAACACAGTTGTTCGGATTAAGTAGGAAGTAAATATATTGAGGAACATTAGTTATCTTGATCCAATTTTTTTTAGCCAGGGTGTCACCTTGGACTGTGCAAATATTGTCCTTCTTAGCCCATCATCAATACATGATCATACTGGGGCATTCTTCTTGAATAAAAAGGCTTCAGTTCTAGACAACAAAATTTAAAATGGGCTTATTCCACTCACTTCTCACATCGCTGAGTTATTAAACCTTTATTCCACAAGCCACAAAGCTGCAGCACTCTTAAGCTTTGTGACCATTCACCTTTCAGCTCCCGGGTTGAATTGCTGTTCAGGTACCATGAACCTAAGATTAAAACTAATTGTGGTATGTCCACACAAAACAGCTGGATGCTAATTAGAATCAAACCCCAAGATGATAGAAGTAGTGCAGTAAACTCTTCACAAAACTGCTGAGTTCTCACTCTGCCTCTTCTTATTATTTAGTGGAGCAGAAGAAGTAACATAAAACGGCTGCGGCATTATATCCAGAGAATGCCTGTGGAAGCATGTGACTGCCAGGCAGTTGCTGGTGCTCTAGTGTAGGGGCAGTGGAGTGTGTAATGTCTAAGCTGTTCATAAACTTCATAATACAGTATCAAGGTGTATCTTAGGCCATACATTATAAATGAGAAGTGAATTACTTTCTCCATTACTAATGGATGACTAGGGGATTGGCAGCTCGGTGCTGGGCTCTGCTCGCAGAGTTCTCACTGAATGATAGCCTCACTAACTCACCTTACAAATCGCTCCGCGTGACAGGCACCGCACATTCAGCACAAGCTCACTTATTTCTTCCTTAAATTATTGGATTTTAAAAAGGCAACGACTGCCTAAGGTGAGGAATTCAACTTTCTGCTTCCGAGAGCCAGACACTAAAATTAGGTTGGCGTGCGTTCAAGAAAAGAGAACAGATTTTTTTTGCTGAAGATCTGTACTGTTCAGTGCGTTCTGATCTTAAAATATGGCGAGTTAATGCCAATAATTAGAATTCTAAAATTATAATCCTGCCTTTGAAAGCAAGTGTTTCTAATTCTCTGTCCCTTGATCGCAAAGTCTCAGTTACACCTTGTAACTTACCTATAGTGAATTCCGACAAGGAGTTCTAAATTCGTTCACAGAACATATCAAACACTTCCGGCCTTCAGTTCAAATAAAATTAATTAAATCACAATTGCAATCAAATTCTAATACTAAAAATTGGTCCAAATCAAAATTCAAATTGTACAGCTATCCTTACTTACAATAAATCAACTCTATACCAAATGCATTGGTGTAACAGGACTGACAGAGTCAGCCTCCACAGTGGCAAGACTACGTTTTGGAGGTCAGATCTGAGCTGAAATCTGCTGAAATCTGACCTGTGAAATGCAGTATATCTCAGCAGGTTTATTCATGGTAAATCAGTGCCAGTGTAAGCGTGACTCCTTCAGCAATTGATTTCAAACTGGTGCTGATTCAGATATGCATCAGTATAATCTGACCGTGAATTAGCACATAACCGTGGAACGCCGCCTTGAGCCTATTCTATTGCTTTCCTCCTCGTTTTTCAACAAATACTAGCAGGAAAAAAAGTTTAGATCACTAGGAAAACGGACGCAGTACCCAACCGCAGTTTTTGTAACTGACTTCATCCATCTCAACAACCAGCAGTAGGGGAGAAAGGGAAGCAGCTGACAGAATTCCTCGTCAATCTAAATACGCTGCAGCAAATTACTTCTAAAAGCTGCTCTTTCTCCAAAACAAATTTTGTTATTTAAAATGCTAAAATAAGAGTGCTCAAACTGCTTTCCCCAACTGAACTGAAAGTGCAATATATATGCAGTTAATGTAACTTCATAGTTGAAGTACATTAGGGAGGAACCTTTGTCCTCTCTCACACATTAGAAGCAGATAAGGTGTATGAGGTCAAATTTGGCCTCAACATTGGACACACCCCCAATCTTAGAAGAACAATTTCTGCTGCCATAAGACAACATTTCTATTTCAAACACAACGTAGCCACATTTTCACTGAATTTCAGCATATCTTGTGAGTGGGTGTTAAGGTAAGACTTTTGTTGTTCGATTTAAATGTCTAATCGCCTTTCAAAAAGGAAAACTACATCCATCAGTTCTCGATTCAATTGACTTTTATGCACTGTTTAAAGCAGACCAATTGAAACAGGTAGACAGGGCAGTGAAGAAGGCTTTTGGCCCCGCACACTGGTTTTCATCAGTCAGGGCACTGTGCAGAGATCTTGGGAAGTTATGTTGCAGTTGTACAGGACATTGGTGAGGCTGGACTTGGAGTACTGTGTTCAATTTTGGTCACCTTGCTATAGGAAGGGTGTTATTAAACTGGAAAGAGTGCAGAAGAAATTTACAAGCATGTTCCCAGGACTCAAGAGACTGAATTAAAGAGAGAGGCTGGACAAGCTTGGATTTATTTTCTTTAGAGCATAGGAGATTGATAGGGGATCTTATAGAAGTGTTTAAAATTGGTAGGGTGAAGGCACTCCATCTTTTTCCCAGGGTGAGGGAATTGAGGATTAGAGGGCATCAGTTTAAGGGTGGAAAGAATACATGGGAACCTGAGGGCAACCTTTTCCACAGAGGGTGGTACACATGTGGAATGAGATGCCAGCAAAGTGGTTGAGGCAGGTACATGAACAAATTTAAAAGGCATTTGGATGAATACATGGATAGGAAAAGTTTAGAAGGATATGGGCCAAATGCAGGCAAATGAGGTTAATGTATAGGGACATTTTGGTTGGTATGAACCAGTTTGGGCTGAAGGTCCTGTCTCTGTGCTGTAGGACTCTATGACTTTATTTATCCTTTATTCATTCATGGGATGAGAGTTTCGCTGGCTAGGCCAGCATTTATTGCCCATCCCTAATTCCCCTCTGGGGATACATGAGTCAACCTCATTGCTGTGGGTTTGGAGTCACATATTGGCCAGACAGGTAAGGATGGCAGTTTCCTTCCCTAAAGGACATTAGTGAACCAGATAGGATTTTCTGACAATCAGCAATGGATTCATGCTCATCATTAGACTCTTAAGATATTTATTGAATTCAAATTCCACCATCTGTCATGGCAGGATTTGAACACAGGCCCCCAGAACAGTATCTGGGTCTCTTGATGAGCCGTCCAGCAATAATACCACTGGGCCATTGCCTGCCACTCTGACTCTATGAAACATTTAAATTAAACCAATGCTTCTTTTGGCATTTGAGCAATCATAATGTCTTAACTCAGACTGGCATCAGTGCACAAGTGTCAATATCGGTGTCCCTCTTATTGAATTGCTTCTAGTTTATGTGTGATTGCAATGATAAAATGGTAAAATGTGTTAAAGTAATGGTGTTCTAGTGAACATTTTGTTATTTTGTCTGTAAGAAAGCCAGAAAATTGGAACAGAACAACAAATGGATGAAGCTACTATTTTCCCCCAAACAGGTGAGGTTTTAACCCTGTTAATCTGACAATGTAATACAAAAGGAACCAATATGGCATTAAGGGGTAGGATCATTTATTATTTCTATCTATTAACTCCCTGCAGTAAACTTCTTTCAATTTTGTGTCGTCAGTCAGGCTTTGGCACTTTATTGATATTATTTTAATATTCTATATTTATCTGACCACTTGAAAATCGCAGCATCAGAAAGAAATTGTTTAAAATCAATATGAAATTTTCACTTCTATTCAGCCTTAGTAGTGAAGCTGGCTTCCTCTTCACTCTCAGGGGCTGCTAAACAATGATGAAGAGAACACATTAAATGGAAACACTAGTTTGTACTAAAAAATCTATGAACCTGTAATTTGTTCAATGAAGATTACTTTCATGAGTAGACTGAGGTCAACATGCTTGCAATTTACATAATTGCTTGAATTGTCAACTGGAGTAGAAGAGGCAGGATTGAACAGATAGGCCCCCTTGGAAAAAGTAGAATGAAAAGTACTTCAATCTGTGATAATCAGGGTTATCGTTACGGAAAACTGAAGGGGGAAAGAATCAAGTGGAAAGTGCACATTAATGTCCAGAAGATATTACTAGACAAAAACAGGCACATTATTTTGAAAGATTCTGAAGAGATCTCATACACAAGGAGGTAGAGATAAGATCAGCAAGCCAGCTTGGGTTTGAAGGTGCAGTTTAATTAAATTCAAATTGCTTAAAACCTATTGACCTATAAAACTAGATTGCAACCAAATCTCAATTATGTGCAGATCGGTAGGTGGGAGATGAGTTAGCAGCACCACATTTGACCATTTTATTAACACTGGGACTTAGTGCTCAAGTTCAAGGTTGAGTTGGATCCTCGTTGCACTTTAGTTCTTGAATTTTTAAGCTGAGCCATAAATTTTAACATTTTAAAATCAGCTTTTAATGCAGAAAAAATCTCCAGCTTCCCTCAACTAACTGTACATGTTCCCAAACAATGGACACCATGGAAAGCCATTATATTAAATCTTGTCTGTGAACCTATTCAGACAACCTGGATCTTTTGGTAGCCCTGGAACTGATGCACTGATGCATCCTGAGATGCTGCTTGGCCTGCTGTGTTCATCCAGCCTCACATTTTATTATCTTGGAATTCTCCAGCATCTGCAGTTCCCATTATCTCTGAAACTATAGGTGCTTGTGTTTCTGTCTTGATGAGTGCAAGGCAAAAACTGGTGTCTATTTTCAAACAGTTAAATACTGGACATGGATTGCTAAGTTCCTTCTCTTCTGCCCAAAAAAAAATTACTGGTGCAGATGCGAGTCAGAAATGTGCTACCCATGTGCATTAGGTGATGAAAGCATTGCTCACTGCAAGTTTTCCCCTCTTGTTACAAACCACTTACTATAACAAATGATTTTGTATGTCCTGACTTACTTTCCATTACAGTCAGTAAATGAACTCTTGTCTTCATAAGATGGATCCCTATCATGTTGAGCTAATTTGTTGGTCTCTGTGAATGTAATGATGGAGTCTCACCTCATTTATATTGAAAGAAAATCTGAAAAAACAGCCAAGAACACTACCACAGTACATCTCTGACATTTCTTGCTGCTCTAAAAACTCAGCATGTTCCATTCACTACGTAACATTAGCCCAGATTCTCATTTTGCAAGGCCTACTACTTTTATCTATCATCCTTGCATGATACTTCCCACTGAATGTTTCTCCAGTAATTTCTTTTCTCATTTGGTCGTCACTGATACATGCTTCAGACTGCTCAAAGCTGACCTGAGAAAACATGCTGACTATTAAGCAGACAACTTCATTGATCATGCAGGGATTACTTCAACGGACATGTATGGTTCTAAAATAATGATTCAGGCTCTCGTTAAGGAACACTTCAGGCAGCTGGTTCAATGTTCCAAGCTTCTGTAAACATCTGCATCAAGTTCCCAGACTGATGCACCAAACACTTGTTATAATAAAATCTGCTGCATGGATACAGATGGCCCCTCTGAAATATGTGACCTCTATTAGTAGTTTATGGCATAGACACAGTCTGGTTTGGTTAATTCATCATTGTCAACAAATAAACATTTTGTGAAAATTAAACATACGCCTTGCTGTAACTGCAAAGTGATAAAATTTTCCGTTCTTCCATCTTCAAAGTCATGAGATAAAAGCAAGGAGTTGTTTTGATAGACCTTTGTGAGATGTCCCAAACTAAATTGGTGCGTGTCTCTTCTCAAACCAAAATGCTTCATTTAGACAGTGTCAAAACAAAGACAAGCTTTGAAAAAGTTTTTGTCCATTGAATGTGTACAGAAATGTGCTAAACAGAGAAAGAGACAGTATATGTCAGATGATAGTTGGTAAATAACAGTTAAAAATGTAGGAAAGTATACGAGTGACTAGTTGACAAATGGCTAGATTTAGTACCTGATCTACACAGAGACAATAATGAAAGAGCTCACTTGTGCTGATATTCCCTTATATCAGATTCAGACAGTGAAAAGAACAGAAAGTTGCTTTTCAGCACAGTACTATTCCCAAACTCCAGAAACAGACACAGGCACCACATTAGTACAGTGTAATTTCTGTTAGTCAGAAAGAAATGGTTCTGAAATTTATGGCTTTTCTTTGCATATTTGAAGGTGGCGGTTGGGTGGGTGGGAGCATCTAAAATAAAGTGGGTTGCTAGCCTGCAGCCTTCCCACCCAGTCCCAATCTGAGCCACTATTCTCTTCTGGCACTGCTGGGAGTACAGAACTACCAGCCAATCAGATTGGCAGGCAGCTGTCTGAGAGAGGACTTCCTGTCCTTGAAGTGCAGAAGACTCACTCTGATCCAATGGAAGTGGCTCCCAACATATGATTGTTGAGGGCTGGTACAACTAAATATCACAATAAATAATTTGCAACTGATGTTTAGCTCGGGCCAGGTAGTTACTTGTTCCCTGCCTTCATAAAATCTATGCCTCTCTGTTCCCCAATTCAAGTTCTACATCTTCTGAAGTTTAGTGTCTAACATTCTACTAAATACAGACAATGTAGTTAACATCTCTGATACAGTATATAGTACATGAAAAAGAAGCAAAATCACCAATCTGAGTATTGTGTTGGAGATGGTGTTCACTAAATTGTTCTTAAAAACACAGTTATTAAGGTTTAAGGGAATTACTGGTGCTGGCCGTGTGAAGTGCTAGCCATGGTTCAGAAGAAATCAATAGTTTCTCTGCATTAATGTAAGAGATAATGGCTCCTGTCTGATAAATCTCACTCTACACTCATTGTGATACCCTGATCCTAATCAGCATGGGGCTCAATTACTGACATCATTGATTTTGAGGCTCAAGTGGGATTCATATTATCATGCCAACAAAGGACAGAAAACCTAAAGCATTTCAGACATGCAATCGTTCTCTTTAAATATGTGCACCAACCCCTACCGCCCCCTACCTTTAGGATATTCTTATCAAACTTGGAAAAAGCAAACACATGGCATACAGGAAGGTCAGATGATCACTTGCAGCCATAAGTTTCTGCAACAGATATTTTACAACAGTTTAATCTAAGTTCACATTCATATATACAACTAATAAATGTGAACATTTCAACTAGAATTCAGCTCTAATTTACCCAACAACACAAGACTAATAAGTCATCTGTAGGTCTATTCCAAGAGATAAATTCTGAGTTGAGTATTAATGCATTGCTACTTTGGTTAGCACTGTACAGGCTGCATCATTTTGAATTGAAATGCTTTCAACAAATGATCAGACGTTTCAAAATTGATGCATAAAATGAATAACTTCCTTCCTAATCGTAACCTTAGACATGGAATTAAATTATTACATATTTGGACCAGGATTCACAAAGCATATTGTTATGTCTTTCTTCCTTCCACATGACTTTTCATCAGCTCTACCTTACACACAGTTATCTCACACAGACATCACATGTTCCTTAACCAGCTTATGGAATTGGCTTCAGACTGAAGAGAATTATTGAATTTAATAAAGCTGTCTTATCTGAGTAAAATTCTTATGCATAACAAGTTTCAATGTTTGACAACAATTTCCTTATGATGACACCATAATGATTCTTTGTGTCTTGATCAAATTAAATGCTGTACAGGAAATTTAACTATACAGTCATAACAGCACAGAAACAGACCCTTCGGTCCAACTTGTCCATGTTGACCAGCTATCCTAAACTGATCTAGTCCCATTTGGCCTCTAAACCCTTCCCATTCGTATACCCATCCAGATGCCTTTTAAATGCTGTAATTGTACCAACCTCTACCACTTCCTCTGGCAGTTCATTCCATATGCTCACTCCCCTGTGTGTGAAAACATTGTCCCTCAGGTCCCTTTTAAATATTCCACCCTCACCTTAAACCTATGCCCTCTTATTTTAGATTCCCCTACTCTGGGGAAAAGACCTCGACTATTTTCAAAGAAAAACATGTTTGAACTGTTGTTGATGGACTTACTGCTACAGTATAAGTGTTGTTTATATGGCCAAATTATTTACCAAAATTGTTCAGTATTAGTCTAGGAATGGAATCTCCTGCAGCCCCATATCATCATTTTTTAATTTAGGTTCTGGGCTGACACTGTTTGCAGCTACCTCAAAAAATGGCATTCTACAATGAGAATTTTGGAATAAAACCAAATTTACTGAGAGGTAGGTGCTTAATGTTTAAAGAAACATTGCATATGGGAATGAATATTTCACGATATCCATGGGGGTCTATTGTATCAAGAGTGATCTGTCAAGTGGGACGGGGAGTTTTCAAAATGACAGAAGCATTTGGGGTATGTTTAACCCAAAGATTCGGGTGAGATGCCAGCTTTAGAAGCTGCACAATATTGCTTGCCATCAACTTCAATGGAGAATAAAGTCAAGCTGGATTTAAAACCAGTGTTGCACTCAAGCTTCCTGGGAGTTGGATTAAGTTAAAATTACCCCATTGAGTTTTGACATGATTTTTAATAACAAGGTGACTGCTTCAACGAAACAGTTACATACATTGCAATTATGTGTATAGCAGCAGACGGAAATGAAATAGTATCCTAACTCCTTATGTGGGCAAGTGGATTATTTTGTAACCTTGCAGGATGACTACAGCCCTGTTAATGTCATTTCACTTTGTTTCGATAATTTTCTTTTCAAAGTGGGTACAATATAAATTGTTTTGTTTTGAATACACCACAGACATCAATATTAGATGCAAGCTTGAAAATAAATAAGAGAAAGGTTTAGGAGCAGAAAATAGTAAATTAAATTCACCAACTTTATGAGTAGCGAGGACAAACATTATTAAATGCAAAATTGTTTCCAAAGGAGAGCAACTGATGTCTTAGATATAGGTTTAGGGACAACATCCGAATTATTGGAATTCAGATAATTATTGGAAGAATGGAAATGGATATCAGCAGATACAATTGTAAATGTAAACATTGTCTTTTTTTTTATTCTTCTAACTTTCTGAAGGGTGGTGTTTACTAACAAAGAAGTAACACAGTGCAGAAAGAGACCATGTGGCCTATTGTGGTCTGCTCTGCTCTCCAAATGAGCATCATAAATTTGGGACATTCTCTTGCCTTCTCCCCCATACCCTTGTACTTTGTTTCTTGTTAATTATTCATCGAATGTCCACTAGAATGGAGTTGAATGGCATTCATCATGTTTCCAGACAGTCCATTACAAATCAAACCAATTGTTGCAAGAGAAAGATATTTTCTCACATCATATTTGCTTCTTTTGCAGATCATTTTAATTTTTGCCCTCTTCTTCATCCTTTTAATGAGCAGGAACAGTTTCTCTCCATTCACTGTATTCAGTCCCTGATGAATTTGAAAAGTTCCATCAATTCTTCTCTTGGCTTTCTCTCCGAGAAGAACAGTCTAAGTTTCCCCAACCTATCTCATAACTGTAAATCTATTCTGCACTCTTTCTAATGCATGCACAATCTCTGATGTTGCATGCAGAACTGTATATAACACTCCAGTTGAAATCTAATCAGTGTCTTATATAGTTGTTTGGTATTAGTTTCATGCTCTTATGCTCTGAGCCCTATTCATAATACTGTATACTGTATTAACTGCTCTCTACACCGAATATGTCATCTTCAATGATCTTTGCCCATATAGACACAGGTTCCTCTGATCCTATTACCCTTTTGAAATGTCCCTTATTTTATATTGCCAGGCCAGGCCTTTGCTACCAGATGTATCACGTCACAATAGCACTGAGTTCCATCTGCCACTTATCTGCCGATTCCACCAACTTGCCTAAATTCCCTCTGAAGTTCTGAACTGTCCTCCTCACAGTTTACAATGTTTCCAAGTTCCGAATCATCCACACACTTTGAAACTGTCCCCTGAATACAAAGATTGCAATCATTCAGATGTATCAGCAAAAGCTAGAATCCCGATTATGAACCCTGGGGAATTCCATTACAAACCTTCCTCCTGCCCAAAAAAAATCCATTGACTATTACCATCTATTTCCTGTCACTCAGGCAATTTTGGAAGCAAGTTTCTACTGCCTCTGTTTCATTTCATGAGCTACAACCTTTCTCAAAATGTTGTTGTGCAGTACCGTTTTGAAAGCCTTCTGAAAGTCCACATACACTGCATCAGCAGCACTGCAAACCCTTCTTGTTGCCGCTTCAAAAAAACTTCAGCAACTCAGTTAAACGTAATTTCTCCAGACACAGAGAGTAGAAATCTTTACCACAGAGCTTCTCAAACTTTAGGTTGTGACCACCCTGCCCCCCTGCCCCTACCCCTGCCCTACACCCGTATGGTTGGTATGTAAAATTTGGGTGATGTAAGTTCCAAAGCAGCAATGGTTCCTGTAGATCTCTGAGTCCTAACAGCTGAGGGGTCCTTTTAAATCATCCAAGTTTTTAAAATCATGGGCGGGGCCTAACTATCCAGACATGGAGGCCCGAAACATATCTTGAAAAGCCTAACAGTAGAGTGGTTTGTTGCTTGGTGGTTATATTCGGATTAAACAGCTCCTGACCACTCCCCGCATCACCCCTCACCCCTGACACACACACACACACACACACACACACACACACTTGCAGGTATTCCAGCCCCTCTCATACATCCTCTCACACACAGATCTCTCTCCCTCAAGCCCCACTCCCAAAGGAATACTGCCCCTAACAAGTCTACACCCTCCTATCTCTCCTTCTGACAGGCTCCCTAACAGCCCCTCCCCCTCAAACATAGAACATAGAACAGTACAGCACAGAACAGACCCTTCAGCTCACGATGTGACTTACTGGTCTGTAATTGCCGGGGATTTCCCTAATTCCTTTCTTGAAGAGAGGAATTACATTTGCCTCTCTCCAGTCCTCAGGTACGACTCCAGTGGAGAGCGAGGATGCAAAGATCTTCGCAAGTGGCGAAGCAATTGCATTTCTCGTTTCCCAAAGCAGCCGAGGACAAATCTGGTCCGGGCCTGGCGACTTGTCAATCTTAATGTTTGACAAAATCTTCAGCACATCAGCTTCCTCTATCTCTGTCCATTCCAGCATGCACACCTGCTCTTCAAAGGTTTCATTCACTACAAAGTTCGTTTCTTTCGTAAAGACAGAAGCAAAAAACTCATTTAGGGCTTCCCCTACCTCCTCAGACTCCACACACAAGTAAACATCTGGGACATCAGCAATTTGCATGCATCAAAATGGGGTTATGACGCTAAAGAGTTGGGAAGTGCTGGCCTTTTACAATGCATAGGTAGCCATTTTACTATGCAGCCTAAATACTGAATTCTGAGCAGGTAGCTTGATCTTGGGGGGCATCACAACTGAGTCCAATCTTACATTTATCTAATATGCATGTGTATGCACTTCTTAACAGCAGTCACTAGGTAGGAGTCAGCTGTGCAAGTCTTAGCTGATTTTAATTTTCTCCACCACAGGCCACTCAGATCAATTGTGGTTACATCAGCAGACCTCCCTTTCTTTTGTTGATCCAAATTAACTAGTATTAAGAGATATGAGTTTGCCTTCAAGGTTAGTGATCTGAGGTGACATCAGATCAAAAATGTTGGATTTGACATTGAGGGATTCTTCTTTTGTCCAATGTGTAGATTGGCAATCTGAATTATCTTACATGGTAAAAGAACCTGAAAGCAAAGCCATTCTTAAATGTCAATAAGTTCCTGTAGCATAGTTGTCTTTAGCCTCCCATTGCAAACTATTACAGAATCAGCCTCATCTTTTATTTAAATTGTGTTAGAGAATGGGTTTCTCATTATTTCCAGCCTTCCTTTTCTTTGTAATCAGAACAACTTTTGAACCCTTTGTAGTGATGTTTCATGAGGGTCAAAGGTGTTTATTAAAAAAAGACTGAGCTGAAAATTAATTAAATGTGATGGAAGTAAAGCCTATATCCCTTGCAATTCAGACTGAGTCTTCTGTCGTGGGTTCGGGTCATTAACTTTACCGTGATGAAATCAATGCATTCACTAAAAATAAACAGCGATCCCTGAATTTTAAAGGAGTGTGGAAAGAAATTCTGAGTGATTAGCTTTAACTATGTCATGTATGCAATGAAGAATACGTGCACTTTGAAGCTTCATCTGAATCATTATTTATAGCCTATCACATTATTTTCCCTTTTCAATTGAGATATTGTTATCAGCAATGAATAGTATAACTGGAAATGGGATGGAGTATCAGCAAGTGCTGATGGGCCATTCTTTAGTTGATGGTCAGACTGGGAAGCAGTTAATCCCTATTGCTGTTTCAGGAGTTGCAGGTTGAGTTCCATGATTGTCAGCATCTATCCAAGATCACTATTACCAGCTCTTGGCTCACTCTACAGCCTTGTAAATGTGTCATCTGTGAAGTGGGGCATCAGCCATTCATTCCTCAACCTCTGGGATAGCATCAGCAGCAGACAGTGAAATCTACATGGCGTCAGTGTGGTCCTGGCTTTCTGACAGAGGGGAGGCAGGTGCTTATTTACTAGTATGGCACAGAAGGGCCATTGAATGATTAACTACAAGAAAATTCTCAAGTAATTGTGTTTTAACAGGAAGCAATAAAGCCAGTCAAAATACAATTGTCTATACTACTATTGTTAATTAAACATTTTGAAAGGGTTGGCAGAACTGTAATTTTATATTCGTGAGTGCCGCAAGAGTGATTATTTCATAAATTGAAATGTTTAAAAGAATGTACTACCACAAGACATAGTCATAAGAACAGCGCTGGATAGATTCATCCCAGGGTCTGAGCAGGATCGACTACAACAAGAAATGTGAGAGAATCACATGTGAAATTGAGCCAGGCCTTTCTCAATGTCAGGAGCAACAAATTGCATTTTCTAGCAAAGTTCTAGACACCAAAATAAGATTCTTGGTGGTAAGCAGTTGAATGTCCTGTTACTGGGAATTTTTGCACATTGTCACCCTCATTATCATTTCATTTCATTCCATTAATATGTACTCTCCTATCGCCTGCCAGATAGAAACAATACAGCATGGATTTCCCACATGAAAATCAGCATGGGTACCTGGCAACTCCAGCTCCATGGCTGTCCCTCCAGGCATGAACACCAGTCCCTCTCCACCAGTGGAACACATCTACCATCCACTTATAGTGCACTTCTGCACTGTCATGCTGCTCCTTTGGATGCACCACTAATTATTATTACAATGCCGCTATGAGGATACTTTGTTCACAGATAGAAGCACCTGGCTCCCAGATTGGACCAGGCTGCACCTCGGGGCTGCTTACTCTCTTAGTGCCCACCAGGCTGCTCACAGCATCCCTGCTTTGCCCCGCCTCACCTTTTAGCACTTTGCCCCTTCATTCTGAGTATACGTGACTTGACTTGCTTTTCTAATATAGACACAATGGCAGGAAACTTGCCGTAATGCCCGCAGTCATCAGTCAAGAGAGTGGTCGCGTTTCTATACAGCATGACACTACATCAATATCAGACCAGTATACATGGAGAAAAGACTGCACGTGCTTCAAGCAAATTGGCCATACCTCAATGTCTAAGGGGTGTAGTTCTTAGTATGTTAAGGGAGATATTCTTTAGTCAGAGGTCCCAGCACAACAAGGGCAGCCTTTGATATCACTCCAAAGGCTTGGGCATGATCAATTGTTTCCTTGGGCCCGTCAGGGTGAGATTCCTGTTCTTGAGGACAGTGAAGAGCCAATCTATATTGGGCACACCACCACCCACCTTGGCTATTTCTGCCTTTACATGGCCTGTTTCCTCCTGGAATAAGAATGGGAGGGATTGAGAGAGATGTAGGCCCTGATGTAGGTGGGAGAAAAGCTGATGAGGTGATCTCAATGACAGAGGGTATGTGGGGTTAGGGTCATGAAGGAATTGGGAGGGTAAAAACAAGTGAGGGAAGATTTTGTGATCCAACAGTGGGAGTGGTGGAGCACGAGTCCTGGAGGAAGATGTGTGCAGTAGCATATCTACAGTGAGTGTAAGATTGTAGAGGGAAGATGATGGTATCTGCTGTAGAGGAGTAGACAAGGTCATTGACTTTCTTCCTACACCGTGTGTTCCTTCAGACAACTGAGCCTGCACTGACCTGGGTGGCAGCCATGTACTAGGCTGGCAGGGCCTGGTGCTACAAATTCCTCTGTTGGTTTTGTGGCAAGAGGGCATTACCAGGTCCTCTAAGTGTCTGACTGCTAAGTGGGGTCATGAATTACCCCTTATCTGCCAGGTTTGGGCAAAATGTCACAAACCACGCAGAGCAGCTGTCGACTGACTGGGTGTAGGCCAGCCTTATGGTGCCAGTGCCTGATTTCCTGAGATATCCCATCAGTAGGAAGTATTTCTGGACACTGTACAAGAGAATCAGGTTAGAATCAGAACAGAGGAACACCGTGGTGGGATGACAGGTAGTTAATGAGATGAGATAAGGAGGATTGCTCTTGAAAACTCACCAGGACGCTCAGCAAGACCGTATGAAATTCAACGAAAATGGCTCAGAAAATAAAGAAAGAATCAGTCCCCAGAGATTTTGCTACTTAATGATTAGCACTCCCACACCCCTTGGAACTCTTAAAATATCACCTAATTGGACAAAATACAGAATTCGCTTTGCTCTTCACTTGGTAAGGCAGGAAGTTTGTAAGAATACATGAACAGGAATAGCCAATACTACATTTCTAAGGGAAGAGGAACATACATACTGAAAGCCATTCAACAATTTTCCAATGAATGTTTATGCTGATCTCATGCAATACTTCCAATGGGACACCGTAGTGGCTCAGTGATTGATACTGCTGCCTCACAGGGACTTGGGTTCAACTCCACTATTGGGGGTTACTGTCTGTGTGAAGTTTGCACATTCTCCCTATGTTTACGTAGGTTTCTACTAGATGCTCTAATTTCCTCCCACAGTCCAAAGATGTGCAGATTAGTTGGATTAGCAAGGTTAAATTACCCATAGTGTTGACAGATATGTTAGATGATTAGCCAAGGGAAATGCAGGGATAGGATAGGGTAAGGGCATGGGTCAGGGTGGGATGCTCTATGGGCTGAATGGCCTGCTCCCACACTGTAGGGATTCCATGTTTCTATGAATTGCCTAAACAGAATAATGTGAAGAACCTGACATAATAACACAATTAGCCTTTAGTACTGGATTTGACACATGCAAAGTATTCTACCTTTATGAAGGTAGAATAAAGGTAAATATCAATAAAGTTTAATAATTCATTGCATACTAGGACGACTCCAACGGACCATTTCAAGGGGCTGGCTTCTAAGCTGTTTTAATTTGGTTTGATTCAGTTATTTATTTTGATTTAATTTCATTTAATTTGATGCAAATGATTTTTAAAAAAAAACTAGCATGTTTCCTCCAGTGTGACAATGTTTGACGTTTCAACTTAGAATCTATCCCACACATTCACACTCTGTCAGGGAGAATGGGAATTTCTGCTCACCTCTTAAGAATTGTAGCCTTGTCCTCTGCTTTGGAATGCAGTTTAAATTGAACGGTTTATTTACATGACGGGAGGTGCTGGTGCTAGACTGGGGTGGACAAAGTCAAAAGTCTTGCAACACTAGATTATAGTCCAACACGTTTATTTGAAATCGCAAGCTTTCATAGCACTGCTCCCTCATCAGGTGAACATTCCAGTACTTAAGGCAAATTGCATTAATGTGTGGGGTTCTTTACATTATTCTGATTAAGCAGTTCATAGAATCCTGACAGTGCAGAAGCAGGCCATTCAACCTGTAGAGTCCACACCAGAGCATCTCACCCAGACCCAAACCCATGTTTGTTCATCTGACCGAGGAGTAGCGCTCTGAAAGCTTGTGATTTCAAATAAACCTGTTGGACTATAACCTGCTGTTGTGTGACTTCTCATCCAGTTACTTACAATTACATTATCCACAACCATCCTTTTGTAGATCATAGATTTCTCAACTCTCAAAGAAGAAACCAGAAGAATTAGAATTGTGCACTTGAAATTACAATCTCCCATGCAAGTTCAGGAAAGCATCTCACAGCTAACTTCTGGAGGGGATTTAGGATTGAGCAATAAAAACTGGCTCCACCAGGCACATTCACACCTCAAGAATGATTAAAACAAAGACCTCCAAGTTTGCAGACCATCAGATTCAGCCAGAGGAGGACGGACTTTGAAAGTTCAATCATTTCATCTTTACATTCAAAGGCAGGACTGGATGATGACGATGGATCAGTAAGGATGCTTACGACATTGGGAAATCTATGCAAATCAAAACAAAGTAGCACACAAAGTTTAAGAGGTAGGGAAAATGGAAGACACCAACCAACAATAAAAGTCTAAATTTATGAACAAATATGTTATTTTAAGTATCTTTCAAAGTCACAAATGGTAAAAAAGACTAATTTTGGAGAGAACTTCAGGAATAGGGACTTGCGTCTGATCTCAACCAATGGGGCAGTGGGAATGTGGCAACAAGTTAAAGGAGAATGAGGATGTAATTCAGGTAGGAGATGGTTCTGGAAACACGGTGATGCACAGCTCTGAAAGTATTTGTAGATCAGGTTTTATGCCTTGAAGAAGATTAAGGGGTCCAAAGAAGAGTCGTACTGAACATGAAACATTACCTCGGTTTCTCTCTCCACAGAAGCTGCCGGAACTGCTGAGTTTCTCTGGCATTTTCTGTTTTTAATAAGTGTCTTGAAGTTGAATTACTGAGGTTCACAAGGAAGAGGTAGTAGAAATCCTACAGAGGGTGAAGATAGGTAAGTCTCCTGGGCCGGATGGGATTTATCCTAGGATCCTCTGGGAAGCCAGGGAGGAGATTGCTGAGCCTTTGGCATTGATCTTTAATGCGTCATTGTCTACAGGAATAGTGCCAGATGACTGGAGGATAGCAAATGTAGTTCCCCTGTTCAAGATGGGGAGTAGAGACAACCCTGGTAATTATAGACCAGTGAGCCTTACCTCAGTTGTTGGTAAAGTGTTGGAAAAGGTTATAAGAGATAGGATTTATAATCATCTAGAAAAGAATAAATTGATTAGGGATAGTCAGCACAGTTTTGCGTAGGGTAGGTCGTGCCTCACAAACCTTATTGAGTTCTTTGAGAAGGTGATCAAACAGGTAGATGAGAGTAAACCGGTTGATGTGGTGTATATGGATTTCAGCAAGGCATTCGATAAGGTTCCCCTCAGTAGGCTATTGTACAAAATGCGGAGGAATAGAATTGTGGGAGATACAGCAGTTTGGATCAGAAATTGGCTTGCTGAAAGAAGACAGAGGGTGGTAGTTGATGGGAAATGTTCATCCTGGAGAGCAGTTACTCGTGGTGTACCGCAAGGGTCGGTGTTGGATCCACTGCTGTTTGTTATTTTCATAAATGACCTGGATGAGGGCATAGAAGGATGAGTTAATAAATTTGCAGACGACACCAAGGTCGGTGGAGTTGTGGATAGTGACGAAAGATGCTGTAGGTTGCAGAGAGACATAGATAAGCTGCAGAGCTAGGCTGAGAGGTGGCAAATGGAGTTTAATGCAGATAAGTGTGAGGTGATGCACTTTGGTAGGAGTAACCAGAAGGCAAAGTACTGGGCTAATGCTAAGATTCTTAGTAGTGTAGATGAGCAGAGAGAGCTCGGTGTCCATGTACACAGATCCTTGAAAGTTGCCACCCAGGTTGACAGGGCTGTTAAGAAGGCATACAGTGTTTTAGCTTTTATTAATAGAGAGATCGAGTTCCAGAACCAAGAGGTTATGGTGAAGCTGTACAAAACTCTGGTGCGGCCGCACTTGGAGTATTGTGTACAGCTCTGGTCACCGCATTATAAGGATGTGAAAACTTTGGAAAGGGTGCAGAGGAGATTTACTAGGATGTTGCCTCGTATGGAGGGAAGGTTTTACGAGGAAAGGCTGAGGGACTTGAGGCTGTTTTCATTAGAGAGAAGAAGGTTGAGAGGTGACTTAATTGAAACATATAAAATAATCAGAGGGTTAGATAGGGTGGATAGGGAGAGCCTTTTTCCTAGGATGGTGACGGTGAGCACTAAGGGGCATAGCTTTAAATTGAGGGGTGAAAGATATAGGACAGATGTCAGAGGTAGTTTCTTTACTCAGAGAGTAGTAAGGGAATGGAACGCTTTGCCTGCAATGGTAGGAGGTTCACCAACTTTAGGTACATTTAAGTCGTCATTGGATAAACATATGGACATACATGGAATAGTGTAGGTTAGATGGGCTTGAGATCAGTATGACAGTTCGGCACAACATCGAGGGCAGAAGGGCTTGTCCTGTGCTGTAATGTTCTATGTTCTATGTTCTGGGACAGAGACAGCCAGTTAAGGTGATAATTATCAGCATGATTGTTGTGCAAGACTTAACAGTGGGAGAAGTCACACAGTTTGGACAAGCTGGAGTTTATATATGGATCAAGGAGGAAATAATTGCAGACACTCATGAGAGAGACTAAATTTTGAGGGGATCATGACATGGATATAGCTTTCAGTTGCATTGTTTTTATTTGATCTTGCAATGTGGGCATCACTGGCCAGGGCAGCATTTATTGCCTATTACTTATTAGCCAGCGGCCAGAGCTAGCCTCATTGCAGTGAATCAAGATTGACATGTAGCCACAGCAAGTAAGCATGGCAAGTTTCCTTCCTCAAAGAACATTCATGAACCAAATGGGTATTTAAGATAATCGACAGTCACTGTTAGGATAGGTTTTAATTCCAATTTTCTTTTATTCAATTCAAATTTCACCATCTGCTAGATTGGGATTTCAAATCGATGTTCAAATTAAAGCATTAGCCTGGGGTTCTGGATTACTAGACAAGTAACATTACTTTTATAACCACTGCCTCAATATGATTGAGTTTCGAATTAATTGTTTGGACAGAGAATCGATCCTGCACATTGACTACTTATTGAGGCAAGGGGAGGATATTCTACTCACCACTTCTCTCACTCAAGATTTCTCCCCATGTATATAAGGCCATAAGACATACGAGCAGAAATTAGGCCATTCGGCTCATCAAGGCTGCTCTGCCATTCAATCATGACTGATAAGTTCCTCAACCCCATTCGCCCGCTTTCTCCCCATAACCCTTGATCCCCTTGATAATCAAGAACCTACCTATCTTAGTTTTAAATTTACTCAATGACTTGGCCTCCACAGCATTCTGTGGCAGTGAATTCCAAAGATTCACCACTCTCTGGCTGAAGAATTTTTTCCTTATCTCCGTTCTAAAAGGTTTTCCCTTTACTCTAAGGCTGTGCCCTCAGGTCCTGGACTCTCCTACCATTGGAAGCATCTTCTCAACATCCATTTTGTCCAGGTCATTCAGTATTCTGAAAGTTTCAATTAGATACAGCCTCATCCTTCTAAACTCCAATGAGTATAGTCCCAGAGTCCTCAAATGTTCCTCATATGTTCAGCTTTCCAGTCCTGGGACCATTATTGTGAACCTCCTCTGAATCTTCTCCAAGGCCAGTGCACCCTTCCTGAGAAATGGGGCCCAAAACTGTGCACAATACTCCAAATGTTCCCTGTCTAGAGCCTTACAAAGCCTCAGTAGTCCATCTCTGCTTTTATTTTCAAGTCCTCTCAAAATAAATGCAAACATTGCATTTGCCTTCTTGACTACTGACTCTACCTGCAAGTTTACCTTGACAGAATCCTGGTATAGAACTCCCAAGTCTCTTTGCACTTAAGTCCTCGAATTCTTTTTAAATTAGACAGTTTGTTCACACTGACTCTATCCATTAATCTCATTTTAGAGATCATAAGAATTTTTTTTTAACTTGAGGATGATATTTTTGACCAAAGACAGGACTGTAGCCAGCTGAGCAGCATTCAAAAACATGGAACTCCCTTCCAATCAACACTATAGATACAACTGTATCATAAGGACCACAGCAATTCAGGAAGGCATCGCACTGCTAACTTCTGAAGGGGATTTAGGATTGAGCAGTTAAAACTGGCCCCACCAACCACATTTACACCTCAAGAACAATTAAAACAAAAACCTCCAAGTTAGTGGATCATCAGTTTCAGCCAGAGGAGGATGATGAGAGTCTGGGGCAAAGGCATGCAAGTTTTGGCGGGAGATTGTAATAGGAGGTAGTGTAGGCTCTGTGGCCTGCACTACCATTCATTAGAAATGGACGACATGTTTATGCCCTTAACTCCACCTTCCCGCCTGTCCCACATAATCCTCAACAGAACGTGTCAATCAAAAATCCATTGAATCCAACCTTGAACATATTCAAAGGCCCAGCCTCCACTGCTCTCCAACAGAGGTGAAAAAGAATGGCTTCCAATTACTGACATAAAGCAAAATGAAATTGGAACGCCTCCAGGTTTTGGTATTGGATACAGAAAAATAAAATTAGCATTTAGTTGAGTAGTTCGTTACCTGTGGAAATTATTTCGGATGCCCAGTGAGAATGCCCTTATTACAGTTTTCATTCACAATGCTAAACTCTATAATTCACAATTGAATTACCAGAGCTTTCTATAAATGAAATCTATCGTAAACTCATCACTGTCATCAATGCCATTGACTTCTGTTGTAATTGCTAAGCTGTAGTCCTTTTGAGGCACTGGAGAAGCAGATGCTTTCTTTCTACAGGAGGCAAAAGACATAGCGCATGACTTAATTGTAATAATTTAGAGCAGGACATTTTTATATTGTTGTCACTGCTGAGAGACATGTACATTCTTCATATTCTGTACTGGATGTGCTTGATAACAAAAATCTAAGTGATTGCTGTTGGAGACAGCATGTGGTGCCTGCAAGATCAAAAGCTTTTATGAGGTAAAAGTAATATAAGTACCAATTGTTTCAGCAAGTACATGCCATTTTTGTTATCAGACATATTGGTGAGAACAAAACCTCATCACACAGAATCATTGCATTTGACCTCTCTCTAACTTCAGCTCCAGTATCTCCTCCAAAGCCTGAATAATGAGGTCTCATGAAACCACTCTGGACTGTTCAGGGAATGGGCTGATTACAGGAGCTTTAGTATGTATTATAAGTAAGTGACTTTACCGTCCAGCAGGAAAAAAAAACTGTAAATAGATTGAGAGAAAAGTGCTGAGAAATGATCTTAGATTGTAATTCTCACTGGCTCCAAATAGGCCAAAACTGTTCACATGAATTGTTATTGACACCATTCTATATGAGTGCCCCACGGCTACGCAGAATCATGGGAGCAAAGAGATAAAAGGTTACAGCACTGTTCTGATTTCCTGATAATGTTGCTGTGAACAGGAGATGGGAGGTCAGAGGATGCCACAGGTAAAATATCCTGGAGTCGGTACCCTAATTTTTGTTAATAAATCACATGCTTCTTGAGTTATTGATCATGCCTGTACAACATTCACATTTGCTTCCTTTTCTTCCATTAACTTTAACCCTATCACCTCTTCTCAAGGGCTCCTTATGGGGTACAGCAGTCATTGTCTGATGTCTGACGTAAGTAGTCATTAGTCACATGAACCTCTTTATGAAGAGAGCTGGGAAACTTATTTACCAGCAGTTTGGAACAAGCTGGGTATGCTCCCACCTCACAGATGCAGCTCTTTGTACTTGCATTGCATCTTTAATATGAAGAAACACCCTTAGACATTTCATGGAGGCATTAAAAAGTGAAATTAAACACTGAGCCATTCGGCAATATTAGGACAGATGGCCAACAGTTTGATCAAACAGTTAGGTTTTAGCAGCATCTTAAATGAAGAACGAGTGGTGGAGCTGAGACGTGGTAAGTCAACAAGATTTATGGAAAATATTCCAAAGTTTAGGAATTAGGCAAATTACCACATAGCCACCAATGATGGAGCAATGAAAACCAGTGATTCTCATGTGAGCAGAGTTAGATGAGTGCACACGTCTTAGAGGGTTGGATTGTTGGAGAAGGTTACAGAGATACAGAGAGGTAAGGCCATTGAAACAGAAACAACGATGAGAATTTTCATGTTGAAATGGGCCTACTCTTTAAGAACAAAAGAACTGTGGATGCTGTAAATTGGGAACAAAAACAGAAGTTGCTGGAAAAGCTCAGCAGGTCTGGCAGCATCTACGAAGCAAAAATCAGAGTTAACATTTCGGGTCCGAAATGATGCTGCCAGACCTGCTGCTCTTTTCCAGCAACTTGTGTTTTTGGGCCTTCTCTTTCCCTGGTTATTCTCTTCCTCTTGATGTACTGACAGAAAATCTTAAGATTCTTCCAGTGCATTTTTGTGTCCCCTCTTTGCTCTCCTTATTGCTTTCTAGAGATCCCCCTGCACTTTACACACTCAACTGGGGCTTCCACTGATTTGCTTCCTTTGTACTTGTTACAAGTATCACTTTCCTTTTTATCAAGTACTGAATATTCCAAGACATCTTGGGTTCTGTGGGCTTGTTGCTCCAACATTTCAGCACTAAAGAACCCGAGAGTTCTGTACTCTCACCCATTTCATTTTGAACATTCCCCTCACTATTCTGCTATAGATGCCCCCAGAAGTAGCTGTTCTCCAGTTTCTTTGGCTTGATCTTGTTTTATTTTAATAATATCTGCCTTCCCTGAATCCAAAACGTTTTTTTTGCTGACCATCTTTCTCTTTTTCCATAACAAACTTAAGTCATATGGCATGCTGATTAATATCATTAAAATGTTCTCCCACTGCCACCACAAACACCCATTTGGCATAACCTCTGTCTTCTAACTTGAGTATTAAACAGCAAACGCACCCAGCCATGTCTTTTTTGTATCTTGTTAACCCCGTGCTCAGCAAGCTGGATCTCGTTTTCCATTTTCACAACTAGCATTTATACCCATTTTACATTATTCCTTAATGACCATTCACAATTTACTGTATTTTGCTCTGGGCATCCTCACAATCTGTTTCACTCCTACTTCCCCTCTGTTAACTACCATTTTCCAGCCCTTTCATTTCATGCAGCAGATTTAGATCAGATTCAAGCCTCAAGTGTTTGTCTCTCCAAAGATGCTGCCAGTCCTGCTGAGTTCCTCCAGTACTCTTGTACTTATTTCAAACTTCCAGCATCCACGGTATTTTGATTTTATTACAAAGTATTAGTTGACAGGTCTTGTCCTTCCTAAGTCTGTGATGCTTACCTCAAATGTCACATTTATCTGAAGGTCGATTCATTTACCACCAAAATTGGGATAATGGCTTAACTGGTTATTTGACAAATTCAATAAAACTTCAGGAAAAGCAACATTTTCCTTTGTGTGAAGACAATCTCAGTTACTCAGCTCTCTGAGTTCCCTTGATGTGCCAGTAAAGAAGAAAATGCTTGGAAACTTGATTTAAAACCAGAAATCAAGAATAATTAGAATGAAAGACGAGCTGTCACAAACAAACGTCTTCTGTTGACAGCTTAACCATACAGCACTTACATCTCAACTTTCACTTGGCCAAGTTAAATTTTCCAGATTCACAGGAAGAATGAAAAGTCTATATTTGTTCTTCTCAATGAAAATGCTTCAACAGTCACTCAATTATTCAATTCTGATTGCGATAATATTTGCTTTAAAGCAATTTTTGTGCTGTTGAAATAAACCTCACTATGTAACTGGTGAATACAATATCAAAGTAAAATCCTTCACGGCATGATGGTTCAATGAACTTTTCAAGTAATTGAGTTCTGCTGACAAAGGTGGATTCACACTGCCAGAGTTGAGAAAACTGATCTCAGATGGGTGCTATATTTTGCCTCAACAGCTTCTTGACTGGGAGCCCATGGAGCCTCAAATAGGTGCCAAAGATCCAGGATGAACTCCGTTACTGTTGCCGCATTTCTGGAAGGGGGATTTTTTTATTTTATCACAATATAACAAGCAGTCAGGTCTCCTATTTTGCCAGTTTCTCCATGTCAACCGAATCTGAATGCTAATTTAACCTTCTGCACTCTTTGCCTGAATTTACCACATTTTTTTGCTGCTATGTTTTCCCTTTACCATATTTATGTTCAATTTTCCGATATGCTATATTACCCTTTCATAATCTCTGCAGTCCTATGATGCTGAAACTTCATCCTCTGCAGTTGTTAAATCAGCTTCTGCCATTTTCACCCATGAAATGAAAGAACAATATTTCCTCTTCCATCTGATTTCCTGAGAGACTATTCTCTTTGCAACATCTTTTCTCACTGTTCAACAAGTCCACATCGACCCTCACAGCATCCCTCCCAGACCCATCCCCCTATAACCCACCTCATCTACACATCCCTGGACACTATGGGCAATTTAACATGGCCAATCTGCCTAGTCTGCTCATCTTTGTACTATCGGAGGAAACCAAAGCACCTGGAGGAAACCCACACAGACATGGGGAGAATGTGCAAACTCCACACAGACAGTTGCCTGAGGCTGGAATCGAACCTGGGTCCGTGGTGCTGTGAGGCTGCAGTGTTAACCACTGAGACTATGAATTCAAGATCCAACTACTGTTGTTGTGGAATCTGAACCCAGGTTCCCCAAGTCGTCTTCTTGATTACTAAACCAATGACAATTTAATACTAATTCAGCTAGTTTTTCTCTCATGCACAATCATTCAAGAAGGGTGGACACGAGAAGAGTTGCACTTTTTGTGGCCAAAACTTAGTATAATGTACAACATGAGACAACTTCATGAGGCATTACGGAAAATGGCAAGCATTAAAATCTCCACCACACAAGTTGAATAACTTTGAATAAGAACAACAATTTTGATTAAAATGGTGCGCTTAATGTGATAACAGCATCCCATGGCACTTCTCTACAGTGTTATCAGACAAAAGTTGACATTGAAGGACATAAAGAGATATAGGGAGGACAGACCAAAGAGCTTGGTCAGAACTCGTTGATTTTAGGAAGCGAATTAAAGGAAAAGAGAGAAAGTGGTAATTCAAGCATGTTCAATAGTGAATTGTCAGACTTCGGGCCCAGGCAGCTGAAAGCACAGCCACCAGTTGCAGCAAAATGAGATTGGGAATGAGAATGCAGCAAATAATGGAGGAATACTGTTATTTCAGACAGTTGTTCCATTCAAAGAGGCTACCAAATGCATAGTTTTTCTCATATGTCCTCCATGTATATACGTAGAAATATTAGCTTAAGGACAATTGGGGTGTACTGTAGCTTTCAATCATTAAGCAGAATTTGAAATAACATCTGCTGTTGAGATTATTTAGTCATTGCTCATTTGAATAGCTGGGAATCTAAACTGGTTATGAGCTGACTGTTTATTCTACATTGATGTAATTAGCAACACTGGAGGAAATAAATGTCCCCTATGCTCCATGACAAGGATTGTTTTCATAAACTGCAAGTTTTAAGTTTACACAGGGAGCACAAAAATTCACTCCACTCTTGCCTCATGATTTTGTGTTGCTGATTCATGATTTAATATGACCCAAATGAATTTACTGTACCTTAACAACAATTAAAGAACACATTTCAAGGGTTCCAGCTAATTGAGTTTACCAGAGAATTTGTAACCTTCCTCTTACCAATTGTTGAAATGTCCAAGCTGAAACAATCAGCAGGGATTAACATCATGCATTTAAACCAGTAAAGAAATTTAAATGTGGGGCTGAATAAAGAATAGACAAATGTTTCTATTTAACAGGCTAAATCAAGTATCCAATATAATGGCAATTGGATTCATCTTTTCCAGAAAGCTGGTGCTGAGGAAAGGAAGATTGAAGCACTCCCTTAGCTATGTTAAGAAAGTCTAAGAAAAACAAATTATCATTATGGATGATTCAATTTAATTAAGTTTAACACTTATGTAATCCTTTACATAAACGGTTGTTCAAATTAATTGATCGGCTATTGTTATTTTGATAAAAAGTGACCACAAACAAATAGTGTTTTTTCAATGATGATGAAGTGGAACATTATTAATTAACAGGAGCGCATTTGCTTTAAGAGAGGTTGGACAAACTTGAATTGCTTTTCACTAAAGTGTCAGAGGCTGAGGGCCAACCTGATAGAAGTATATAAAATTATGACAAGCACGGATAGGTGGATAGTTAGAGTCTTTTTCCCAGTGTGCCAAAGTCAAATACTTGGTGACAGAAGTTTAACATGAGACAGGCGAGTTTAAAGGAGATTTGTGAGGTTTTTCATGAATAGAGGAGGGTGGGTGCCTCGAATGTGCTGCCAGGGGAAGCATTAGAAGTAGATACAATAGCAACATTTAAGTGGCATTTAGACAGCTACATGAACAGACAGGGATTAGAGGGATAGGAAGGTAGGCAGATGGGATTAGTTTAGAATGGCATCATGGTCAGCACAGAGGGCTGAGGGGCCTGTTCCTGTGGTGTACTGTTCTATGTTCTATCCTTTATTTTCAGCAGGAGGCGATAATAGCCAGGGGTATTTTGATGAAAGAGAGTTTAGAGATTTTATATAAATCATACCACCCAGGTAGCATGGAGTAACAAGAGTCTTTCCTGTTTCCTTGCATCAGTTGAAGGTCTGGACTGAAATGGCAGCTGGCAAAATAAGAATGAGATTTGATTTTGTAAGGGCCATGCTGGTGAAAGCTCATTAAAGCTGGAAGTTGGAATGGCATTAAACCCAAAATTACATACAATTCTGTTTAACAGGGCCGTTGAAAAGCAAACAGAGGAGGAGTACCTGACATATTTATTACCTCTTCACTATGTTTGAGTTATTAAAAATAACTGTCCATCTCATCTAATGTCAGCTAGCTTCTCATATCAGGGACAAAACCCAGCCCCCATTGATCTTTTTGGTTTTGTACAACTCAGAATAGTAATTCATGAAGCCATTGGAGACCAAACAATTTCAGTTTGATTGTTAACTTATTGGAACCTGCAATGCCTCAACTGAAATCCTTGACCTTAGTCAATGCATCAGCTTATCCAAAGTATGACTGAATATATTCTGCAGCGATGTTGCATTCCTTTTCATTGAAATGCATTATTTCAAGACACTGAGAGAGAACAGGTCTGTTTCAATTGAGTGAAAAGTCGTGATATGCTGTTTTAGTGCTTGGCGTTCTGCATATGGGTAGATGCTCAGTAATTCTCAAAATGGAAATTATTAATGATCTCAGGAAGGAGTGCAGTCAAAGTGAAACAATTCCTTAAAGAGAAGAATACTTGTTCTCTGTGACTGGCTTAACAGTTTTATTTAGTATCAATAAGATGGTTTCTTCAAAGGAATACTTTATTTTGTGAGGCTTCAAACCTTGAATTAGAAAATTAACATTTACACCAAAAAGTCACTTCATCTTGATTTCTCATTGCAAAGTGAAAGGTTAGAGATGCAGTTTTTTTCATTAAAAATCAGCTGTTTGGGTATCGGTAAATATTTTAGAGAGTATATCACACTTGGATATTATTTGAGAAATCTTACACAGTTCCCACTGAGTGTTGTGGTGCTGATGAAAATAAATGTATCATTACAGTGGAAAAGATGAAATTTTCTTCATTTTGTACAGCCTAAAGATATTGTTTAATTTGCAATCAGAAGGTTAATGCGACTTGCCAATACTATCACGTGCCATTGCAATGAACGGCATCTAGTCTAATGGACAATCTCCAGATGATTACATATTCAGCACTTCTGTAGAAATTAGATTTTATTAATTCAATTCTGCTGAAAAGCAGCGTGCCATAATAAAATTAAATTTGTAACTATTGCACAGTTAAATTAGCTAAATAGAGAGGAAGGAAATGGCAGAAAATTGACCCCAATCCCTTAAACTCTAATCAGATAGTGAACTCTGTTGCTAACAAAGCTGAAGGTGAAGCAACAAAATCAATCACTGGAGTTGGCCGAGGCCTTGGGAGTCTTCTGGACGGGGTAATGCCTCTTGACCCCACATAGGGTCACTTAGAAACTTTCTATAAATATTTCAAGGCACAGGAATGAAGTAGCCAAACTCTAAAAGAAAGAATCCCCTGTGTCATCCTATTAACATCTTCAGTCTAAAGCTAATTTGTTGGTGCCAATTAGAACTAAATGAATCAGCACTTTCTACTATGAACCTAGATGCCAGTTTTTGATACACTGCTGCAGGTTTATCTGTGCCAACCTGGAGCAAAATGTTCTGAAGTTTAGTAACATCGATTTCCTTTAAAATTTAGGAAGTTGACTTGTTAATTTTTCTTCAAAACAAGCAGTTCTAAAGACAGATTTTCTGATATCAGTGCAAGTAAAAATCAACTTCAACAATGAAGGAATTGTGTGCTTTGAAGGCAGACAGAGCCCTCAAAGAATATAAGGAAAGCAGGAAAGAACTTAGACAGGGAGTTAGGAGGACTAAACAGGGCCAGGAAATGTCCTTACCATGCTGGATTAAGGAAAATCCAAAGGCGTTTTATACATATATAAGGAATAAGAGCATAGCTACAGAAAGGGTAGGTCCACTCCAGGACAAAGCAGGGAATTTATGCGTGGGCCCAGAGGAAGTGGGTAAGGTCCTCAACAAATACTTTGCTTCGGCATTCACAAGTAGACTGACATGATGGATGCTGAGTCTTGGAGGGGTATGTTGGTATTCCAGGGAATATTGGGGTAAACAAAAAAGCTGGTGGTATTGGGTGTTTAGAAAAGCATTAAGATAGACAAGTCCCCAGAATCTAATGGGATCTCTTCCAGAATACTGAGGGAGGTGAGGAAGGTAATTGCTGGGGCCTAGTACAAAATCTTTGTATCCTCTTTAGTCACAGTGGAAATCCCAGAGGACTGGAGAATAACTAGTATTGTTCCCTTGTTTAAGAAGGGTGACATAAGCCAGTAAGCCTTATGTCAGTGGTAGGGAAGTTATTGGAAAGATTCTTTGGGCTAGCATTTGTTCACATTTGGATAAAAAGGGACCTATTAGTAATAGGCAGCATGACTTTGTGCAGGGCACAAACTTGTCTCACAAACGTGATTGAGTTTTTTGAGGAATTGACAAAGATGATTGTTGAGGGCAGGGCAATGGATGTAGTCTATATGGACTTTAGCACAGCTTTTGACAAGGTCCCTCATGGCAGGCTGATGTAAAGGTTTAGTCACATGGGATCCACAATTAGCTGGTAAGATGGATACAGAACTAGCTTAGTCAGAGAAGACAGATAGCAGTGGAAGGGTGTTTTTCTGACTTGAGGTCCGTGACCAGTGGTGTTCTGCAGGAGTCAGTGCTGGGACCCTTCTACACATAATTTGTAGGAGAATGTAGATGGCCTGATTAGTACGTTTGTTGACACCACAATTATTTGGGGAGCTGTGGATAGTGATGAGGATTGCCAGAGGATACAGCAGAATATGGATAGGCTGGGGATTTGGTTGGAAAAATAGCAGATGGAGTTTAATCCAGACAAATGGAAGTGATACATTTTTGAAAGATCTGATGCAGGAAGGAAGTAAATAGTAAATGGCAGAAACCTTGAAAGCATTAACATACAGAGTGATCTAGGCATACAGGTCCACAGTTCCCTGAAAGTAGCAACACAAGTGGAAAAGATGAGATGTGAGAGGCAAGTTTTTCACACAGAAGTGTTAAATGCCCGGAATGCGCTTTAGAGGATGTGATAGATGCAGATATTTAAGAAGCATCTGGACAGATACATGAATAGATAGGAAATAGAGGGACATGGGTACATAAAGGCAAGGGGCTTTTAGTTTAGAAAGGCATTGCATGTCAGCGCAGGCTTAGTGGGTCAAAGGGCCTGTTCATGTGCTGTACTGTTCTTTGTTCTCTGTCTGTTTAACCTTGCAGACTATTATTTTTTCTCACTGGCAAGATCCCAGAGACAAGAAGTAGAAAGTGCCAATGAACGAGAAGCATTTTCCTGATCTGATCTTTGCTCCAAAAACTTAAATAACTTCATAATGAATGGCAGTAAAAAGATTTTTCAAATGGTGGTTATTATATTAAACGTGCATTGAGATCAATAAAATTCTTGGAAAGACTACAGATATATAATACTTATCCAGTAAAATGTATGTGACACTGTGATGAAATTTAAAATATCTATACTTACATCTATGGATATAAACTCAGGGCATGCAGAACCAATTCCATTTGTTCATTTTATCCCTCCATTAATATATTAGAAACTGCGTGATCATGCAGAAATATTATACAGCAGACATAGAATATATTACTGAAGCAAAATAATCTGAAAATGAAGAGCCAAGAGAGGATAATTACTTAAAGTCGGGTGCTTCTGAACGGGTGTTTTCAAAGCAAACATTTTGCAAATTACTTAGCTCCCTCCCTCATCAAACAGTTAAACTTTGGGCCAACAGAGCTGGTTTTATAATAATTAGAATTTACTGTTTTAAAAAGACATAATCCACGTTATGTGGCATCTGACCTAAAACCCATTTTCATAAAAGCAGCATACCCTGTCACTCATTCCAAGCACCTCCATATCTGATAGAATAATGTTCTATATTTAATCTAGGTTTCATTTTTGCATTATTTACTACTCAAATCTGAGACAGTTACATTCTGCTTTGTGCATTACATTACTGCAGCATTCACTTGGCAGGAGTTTGGTTAGCATCGCACTACAAATCCCGATTTGAAACCAAAGCTGCCTTTTCAAAATGGGCTTGAGCTAATCAGGCTGTCCAGTTGGTTGGCTGCTGGGAGGGTGCAGGCCATCCACAATGCAAATGAGGTGAGACCTCAACCAAAGCAGGTCATTCATGCAATTTTGGTCTCAAAATATCCAGCGCATATGTCTCGACATTCATTTTCATGAAACACTGAGAACAGGAGGCATGGCTGCAAGGTGCTGCCTTGTACAGAACCTCTCCAAAGTTGACAAGTTACCAGAGAATTACTCAAGTGATGCCTTGCCAGTTTGTGACATGAATGAGAATATTTTCAAATGGGGTTCTATGTTCCCTATATTGCCAGAAGTCATAAGACACCAGGTTATTGCCAGAAGTCATAAGACACCAGATTATAGATCAACAGGTTTATTTAAAATCACAAGCTTTTGGAGCACGAACCTGACAAAGGAGAAGCACTCTGAAAGCTTGTGATTTTAAATAAATTTGTCCATCTCAGTACCACACTGGCATCTCCACATCATGGCTCCCATATTGCCAACATGCCTCCACAAAGAGATCCACTGAAACTATTCTATTTTATCAAAACTAAGAACAAAGCTATCCTAGTGCTAGATATCAGAGATTAAAACCAAAAAAGCTGGAAATATTCAGCAGTGTGTGTGTCAACTCAGATCCAAGCCAGTCAGTGAAACGGAAATCAAGACCTAGGTAGAATTTACTAACTATGCCCTTTTACATCCCAGACACATCCGTTGCCCCTTTGTGTGTGCGTGTTGCGGGGGTGGGGGGTGACTAAACAGACTAGCTTTGTATCTTCTGGGTCACCCATTGCTGGAAATGCTAGTATGCATTTTTTATGACTTTGAAGTTAATCTGTTTAAGTTTATTTGTTCTGAAGACTTCCTCAACAGTATCACATTTCATTATAGTCTTCACCTTCAACATGCTATAGCAGGCACTGGGTCTAGAAACGTATGGGGTTCTAGAATATTAGCCCCATGATATTAATATTATTCCATCACATCCCTTCCTTGGGTCATAGAACAGTAGAATACACGTTTCTGATGACAACACTTGTCTGAACGATTCCAACACATGTTGATGGTAGCGAGTTTTGAGAAGATTTGTAGCTCAGGTTGAGGTTCTGGATGTAAGTTTGCTCGCTGAGCTGGAAGGTTTGTTTTCAGACGTTTCGTCACCATTCTAGGTAAGATCATCAGTGAGCCTCTGGTGAAGCGCTGGTGTTATGTCCCACTTTCTATGTTGATGGTCCTCATGCAATATATGATAGATCTATCCTTCAGAGTTGTCTTCATGACAGTGCTTTGTCAGAAATGTTTGATATGTGTCGCACCACTGTTAAATTGTTGTGAAATAGACCATCAACATTCAACTAAACACCAAAACTGTTCAACTTGGTCAACAGCAGGTGGTTTGGAGTCAATAAGTCAGACCAATATACTTGACCTCATGCTCATCCATCTGCCTTTGCAGATACACTTGTTGGTAAGAGTGGCCACTGCACAGTTCTTTGGAGATGAGGTCTGGTCTGCACTTTGAGGATATCTTCTATCATGCTGTGAAGTGACCAAAGTGTTTAATAGGATAGTTTTCAACCAGACCTGGAAACTCTAGACTGGGTATCCATCAGGGGTGTAGGCTATCAGTAGCAGAAAAATTGTATTCAGCCACTATTTGCCATGCACTCCACTCTATCACTGACATCAAGTGAGGAGATCAAGCCTGAGAGAATGAAGAGTGAAGAAGGGTGTGCCAGGAACACTTGTTTTTTTTTAAGTCACATCCAAAACATCTGTTGACCATATCCTTGGGATTCACATTGTTATATTTCCCCAATTCCTAATGTCTGTTACCATTCAGAAGAATCTCTGTCGTGACTCCTTGCAGTTCTGATTGTCCTTCATATTGATGCTTACTGCTTGTATCTGGGCAGCTTTGCATTTCCACTGACATTGAGTCCTCCATTCTTTGGGCCATTATGGCTGTAGGGAATTAACATTTTCCCAACAATCATTTTTTCAATCTTTTGATGAGTTACAAAAGTTTATTTCTTTATGAAACTTTAATTCCGGTTAATACCAGTAGTCTATCCCTGTGTGACATATTAATGCAGTTTAAAAGTGTAAAAACAAGCATCTCTGATCAGAAGCTTTGAATCTTGTTAATTATATTACAATATTCTTCCACAGAATATCCAGCTTCTTTTCCAAATGTATTAATACCTAATAGTGCCTCGTATGCATTTAACACATCATCTGATCATTATTTTTCATAATTTGAATCCAATTTCTAAAATGTTCTCAGCTTCTAACTATTCAGACCCTAGCTCTGAGCACACTGCAGCTCATCTTGCTTCTAGTTGGAAGTGACAGTGTCAAGGTCACAGTGTTTTTTTTTCTTGGCAAAGACATAATCCGTGTTCACATATCAACTTCATTTTGCATTGATTGTAAGGTTCAACTGCACAAAACATCACTATAAAGTCATATACCAACACTTTGCTCTTGCTTTCAGTTACTCATCTCCACGGTAAATCCATACACTATCTGCTGTCTGAAAAGAGCTCACAATGGTAATTTCCCTGCTGTAGAAGCGGCAAGAGTGCATCAAGGAGCAGGTTCGTTTGGCAGAATATTTATCTCTTTCTTGTCACCTCAGCAATAAAGTTTTGGAAGCGAAGAAGCATGCATTTCATTAGGACTAAGTTAGTTAAGACCCTTGGTCACTTCCCTGATTACTTACCTTCCCAATTAATGAAAAAAGTAACTAGCTTTCTCACTGGGAAACTGGAGCAATTTGTCTGCCACGTTGAGGCGGAACCTTCCAACTGCCCCACAATCCGAGAATAATCACAGGCACAGATTGGAGGTTGGGGGCATGTGACCTTTTAAAGCCACACTGCTGCTGCCCTACCGTCCAAACCCATGGACACCTCCCTCTCCCTACAATCTGTACGCTGCGATAAGATTAAAAAGGTCTTACCTTAGTGTTGATGGATCTCGTAAGGAGTAAGCCTTGACCATCAGCCTATGGGACTGAGAGTTACTGGCCTCTGATTGACTGGCAGCTGCTGGTGTTAGTCAATGGATACTCATACTCTTATTGTCTACGCTTCACCTGTAAGCAACCATTCACTAATATCAATTTGAATTCAAGCCAATTGGTGAAACAGAAACCATGACCCCTTTCTATGCATACAGTTTGTTATCTTCTCAGTCTTACAGCTCCTTCCACACACAAGGCCCTTCTGTGACCCTTTCATATTAATTAACCAAATAATTGAACTAAATTGCACTGCAGCCATTTATGAAGGGCTTTTCCAAAAACGTCAAACTATATTCCCATTCTAATATTTCTTTAGTGGTCTTTTATGTTCAATTTGGTAATTATTTGTGTTGTAAGGGTAGAATTTCCACTTTGAGTGCAATTTGCAATTCTAATGCAAATAATACCCATTTTGAAAACCGTTTCTTCCCTCATTCACCTTGAATTTCTGCCCAAACTCAGTTGTAAATTGCCATGAACCAGCACAATCAAGCAGTGTTTTAAAACACGATTTAAAAATAAAATTGCTTTGAAATCTATTTCTTGATATATTTAACTGTGGTAGTTTGGAAAGTTTGATTTGAACAGCTGAAAATATGATCACAAAAAAAATCTTAATTACAATAATAAAAGAAAAATACTGCGGATGCTGGAAGTCTGAAATTAAAAAAAGAATTCTGAAGAAAGCCAGCAGGTCTGGCAAAATCTGGCAGAGTTAACATTTCGAGCCCGCAGAACTGGAAATGTTAACTCTGTTTCTTTCTTATCAGACACTGCCAGATTTGCTGAATTTCCACAGTAGTTTCTGTTTTTATCTGCAATGTGTCAATAATTTACTGTTTACTTCCTGACAATAACTTGCACAAGTTACCTAAAAAACTCAACTTTCTCAGTAGTTTGGTTTTTGAAGTTAGTTTCTCAGGAAATGAAACAAAAGATATTTCAGTCTTGTTGTCCAAACAGTCCCAGTTTAATGTTTGGAGCCTCTTCAAACAGCCTGCAAGCCAGCAAAAGGTAACCCAATGGTGATTATAATTTACCCTCTAGATATGTCTGGCTTCTAACATGAGACAAGCTTAGAATGTCACAGAAACACTAATTGCATTGAATGCAACTTATGCTTCAAATTTTGGGATCTTCTGCGCCAGTTGTACAGATAACCTTGAAATGTGATTTGAAAAAAAATGTCTACTTAAGGAGAATATCATGCTGGTAGGTCGACATCATTCTGAATTATAATTCAGATCAATGTTCATTGTCTGGATAGTTATGAAGGAATGTAGGTATTTTGCTGATGATTAATCAAAGGTCCAGCCCTAATAATTTAATGCCAATACATATAAGAACATTGAAGTCATGTGGAACAAATTTTTACTTCGATCATAATTATGTTCTATTCCAATTTCAAATTTAGAAGATTTGAGGCTGTCTAAAAAATGTGATATTAGTGTGAAACAGTTTCCCTTTCGCTATTGTTAGATTGTAAACTTCGAATCAGAGGCTGGCATGACTCTGGAGTGAAATGGAGGAAGGAACCAATGTTGTGTTAGGTCCTTCCAAAGTATTCACCAAAATCCAATCATATCTGAGGTAGACAGTCATCAGTTAACAGTGCTCATCAGTTACTTGCATTTGGAAAAAAAAGAAAAAAAACATGAAATCAGTGTTCTGAATAGCGATGTATGATGTAGAGAGATACAATAGTGATACTCATCTGGATGAGTGCAACAACACTCAAGAAATTTGACACTATCCAGGACAATGCAGCCCACTCAATGAGGTACTACATCCTTGGAGGTACCACCAATACTTAGTAGCAATAGTGCATGCTCCCTACAAGATGCACTGCAGAAATTCCTGAGATAGCATCTTCTAAACTCACAATCACTAGCATCTAGAAGCATAAGGGCAGCAGATACACAGGAAAAACACTCCCTGCAAATTTCTCTCCAAACCACTCCCATCCTGACTTGGAAATATATCACTTTCCCTTCCACGTTGCTGAGTCAAAAGCCTGGAACCTGCAGTCTAATAGCACTGGGGGTCTACCTAAACCAAATGAATGCAGCAGTTCAAAAAGGCAGCTCACCACCACCTTTCAAAGGCAACTAAGGACAGACATTAAATGCTGGCCCAGCCAGTGACACCAGATTGACATGCTGTGAGTGAATAATAAAAGCAGTAACAGCACAGAGGTGTGTTAATGACATAAATGGTTACTGCATATTGTGAGTTATCTGCAATAAACACTAGATTTTCTTACTGCAAAATTTTTCACAGTTTATGTCTTACAAGTCGGAGGTTCCCGCCTTTAAAATATCACAAAAAATCTCCTTCTAGGCACTAATTGTCACCACAAATCTTAATTGCTTGTTTGCTCTGCAGCTTATCAATGTAGTAACATTGTATTTTACTACAATGTAAAATACTTCAGTTTCTACAGATTTTCTTCTGCCTCCCCCCCACAGCCCTGACTCCAAGTTGGGTCAATTAATGTCCTTGCCATCACGTTCCTCACCACCTCTGCCATCAGGGAGGGCAAATTCATCCCCTGATTTCTTGGGCACCATGCGTCCCTTGCTCCTGAGCAGTCACACAGTCTGAAAGTCCATAGTTTGGAGTTCCCTTGCTACATTCTTCTGGTTCTTTACCACTCTCTCCACTATAAAGAGTTCCTCTTAAAGGTAACTTTTCCAAACTTCCAACATGCATTTTTCTTAAGTCTTAGTGCCGCTCCTTTGGAATCATCCCCTTTGTTAAAGTTGTGCCCTCAATATACATGTGTTATTGGAAGAAGGGGATGCTAGTTGCTAACCTAAGACGCACTTGGCATGAGAGAAAAAAAAACAATGTCCTTCCAGACAAGATATAAGTTCGGCCAAAACGCCATTTTGGAGGACTTCTTTCACAAATATCAATACAAATCAATTGTTGTGGTATTGCAACAAATAATTCACAAAGATTCATAGTCTCATTTATTAAGCAAACACATTACAGCTGTTGAACAAATGTGATATATGCATAGTATCTGTGCATTTTGCTAAAGCACATCCCATGATGTATGATGCACAACACATAATCGACTATGTTTAAATCCATCCTGAGTGAGGGAAACATGCCAGGTAACAGCAGGGTGCCTGACAACCTAGTGGTTCAGACCTCCTGAGTTATGGTCTGCAATACCTCTCCATGTAAGTCAGCCATACTGTTTAGAGTGGTGACTACGCGATGTTGCCTTGTCTGTGCTACACCATATACGTCCAGCTGGGGCAGTAGGAGTGTGATTGCAAACAATGAAATGTGTGCCCTTTCTTTAACCCCTTGAACAGCTTTTTTTTAAATTCACTCATGGGACATGGGCATCACGGTCAGGACCGAAATTTATTGCCTTTCCCTTGCTGCTCTTCAGAAGACAGCGGTGAGCTACTGTCATGAACCACTGCAGTCCATGTGCTGTAGATTGACCCATAATGTCCTTAGGAATTCCAGGATTTTGACCTAGCGACTGTGAAGAAATAGTGATATATTTCCAAATCAGGATGGTGAGTGACTTGGAAAGGAACTAGCAGGTGGTGTTCCCATGCATCTGCTGCTTTTGTCCTCCTAGATGGTGATCATTTCTTTGTTAAGAATTTTTAGCAACTGAGTGGCTTGCTAGGCCATTTTAAAGGGTAGTCAAGAGTCAACTGTATTGTTGTGGGTCTAGAGTCACACATAAGACAGATCAGGGCAGACTGTCTTCTGTGAAGGACATTAGCAAGTTTGCAGTGAGACTATCTTACCTCAATCACTCATACTCAATAATATGACAATTTTTGCTCAACAAAAACTTTCTCATCTTTCAACTGCTGTGCAAACACTTAAACTCTGTATATTGTAGACCACAGTTGATTGTGCTTTTCCAGTCACATGTCATTTGCTGAAGGAGAGATGTGGCCACTATTTTGAAAGCAGTAAATTGATTTCATTGCAAAGACTGCTAGACAAGCAGAAGTAGACATTAGTAGTACTTAAATTGTATGTTCTCATTCATACATGTGTAATTTGAATGTAACAAAGAAATTTAACATCTGCTGGGCTAATTTTAAAACAATAGAATTGCTAAACATCAATTGAGAATTTATCCAAACAAATCAAAAAAGTGAAAGAGAATCATGTTTCACTGGCTCAGTGGCGGCCTTTGCAGAAATAAAGTGTTACAGATAAAGGGGAACTGGTAAGTGTACTGTACTTAGATTTCCAAATGGAATTTGATAAGGTGCCACACTAAAGGTTATTAGCAAAAATAAAAGCTCATGGTATGATGGGTAACATATTAGCATGGATAGATGATTGACCACCTACAGGAAACAGAAAGGAGACCTAAATGGATTATTTTGTGGCAACACATAATAAGTGGCTTGCCACAGTGATATGCTCGGGCCTCAATATTTTCCAATTTAAATAAATGAATTGGGTGAGGGGACCAAAGGTAATGTCACTAAGTTTGTTGATGACACAAAGAATGGTAAGTTGTATGTTAATTAGGTTAAGCTAATGGGAAAAGACCTGTCAAATGAAAAAGAATGTGGAAAAATGTGAAATTATTAATTTTTGCAGAAATATTTTACATAAATGGTGAGAGATTGCCAAGTTCCACATAGCAGAAGGAGCGGAGTGTCCTAGTGTATGAAACGCAAAAGGTTAGTATGCAGGTACAACAAGTAGTCAGGAAAGCTAACTGAACATCACTGTGTGTTCCAAGAGGAACTGAGTACAAAAAATAGGGAAGTTGTTCTTCAGAATTTCAGCATACTGGTAAGACCACACTTGGTACAGTGTATAATATTTGGTTTCTTATTTAAATATGGATGTAAATGTATTGGATGCAGTTAAAAGAAGTTTTACTGGACTAATAACTGAAACTGGGAGGTTGTCCAATGACCAAAGTTTGGCCAGCCTAGACTTGTATCTGCTGGAGCTTAGGAAAAGAAAGGGAACTTGATTTAAATTTACAAGATTCTGTGGAGGTTGACAGGGCAGATGCCAAAAGGATGTTTCTTCTTGAGGGAGAATCTAGAACTCAGAGTTACAGTCATTGTTTAAAAATAAAGGGCCTACCATTTCAGATGAGAATATTTTTCTCAAGGGACCGAACTTTAGAACTTGCTTCCTATAAAGGCGTGGAAGCACAGTCTTTGCATGTTTTAAGACAAAGGGAGATAGAACCTTGTTAAGCAAGGGGTGAAAGGCGATTAGGCAAGGTGGGAGTGCAAAGGTGGGGTTACAATCAGATCAACAATGATTGTATTAAATGAGAGAGCAAGTTGGAGGGAGCAAACAGCCTATTTCAGCTCCTAATTCATGTGCAAACATAAAAATAATAAAGACAATAACCCATTTTTTTTACAAAGTTCATTCACAGGATATAAATATTGCTGGCTCGGTCAGCATTTCTAGATCTTTAAATGTCCTTCAGAAAGTTGTTGTGAGCTGCCTTCTTGAATAGTAAGTCTGGAACTTTTAGGGAGTTAGTTCAAGGATTTTATTACAATATTGTAGATTTCCTCATAAGCAAAACAAAGTTGTCTATCAAAATCCACACAGCATTCTTTTTTATACCTTCAAACACATTGCTTACTTTAAAAGGCAATACACGAATACAAGTTATTGTTCTAGCGCGAATTAGATTCTTTATTGTAGCAGATCATGCATACCCCTAACAGAAAATTACTGCTAGTTATTGGTTTATTTGTCAATCAAATTATCTCCACTTGATAAACTTAAGCAATCGATTATCAACGCCATTCAATGTAGTCAAGGTTTTCAGGACTGGTTTTGTAGTGTCAAAAGAATGTCAATATAGATTGGCCATCACATAGTTAGTCAATTAGTTTCATAATTAGTATCCATGATTTGTTGACATCATTTGATGCAAATGACAATGTCTAGTAAGCAAATTACTACTTTGTGTCAATGAGACTTCATTAGCTTCTGGGTTTTCTGATTTGGTCACTGAATGGATTGCTCATTTAAACACCCTGTGGATTGATGTAGGTAACATCAAATATAATCTCATTTGTCACGTGTCAACAATGCAGTTATCCTGAGCTGACCCTGGTTCCATCTGAAGAATACGCTTGCTCATCAATGAATAAGGTCTGTTTGAAAACACGTTGCCTGATTTTACACAGTTGCCGTCGATTCTTCTGGTTAAATGAAAAACGTGTGACCTCTATCAACCCGAAGAGCATGAGCAGCAGGCATATGGCGATCCAAGCTGGTCATATATAACTTAAATTGTTCACTGACATTGGGTCAAAATCCAGCTTAAGTGTATCGGGGTATATTCACCATAAAGAATGCAGTGGATCATGAAGGCAGTCACTAAGACCTTTTCACAGGCAATTATGGATCAGCAACAAAGGTCTGAATTGCCAGGAGTGGCCACAACCCATGAATGAGAAAGAAATATTACAATATGGTAAATAGATTTCCAAAAACAGTCAGGCTGCTAGGTAGATTAATTTCATTCTATTAAAGTTACAAAATAAAATTAAATATCAACATAAGTTTATACTAGAATACACATTGCTAATTATCTACAACAATGGTGCAGGAAGTAGCTATTTACAGCTTTAGAAAAGAGCACACTTTGGGCGTTCTTCCAGTTCAGATGATCTCCAAAGATTTCCACTGATTCCTCTCATTTAATTACATTATCTCACCCATTATCCCATTCTAGACTTCTACAGAAACAAAATGATTACCAGAAAAAAAATGACAGGCCCAGCTGACTGACAACTTACTGCTTCACTTTGAAATCTGAAAATTAAAATTCTGATCTGCAGAATCATGAAGGATGTTGCATCATTAGAAGATGCACAAAGAATATGTATTTTGTCCCAAAAGGAAAAGGAGGTCTCAGAACATAACTAGGAAGCTGTGCTCAGAATGCAATGAGCACTGTGTCCAATGTGCATTTGGTTTATCTCAATTATTTTTTTGACAAGTCAAACTAGAAGAACACTTATCAAGACATTATTTTGAATAGCTGACTAAACATGCTGTGATCTAATGAAGATGCTGAGTTACTTGTATGTAGCGCTTCCTTTCTGATATTTAACAGTATTAAAGATCAAAATACTTCTTACATTAAATCACTACACACGTTACTGGTAAACCACTGGGTACATACAAAACTCATAACTAATAATGAATGTATATACAACTGTATTCATTCATGATCATTTTATTTGGCGTATCTATTCAAGGTACTTTGCTTTCCTTAATTTTATTCTTTATTCTTTGAATCATTTGACGTTAAACAGCATGATGATATAATTTTAAAATTTGTACAAAACATTTATGTGATGACCCTGGTCACAACTGTTCTATGACATAGAGACACAATAATAAAACAAAAACTACAGTTGGTGCACTGAATAGCACTGTGGATTATTGCACCCTTATTTTGCCTTTAGGATCTGCATTTTAATCTTGCACAAATAGCTGAGGGAATACCTCCCTTCTCTCCCACATGACAATGAAGCACGGAACAGAAACAGAAGTTGCTGGGTCTGAGGAAGGGTCACTGGACCCGAAACATTAACTCTTGACATTTTCTTGGCAGAAGCTGCTGAACTTTTCCAGCAACTTCTGGTTTTTGTTCCTGATTTACAGCATCTGCAGTTCTTTAGTTTTTTTTTAATTGAAAATGACATGGGTTTGTGGTGTTCAATCAGGTGTGAGATTTCAGAACAGAAACCCTACCATTTTCCACCATCTGTCAACATGTTCCAGAAGTGCCATAAGAACCTCTTTTTTTAACAACATTTGACCAGAATTTGACCATGATGTACACAACCAGATAGAGCCTCACACTAAAGCTAGATACATAAAATAAAATAGTTTCAATACCACACAATGAGACAAGGAATGAAAAAGGAAAACAAAACCAAAGTGCCTCACTTAAATCCTGAAACCCTATTAAAATATGTTGTTGTTGCTTGTTCCATATTGCAGCGATTATATAATATACACAGAGGCTTTTCTTTAAGCATCCCATTTCATAAAAAGCGAGTTTTGAATTGTTTGCACATATTAAATGCAGGGGCTGTAGTGTTTGTTCTCTTTTGATTTTGACAAGCAAATAAAACACATGGAAATATAAGTTTAAAAAAAACAAAAGTGGCTATAATGTAATTGAGTTCGAACATTATGAACAGTTACAGTGAAGTTGAAATGTGTTGCAAATATTACCTGCAATTCACAATTAGATTACAGTCTTGATCTCAATTCCTAATGTCCAATATTTTACATAACATGCACAGTTTCTGCTTTTTAAATTAAGAATTATCGCTTCTGTTCCTTACTACTGTTTGGGGAGTTGCATGGCAACAGTGCTGAGAGCTATGGTGTTTACAAGAGAGAATTAACCTCCTTTGTGACATCATTACTGCAGTATTATCAAGAAATAATTTGCAATAGGTTGTAAGGAAACTCTCGATACAGTGTATGTCATTACCTTTTGTCCCAAGTGAACAGCTAATTTCACTGCCCAAAGTATCTACATGTGTGAACAAAGGGAACAACTTATATATGAGACAAAACCAATGTGTATTCACACCAAATAAGAAGTCAATGTAGAAACAAAATATGTATGAATTGATAGGCACTGATTAATATTCAATCAAATGCACACATTACAGGAACAAATATTAATGGCGGATATGTCACACAGGGTAATTCTGATGTTTCTTCTTTGTTCCAAAATTTTGTGTGCTTTGTGTATTTTTAACAAACCAACTTCATACACTGCATATGCTACAGTATTATGACTACTGACAAATATAAATCTACTTGTAGGCTTCCAGGCAGGGTCGTTTTTTCTGAAAGTGCGATTATATGGAGTTTCTGACTTCGGCGCAGCAATTTAATAAGTATTCAAAAATTAAGCCATTCTTATTTTTGCTGCTAATACTTGTCACTTTGAGAAATCAATGACATTTAAATGTTGAGTAGCCAAAGCTTATTAAAGATTATTTTGATAATATTTTCATCACAGCAGAAGTGTATTATTGTGACTCAGGCTGACATGCGGAATGATGAAGAAAGCAGGCTGAAAGTACGAATTTTCAGAGCAGGCTACAAATATGAGCAATTTGTCATTCTTTCTGGGTCTACCAAAATTCTGAGATAAGCATAATCCAACTTCAAGTGCGAGATTTCCAGCGAAATAAAGAATACATTTCCAGCATTCAACTGGAGTGTGAAATTATCTCCAAGGATACAAATGCAGTGCATTGTTCTTCAAAAGTTTCTCTTGTAAATTCATCTCATTAACTGGGCAGGAAAGTCTTGCAGCACCCAAAGGGCTAGCCAACAAAAAAATTTAACCTTAAAAATGCTTGGGCCTTCACACAGCCCCAGATCACAGCATGATATTTTGTACCATGGAAAGAAAATTCAACTGCCTGGTGATGTGAATATGATTGGGAAAGAAAGCTAATCAATAGTGAATGAGGAGGTGCAGTCGCCAGGGATTTTAATGTGTCAAGATTCATTTAACTGTCAAGTGTTAAGGTGGCAAAACAGATCATTATTCACAGAGAGGCTTGCACTCCCTAGATCGCATTTAACATCAGATTAGACCAATCAGTTTAGAGTGAAGAACTCTACATTATGTTGCTTAAAAGGACTTTGCATCAATTAACTGTATTTTCCAGTTTTTGTTGATGAAACATCAGATGGGGAACATCTCCAACAGGTGCTAGATTCAATTTAAAATAGTATTGAAAACATTTCTTATCTTCTTAATAATGTGTTCTTCCTCTTTATAAGAGATTCAGTGCACCCAATTTATTATCATTCCTGTCCTGGTCTACCTCTATTAAGTACAGAATATATAAATGCTATAATGCTAGGCAAGACGGGAGTGGGGGGGGGGGGGGGTTGTGTGGTTTGGATTCCCGCAGAGTATGAGTCAATGCCTTGATTAGGCCACTAGGCATTACGCAAAATGGAAATTTGATTCGTTGCGAACATGTGAGAAAACTGCACCAGAAACAGAAGCTACTTTCAGGTAGATGCAAAAAACAGTCAGCAACTCCTGCAACTTTTTCAGTGCTCAAAGGAAGAATCTTACTTTTCACAGCAGCAAATCCAAAATTCAAAGGTGAAAACCTTGCAGGATGCTACTCATTGTTAACATCTAATTGAGAGATTTAATGCTCTGTCCTACCATACCACCTTACATCACAGATATATTTTTTAAAATGTCATCAATATCCAGTATTGATTAAATGCAGTAGTAGAGTGAAACAGAAAATAATCCTCCAAAGAATTATAAAAATAACTTACAAATAATTAAAAACTTATTTCAGGTTGGTCAGAAAACTCATCAAACAGTGCACTGGTAATGAACGAGCATATTTAGGGTTGAATATAAACACAATACAGGGCATTATATGGAAATGCAGCATTCAGGAGGCTAAGCAAAAGGATGATATTACACTAGGGAAAGGACATCATGTATTTATTATGGGCATGGAATAATGTGACAATAGGAAAATATTAGAACAGGATTACATGGTGATAAGACAGCAACAGCATCACTTGTAGTACAGCATGAATTCCATTCCCGTTGTGGAAATTCCTTTGGATTACTGTTAAGTGTTATTTGAATAATTTTCTGTCATCATAATTGGGGTTACATTATTGTGTTGCTGTTGGCAGGCCTCAGTCATTACACCATTGTTAGAAGTGAGATGCACCCTGTGCAGTCTTTATCACTGCCATTCATAATGAGGGCTAATTAATTTATGCAAATGCAGGTTAATGTGCTCTTATTAAGAAGTTTCAGGCAAATATTGCAATGCCAATGACTCAATTTCATGAAATTTTGTATACAAATTAGTATCAATATTTATCTTGCTTTTTTAATTAAAGACTCATTTGCATGTTAATGAGGTCTAATTAGCACTAATTAAGAGCAGAACCTGAGAGAGAACAGACTGAGAATTAGGACATGATGCAACATCAGTCTGTGTAAAAAGAACACATATTCCAGTCATTGAAGTAAAAAGACTTCTCTTCTCCTCATCCATTCACATTTGGTACATGAACCAGCACATTAGTTTTAACCATCACATTCTTACAGGGCTAATGTGTTTTCAGTCACTTCTGTAGTTTGGTACATCTTTGGAGATGGAGGCTTTTGCATGTCTGGTGTATGTCCTGGTGTGTTGTGACTCATTCAGCAAACCCAGCAGATTCAAAGTAAAAACAGTATTGGAATGTCATCTGGTTAGCAACAGGGAAGTCACATTCACAGCAGGTACAGTACACAAACATTCTAGGACATTTTTAATTACTTATATTTTCAGCCCCCAGGATGAATCTGAAGCAATACATTAAAATGTATTTATTCCAGTGTTGCTGGGGGAGAAACATCCTTAACTTATTGGCTTTCCAAGAAGAATGCAGCTGAAAATAACATCATTTTGTTTTAAGAACAGCAGTTATCTAAAAGCAAGGGAAAATGATGTTAAAAAAGTGAGAATTCTACAAAAGAAAGAATAAATCTCAGGACAAACGTTGCAGATTTTTGTGTTGGCAACAAAAAGGCATATCATGCGGCTTCTGAAAAGTAGAATTTTTAAACAGTTAAGTGCAGCTGATTTTATTTTTAGGTCTTGAAAATGAATTAACCCCAGTTTTCTTGTCATTTTGGCACCACACTGGTGTGGATCTGAACACCAACACCAACCACCACAGCAACACAAAAATAGGCAGATGCACAAGCCTCTGCTACATTGTTTGCAGAATGAACACACTGCACTGTAGAGTTACAAAGGAGTTAGGTGGCGTAGCAGTCAACACTCAAAACCTTTACACAGTTTAAAATGTAATAATTGAGCCCAAGTGAGCTTCATACACAAGGCTGACAAAAATACATCTGACTGAGTTCAACCAGTAGGACATCAAGCAAGAACTCCTATTAAAGATGTTCTGTTTTTAAGACATTCTGTCTCAATGACCCATGCTACGGTGGGTCAAAGATGCTCATTACATTATTAGAGCATTCAAAGTTAGAAATCAAAGTTCTTTCAACAAACAATCTGAGTGATACCATTAATAACGGCATTTTGAAGTGGTGTAATCTACAAGTGGAACTATTAATCCCATGTCCTTTGGTACTAACTCCTGCCGGGACACAGTGTCACATCCTGCCTATCTCTGATAGCTTGCTTAAACGATCATTTTTAAGAATTGACTCGAGAGCCACATTCTCTCTAACTTTGTTTTTCTGTTCTGCGAGGACCGCTTAGATCTGCGCACAAAGCCATGACTTCCGAAACTGCAAATTAATGCTGGGAACAGTGTTAGCATGCTAATTGTCATGCACACCATGCACAGCCATGGAGCAGAGAATGAACATTGCTCTGGACACCGAATAGTGATAATCTCTCTGCCATGATGAAAACCATCATCAAGGCTGACATCTAAAATTTTTTTTATCACAATCAATATGTCAGGATATCTTCATGAGATATGCTCAAGATATCATCACCGTATCATTGCGTGTGACCTGAGGACATCAATCTCATACGCCATCTTATGTGGGATCACTTCAAGAAAGTGGTCTGCTGGAAGCACGCTCCTGTGTTGTAAACTACTCGCTTAATGTTGGCTCGGATACTTAAACACATGAGGAGTGTTTGTACATAATAGTTAATTGTAATAAATGTCTAAGATTTTAGAAAAGATTTGTAGCTTGCGTTGTGGGTGAGATTGTCAATTTGCTCACTGAGCTGGCTTGTTCTCGTTCAGATGTTTTGTCACCGTGCTAGGTGACACCTTCAGTGAGGCCTCCCACGAAACAATATTATTTGACTCCGCTTGGAATTTATACTATCAGGTCTGTTAAAGTGGGTAGTGTCATTTCCAGTTTTGTCCATATGGGTTCGTATATGGGGTCCAATCCAAATGTTTGTGGATTGCAATATGGGTTGAAAACCACACCTCTCACAATTCCCGTGCATGTCCGTGTTTGGCTTGGGCTACTATGGTTACATTTTCCCAGTTAAATTGACGGCCTTCATTATCTGAGTTTACTGATATTAGAGAAAGTTTGTTGTGTTGTTTTGCTGCTAGCTGATGCTTGTGTATTCTGATGGCTTGTTCCCTTCTAGTCTAATGTTTGTGGCAGTCATTGCATGGTATTTAATAAACCACATTGGTTCTACATGTTGTGGGAATGGGGCCTTGAATCCTTGTGAACATTTGTTGGAGAGTGACTGTGAGCTTGTGTCTTGCCATGATTCCTGGTGGTCGTAGGAGGCTGGTTGTCAATTCTAATATGTTCTTGATGTAGGTCAGTGTGGCCAGTGTGTTAGGGTGTACTGTGTCCTCATGGTGTTATTTATTTAGTAGGCACCTGCGGATGAAGTTGCGGGGATATCCGTTCATAGCGAGGATTTTGTATAGGTGCTCTTCCTCTTTCCTGCAGAGTTCCGGCGTGTTGCAGTGAGTGGTGGCATAATAAATGCCTGTTAGATTCTTGAATATTACAAAATGCATGTCCAGTTTCTTATGTTATGATAACATAAGCATTGCTACATGAAATAAAACATGGTGCTGGAGGTTCACACTGGCATCTGTTGGTGAACTTGCCAGCTCCTGTTATTAGACAATAATTGGTACAGCACAGATTCCTGTGTTCCGCCATGGCTGGGTGTATCTTTGAAAAAAACTACATTCACTTGAGATCAGGCTGGTATGAAAGTTAAGGCTTCAACAAATCAACTAACATAAGGAATAGGGGAGCATGTTAAACTTCCATCAGCTTGTTAGATGTAATGTTAGAACAGTGTGTCATTCCCTCCAAAGTTCACAACATCAGCTCATCTTTTTGTACTGGAGAAGGAAATGAGGAAAATCTCCAGGGATGGATAACTGAATTTGACTTGCACATTTCCTCATGTGCAATTATTGTGCTATCTTTTGAATTCAGGTAGGAGGTCCCATACCACCTCTCTCCCAAGAGCAGTGAAATGTCTAGATCTAAGGTGAAGAAGGGAATACAGCGCAAACTCTCGATAGATGAAATAAATGCACATCCAAGCCCATTAATGTGGGTAATGATTGGTTATTGATCTATTTGGGATATATTTTCATTTCATTTGGGTACCTTTTAGATTTGTGATTCTGCAGTTGGGTAGCAAGGTAGGAAAATGTACCTTAAATTTCTATACCACCAGGCACTTTTCCAGAACTAAGGAATCATACATTTTGTGCAGATGCATATGAATTCAGAACCACGTACTGCCATATAGTGTCACTGAACACAATAAATCTTTGGGGCCATTGTTACAAAATATGGTTTACACACACTCCAAAACAAACAGTCTGGACTGCATTTGACAACAGCATTGTGTAAAAGAGAATATTAAATAAAATTGTTCCACAAGTTGGGGAACAGACCAGTGTATAGGGCTGCTAAACATGAGAGTAGAGGCTGTTAAAGTAAAGGAGGGGACACTGCTGTTGAAGTTAATACCTGCAGTATCTTGTGTTGGTTTTAATTAGTTGATGATTACACTGTATTTAGTTAATCTACATTTTGAGCTCCTCAGAACTGGCAACTGAAGATGTGTAACCATTTAAACAATATCTTCTTGAGCTAGCAAAATTGGATATGTTAAAACAAATAAACTGTTGCATGTAGGATGACTATAATTATGTTGCTTTGCACTGCCAAGTTTATTTCGAAGCAGTTTACTGCATGACAAGTATACAGCAAGACAAAAAACAAAAGTTGAGTGCATGTTTGGTTTTCGTTTTTCAGATTCAACATCAGTTTTGCTAACCGAGTATTCATGTAATCTGGAAGAGTTAATGAAAGGGTTAAATCGTGCTGTATCGTCAGTTTTAGAATGAACAGTGGCCAAATAAATTTAATCGTAGTAAGAAATACCAGTTTGTGTAGTAGCATGAGAGTCAGCTTTCTTGACCAGTCCAAATGGACACTAAACCTATAGAAGTGTCTTTCGATTTAGGTGACGACAGACAAACTATGAATACAACATCAACAACCTGAATTTGTACAGCATCTCCAAAACAGTCTGAAATCCAAAGATACTGCACATGAGCACCATCAAGTTTAGACGATGTCTAACGGATTGATCAAGAACACAATTTTTAAGGAGCATATGAAAGGAAGAGAGTGAGAGATTTGGAGAAGTGGAGAAATGGAGCAGTTTTTGAAAAAATCTGTCCAAAACTTGGGATTGAGGCAGCTGAAGGCAGAAATGGCAATGGTGAAACTACAAAAATGACTAAAAGCGGGCATGCCTAGGGGACCAGAGATGGAGAGTGCTGACATTGCAAAAGGCAGGAGGAAGTTACATAGTGAGATCATTGACAGGCTTGACAAACAATCAGAATTGAAAAATTCTGGATAATACCGGGTAATGCAGCTTGTGCTGTTTCTCATTGCTAACATTTCTGTTTGTTTACAATATTAGAGAGCATTAACTTAAGTTCTGATTGATAAGGAGGCACATTTTCCGGTTCTCAAGTTTGTTCCTTAATTGGACAGCAGGTCCACGGACGGCCAATTAGGAGGCTGCCTCTGGTAAAATTGCCAAGTGGATCTTACTGCCGCTAAGTACTGCCTCAGGATCTGCTTCCCACCATGACACTGGGGTAACCACTCTCCTGATAAAATTCAGCCCAAAGATTAAAATATTCCCCCTTTGACTTCCCATAGATAGTTCCACTGTGTCATCAGTCAACCAGAGGGAGCATGGAGAAGCTAAGAACAAACCCAACACAAATTTTATTCTGCAGGGTGAGCCTCTTAATAATAACATGGTCGGGTTAAAAATAAAACATTGTGGTTTTTTTGGGAGCCTTGAATGTGCCAATTATCAGCTCAAAAATTGATTTTTAATTGCACATAAATTATTAAGATCATTGAAGAGCCATACAGCTAATGAAACATGCACTTTTATAGCAGTATTTGAAAATCAAACACTGTTGTTTTAGAGGGTTTTTTTGGAGGTAAGTTTTAATCACAATTTGCTGGCAATGTGTGTTCCACATAAAGTTTCGGATTCCAATCCGGACCACACAGTGATGGTGAATATCTTGACATGTGAGAACTGTTGCTTGGAGTTCAAGTCCAGCCCAGAAGGGATGTAGGTCCCTATGCTAACAATTCTTGAAATATTGGACTTCCTAAGTCAAAGAGGTTTTGTTCTGACAGCAGTTGAGGTTAGCGCTGTGAAATACACCGAGTGTTTCAGATTCAACTCCCGGTTGATTCAAGGCCAAAGTACAAAACCTTCTCCACAGCTTGCAAAACGAACGTTTAGAAAAAAAATACACTATTGAAATGGTTCTGCTACCCAGAAGATGTTTATGGATAGAACATCATTAAGAATATTGGAAAGAGATAATATGGGTACAAAAGTAGCAAGAAGGCATTTACAAGGATCAGTGGATTAAATACTCGCAGCAGCTGTCTGTTTCTCACATAATTGTTTAATTGACTGCAGACGGTGGTTATTGATTGATAAAATGAATTATCTCTGCTTCCTCATGAGAAAGCCTGAATTTCAGTCCTCATTGACACTCCCTGCAGAACTACACCTTCTCCGTTTTAACAGGGTAGTTTATCCTTAATATGCAACTAATGTCAACTTCCATTCTACATAAGGATTCTTGAAGATTTAATAATCTTTTGCACATTTAATTATTTTAATCTATTGTTGAGGATGGGCTTGAGTGAGGAAAAAGCTGCTTAAGACAGCGCCCATCAGAAGAGTCAACTAAATCACAAGTCAAATATACTTTCTTGAAAACAAATTGTGTTGTCAAACTAAGATTCATCTTTGATAATACAATAACCTTTTATGACTACCAGGACCACTGATACATTCCCTTCTTCATTAATTAATGTTGAATTTAGCCAGAATATTAAATCTACAAAATTAAATAATTTTTAATCTATTTCACACACGGACCCACAGCAATGTGGCTGACTCTCAATCGCTGGGCAATTAGGGATGGACAATAAATGCTGCCTGACCAGTGATGCCCTCATCCCGTGAATGGATAAGAAAATAAACTTTTGTAAAAAGGCAGGTGCACCTTTAGCAAATATTGTAGGCAGAAGACAGCCTATGACATTGATACCAGTTTTCTGTCATCATTGCTAACCTGACTGTAGGTGTGGTATGTTCAGTCTCACAAACAGTTATGATAAAATAAACCATAGCACAATGGCACCAACCTCTGATTTCCTGCGCAATCAAATTCCAAATACAGATTAGGCACATTGTAGGAACAACCTGTTATTGTTCTCCCTTGTCCATTTTATGTTTTCGAGAGTTATATTTGGGGATGCTGTTTTCAGCAGAAACTGAGTGCAACCCGTCAGAATTTCACAGCCAGGTATTACAGCTGCATTGTAATTGTCAGTCAGGAGATGGCATGTTGTGCAGATTGCGGGTCCACTTTATCTGCTAAAACTTATTATTTTCATATCAAATTAATGCTGCTTCCACTGCATTGCAACAAAACTGGCAGGTGATCTTATTCATTGATATTTCAAGGAGAGGACTCACAAAGCAAATTCTTCATTGTTGAAAGGGTGACCTGTGGGCACCATATTTTCAGGTCCACAAATATAACTAATAGTTTAAAAAGAAAACTGACTATGAAAGATGTCTCCGTTATCACTTAAAATATTATAAGCAAAACCATTAGCAAATAGGATTACATGAAAGCGATGTAATGTGAAATGTTTCCAAAGCAAAAAAAGTCTCATTACTTAGCAATTGAGGTGGCATTGTCCTACCATCATGAATTCTGTACTAAGAAGTAGTGGGTTAAAGATTTAAATGAAATAGGATCTCATTTCAATTTGACTGGTGAGTTGTAGATGGTTGTACATTGACAAAATAAACATCAATATCAGGATGCTGTCTGATATTGCCATAAAGAATCAAATTTCCTTGTAACTAAGTAACTAATTCTTCTCTAAATCGTGAACTCAAGTACATGCTTTAAGCCAATTTCCTCAGCCCATGAGAATATACTCTATGATAACAATTGTTTCTTCAATTTTTTTCTCCTTATGCCAGGTAAGGTTCCAGTTTTGCTGTTAACACTGCATTGCCTAATCCAAATAAAACCTATTCATCACATGTACACCAGGAGAGGTTCACCAGGGGATTCATCCAATGTGATACATTCTCACATTTCGGTGAAACCTCACCTGGGCCATTTTGTACAGCCTTGGGTTCCCAATTCCAAGGAGAGAGTTATCCTGATCATTCTGTTCAGGCAGTTTATGGTATATGTCTACAGCAATTGAGGCTTGAACCTGGATTGCATAGCTCTGAGGTAGGGCCACTGGCACTATGCCACTACACCCTTGAAATTCAGCATGGCATGAGCATCTCCACACAATAAACACTCAAGAACTCCATAAGCTTGACGGGATTTGAACATACAACCTTCTTATCTAGATTTAAGCAAATTACTATTGCTCCGCAAGGTCATGCATGTGCGATACGTTCTAACTGAGTCTAATTTTGTCTTCGTCAAGTGCCTGCATGCTTCTTTTTCACGGGAAATCATGAACCAGTAATTAGGGAAAGTAGCTCCGTCAAGCACATTGCATCTAAACTAGTGAAGAGACAACACTCTTGTGATTCTTCAGACAAACTCAATATAGACGTAGGGAACACATGCGTAGACTTCCTGCACTGCACAATAAAGGGCTGTTTAAGAATCCATGCTTTTAAAAAATCCAATTATCAGTGTGACCAGAGCACATTTATGTTGGCCTTGTATGGACTTTCATAGATTACTATATGTGTTCCAAAAAGTATCTTGATTCTGTTTGCTGAGGAGTTTTTTTTATGGAAATAGCAAATCCTTGCTATCAGGAGTAATTTGCACTCATATTGCATACAGTACCTTCACTGATTAGACATTTATGAAAAGTGCCAACCATAATTAATCTTGTTATAAATGTTAATACTTGTGATTAATATTTGGGTAACATAGAAACTCACTGGGGTTCCCCTTAAGGCTTCATGGCATTGTTTCAAAATGGCAGTGTGTCAATATAGCCTTGGATTAAAAGCAGAAAGCCATCAAGTCAAAAACTTTGCAGAGGGGAAGTCGCAAGGGTCATGAATGAATTCCATACCTTTAGGTCTCGAGGATAATTGGTTGATTTTACTTGTTTGATTAATGCTTAAATTTTCTTATTCACTGTTTACACTGATTTAATCAATGTCGTGCATTTCAATAATAAATCTTTAAAAGGAGAGAAAATTGCCAGCAAAAATATTATTGCCCATTTTCTGTCAGTGCAGAATTACTTTACATCAAAAATATCAATAAAATACTTCCAAGAATGTCGTCTTCAAATTAAACTTCAGCAGATTGCTAACATGCCAAAGAGGCCTTAAATAAAATGTGATCGTCGGCTCCATAAGTCTTTGACAAGCACAGTAATGGCATAGATGGCATAAGATCACATCAATTAAAATGCTCAGGGTTTCTCTCTGTTTTTATAATTTGAGTGTATAATATTCATTAGCACTCTGGGGTTAGAACTCCTCACAATCCCCAGCAATTTCAGAGACTCTTTTCAAGGCATTTTGGAAAGCCAGTAATTATAAATCTAGAAACTTCAGGGTAGCAGTTCCCTGACTTTTGATGTCCCCTTCCCTAACCTCACCTGTATGTGAGGATATGATAGGTGAGCTGAGGTTGATAGCAGGCTGTTTAAATTTGCATTGGAGAGCCAGTATGTACAACTGAGTGGGAAATGAGCTCAGCCTGTGAACTGTAGTCAGAAAGGGTCACCTCAAGCATGATTAAGTCTTGACGACCAAAGACCATTTCATTTTCATGTCCATTTGTTGCCTGGATGAGCCATTACGAAAGAATTGTTTGCAATCATCTCCAAGAAGCATCAGCATCTTTGACAACCAAATGACCACAGGTTTCCATTCTATTGCTGTGAGACAGCTGCTGTCAAGTTGATTTGTTCTGTTCTAAGGCAATGTCTTCTTGAAAGAGAAATGTCTTTTGAAGGCTTTGCAGAATGGCACATGGAGGTAGAATTCAGAAAAAAGTCCTTTGTCTTAGATATTTATTTAAAGTCAGACCAGTGTGGAGCATCACCTAGTTGACATGTGAAGCGACTTGTACTTTTTGCTTCAGTGGCCTTCATTAATGACATGTCGCACAAGTCTTGTTCCATCCTGTGTGTTAGAGGGTTCCAGTTCAATGGTCGTCTTATTCATAAATTTAGGAATCAGGGTAAAGTGAATGCAGGGAAATGGAACGCTTTCCATTTCAGAAATAAGCAAGCACCAGGTCAGGTGTAGCATGAGTAAAATTGTTTTCAGTCTGTCGAAACATGCCTCTGGGCAAAAGTGGCTCAGGATGTGATATCCTATTTACTTACGGCCTCTCTAAATTAGATTGTTAATTTTAGTGCCAAATTACTGATTGCTTTGCATAAGTCTACATAAATTCATTAAATGTAAAGCTCTTATTACAATCAGACAGATTAAATATCAAACCTTATTGAAGTAACCAATCTGATTTGAAGCCAAGTTGCAGAGTTCAGATGTCAATGTCTACAACTTCACGGACCCACTGACAACATTCTCAACTTATTCATTTTATCTACTTTACGTAAACAGGGTGCTGGCTTAACTTTGGAATTCTAATGAAAACCTTCAATGTCCCTTCTATCTTTACCTTTCCTCACAAGTTAGATGCTTCTCCTATGTGTTTTTGAAGGTAATAATATCCCCAGATTGGATGGACACACTTGCTTAGAAATGCCTACATTCTCAATATCTTTTCAGATACTTTCTAAACAGTTTCTTAACAGGTCTGCATTATCATGTGAAACTTTGAAATGAACTGCAATATTGGTTTTAGTCAGCATGCTGCAGCAGACTCTGGTATTGACACAAGAGAAAAGAATCTTTCATTTTAATCATGCAGTGATTATAATAAAGTCTGGTGATGTAACTTAACAGCCTTTAAAACATGCTGAGTTGCTGACCTCCTTATTAATAGAATAAGTGCATTGTACATTGTGGCCTTCATGATAAGATTGTGCTAAAGAGGATTTTATAAGAACACAGGAAATAGGAATAGGATTGGGCCATTCAGCCCATTGAACTTGCTCCAGCATTCCACTAGATTATGGTTGATCTTTGACCTCAAGGCCATATTTGTGCACTATCCCCATTTCCCTTGATGTCTCTATTATCTAAAAACAAAACCTTCTAATCTCTGTCTTGAACATATGCAATCACAGAACCTCCACGGTAATGCACAGTAAAGAATTCCAACGATTTAGAGCATCACCTTCTGAATGGAAAATTCCTCAAGTTGTTTTTAAAAGGCTTGCTCTTTATTCCGAAACTGTAACACCTGTTTCGAGACTCTACCCAACTACCACCTCTTGACCCCCGCTCACCACCCATGGTAAATGTCCTCTTCGTCTATCAAGAGTGGCTACAGTATTGACACATGGCTCTGTTGTTGCAAAGCATTCGTGAAGAAATGGAACAATTACTTTCTGTGTGACCAACGGCCTGAAAGCAGCCATGTGTGCATTTCTGAGACAACAACTGACTGTACGGTTTTATTCAGGTCACAGCAGAACTAAACACCACGTACTTAGCAACATTGAAATGGTCTGCCAGCAAGGTTTTCAGAAATCACTGCACCTCAAAACCAGTTACTGTAAACATTCAAAGGTAAGGGACAGTCACAAGTGTTTGCAGTTCTGCATTTTGAAGCTAACGATATGGTAAAGATGAGTGTTGATGTGCACGCTCATGCAACTTGTCCAGGTGTCCTTTCAACCTGAACCTCACCATAAATCACAAAAATCACATATCAATCACTTGTTTTTTTACTCTCAAAGTCAAGATTCTGGGTTCTGGGGATTGGTTCAGGCATAGGGTTGGTGATTAATGTGGGCCAGATACGGTTAGTTGAACAGAAGTTTTTTTTATCTGTTGTGTGAGAGGGGTTGTGTTATTGATAAGTGGGTAGCAGTGGCACTGAAAGAAAAGGGGATTGTGGAGGAAATACTTTCACATCAAAGGAGTTCAATTGGTACAAGCTGGTGTGCGGTTGGAAAGGGGGGGCAGAAACAAACGCTTATGGGAGGGATTGAAAGTAGGAATAAGTTGAAAGGAAGGATGGCTAAGACAAGGCAAAGATAGAGAAGGGAATAGATAACAATGAAGAGAGGAGAAAATGGTGCCAATGAAGGTGAAAGGAAAGGGAAACTTCATGCTAATGATGTGCAGATGAACATCAGAAATTGGAGCGGAAGGAATCCATTCAGCTATTTGAATCACAAAAAAATGAAACCATGGCTGATCATCTGTCTCAAGTTCTCTTCCTATCGTAGCACCATAAGACACAGGAGCAGAATTAAGGCTATTTGGTCCATTGAGTCTGCCCTGACATTCAATAATGGCCAAATATGTTTTGCAACCTCATTCTTTTGCCTGCCCCCATAACCTGTGATTCTCTTACTAATTAAGATCCTATCCATCTCTGTCTTAAAAATACTCAATGACTTGGCCTCCGCAGCCCTCTGCAGCAATGACTTCGACAGATTCACCACCCTGAAGTTGAAGAAATTTCTCCTTATCTCAATTCTGAAAGGGTTGTCCCTTCACACTGAGGCTATACCCAAGGGTCCTCGTCTCTCCTAACTCATGACATACCTTCTCCATCTCAATGCCGACTCTCTTCAAGCCTCTCAGTATTCTGTAAATTTCAATCATATTCCTCCTCATCCTTCTAAACTCTATCAAATACAGATCCCAGAGTCCTCAAACCCGCATCATATGACAAGTCCTTAATTTCTGAGATCATTCCTGGAAACCTCCTTAGGATTCTCTCCAACACCAACATATTCTTTCCAAGCTCTGGGCCCCAAAACTGCTCACAATGTTCCAAATGCAGTCTGACCAGAGCCTTTCCTGCTCTTGTTTTCTAGCCCTCTTGAAGTGAATGTTAACATTCCTAAATGCCAACTGAACCTGCATGTTAAATTTAAGAGAAGCCTGAACTAGCACTCCCTAATATCCTAAATGTTTTAGCTTTTCGAAGCCATTCCCTATTTAGAAAATTTCTCCATATCCTGTGATTCCTTTCAGATCCAAAAACCGGCTTAGATATTTTCAATCAACCTGTCAAGTAAATTGTGACATACCTCTTGAGTCGGAGACAGTTGAATCCTGGCCTCCTACTCCAGAGCAGAGACACTATCACTGCTATCCATGTATTAAATATATACATTGTCTGAGAGTTCACAACTCCTCAGGGAAGTCACATTCTAAAGATTCATCGAAGTATTTTGATGGAAGTCATTCCTCCACTTCTGAACCCTGAACGGCTGACCTCTTATTCTGTAACTGGGAACACAATGCTTCTAGATTCCACACCAGGGAAAAATCCTCACAACAGCAATGATCAACTTTCTAACTCCAGACAGCACAGGTCGATTCTGTTCAATTCCTCCTGATTAAACAAGCCTTTCTTCCCAGGAATGAATCTAGTGAACCTTCGATCACCCCTCCAAGGCAAGGATCTCCTTTCTTCAGTAAGGAGAACAAAACTTTGCACAATACAGAAAAGACGAAAGAAATTGGCAGAAGCTCGTATTAGTGTGGAAAGGCAAAGTTATTGCTTTGTGAACGCCTCCACAAGCGACCTCATGCCATAACTTGTTAGAATGAACATTGCAAGTAGTCCAGTTGGGGCACCTCTTGAGTATAATCGCTTCTGTAAATGAATGAACATACCCTGAAAACTCTGAGAGCTGTGCCATTACAGCCACTTTGGGTGCAATGTGGCCGATAAAGTAACTACTATAGATGACGTGGACAGAGGAGGAAGAGTGTCAACATTAATTGGGGGAAGAAGTTGGGAATAACTTGAGTTCTAGTAAAATGTTGGTGCATCAGCTCAAAAGTAAGTAAAGAAAGTAGAAAAATGAATGGAAACTAGGAAGACAGCAACATCACCTGGAGGAAGACAAGTGCAACAATGAATGGGATGATGACGTAAGAGTCAATTATGACTGTCAGAAAAAGTGGGGAAGAGGGAAGAATGTCATTCAATCTGCTGAAATGCCATGAATAAGTATTTTTTTCTTAAAAATTAATTATGATTACTTTACAAATGAGCATATGACATGAACGAAGGAGAGGGTTTGAATGTTCAAAACAAGCTGAAAATAAAAGAGTGCCAGTTAAGAATAGAGGAGGTCAGCATAGACAGCAACACCAGTTGTGCTTTTGCAGTGTGGTGAATATGAATGTCGAGAGTTTTAGCTTAGTGATAAGAATACAAGCTAGAACTGGAGAAGAGAGAGAGAGGTGTGGAATAAGACTGCTAGTAACACCTAAGGGAGATGGAAAAAAATATTAGTGTAAACTTGGGTGCAATATGGAACAGAACAAGCAAGAGAAATAAGAATTCAGAACTGGAGGGGGAGGAGACTGGGAGAAGTTGGAATAGGCAGAGTTGAGGAAGGAGGGAGTATCTCTCTTTACACTCTTTCTGGTTTGCTTTGAATCCATTCTCAGAGAACTGGCTCCAGATGAGCAGAATGTCACTAGGAACTATGGTGGGAGTCACTGGATGTTGGACAATGACTATTGATGCAACATTTGGAGTCGGGTTAACTTACGCAAGATTCAATTGTCATTATTGCTTGTTCTTTTTTAGATAAAATGTGTGAAGTGAACAAGCGTTTAAGACAAATTAGAATGGACAATCTTAAATGCACAGTTTCAGAGAGTGAGGAGTGGACTGGAAACAGGCACGCCTCAGAATTCCTCTGAAAAGGCAGCACCAATATTGTGCCTTCAACATTTGGGCTACTCTTTCGTGAGATCATTTAGTTTGCCTCCAGCGCACGTGAATGAGTCTTGAGTATACCCAGGGCTAAAATGATAAAGCTCATGTTTTCACATGTGCAAATAGGGCCGTTTCAATGCAATAAGCTTTGGAAGCTGCTGAGAATGGTGTAAAAAGCAAGTCAAAACCAATTGTGAAATTGAGAAAACTTTATGATGGGTTTTGATTCCAATACCTTTAATAGAGCAGTGATATCAAATAAAAATTGAAGTGTTGAAGTTCAAGAGGGTGAAAATTATTTGGCTTCGTACCATATTCAGCCTCATCAGAGTGTGCTGCTAGACACTGCATATGGCTGCCTGTCTGGACATTACATTCTGCCAGACCTGACTCAAATTATGCTGTGGTTTTTAGTCTACATTTTGTTCTGTTAAAATTCCTGATTGCAAACTGTTAATTGAAACTAACTGACATAAGTTGTTTGCTGCAGTAGAAAGTACTTTTTCTCTTTACCTATTTTACATCAGTTGAATACCGACAGCCTGTGTGTTACAGTGTTTCATTTCCTCTGTAAACATTCCTCCTTCCACACTTTCATCTTCCCACCATGCATATTTAAATAGCTGACACTAGCAGATAAACACATATATGTTACACATCTGAGGCTAACTTTAACTGTTGCTCTAATTCATTCACCACACCATTCACAAGTGTCACAAATTCCTTCCAGAAATAACGTCAAATCGTTCCACAATAATGTTCAGAATTGAAATCAAACATTAGGCTAAGAAACTTAGAAATAGATTTTGCGAAGATAAACTGTTTGTAAAATTAAGTGTTAGCATGGTAGTGCTATTTCGCTCAATATTAGTTTAGCAGCATGGCTACAAAGAGTTAATATCAGGTATATTTCCTCCTACTACTAAAAATTCTTTCAGAGGTTCAGTACATCCACTAACTCCTAGCTACCAAAGCATTCAGTTATATTTATTCAGAGTCATTTTTCTTATAAATTAATTATGACTTTATAAATTCAGCATGTGACATGCACAATACCACCAACGCAGTTTCGACCAAAGAGATTGTGTGACTTATTCCTAGTGGGAGGAGATGATGCACTGGAACCGATCATGAAACTTTTTGAATTACACTGGAGAAACCCAGCAGGACTGATTGACTTCTGTGCAGCTCATGAAATATGAGATTGTAAAAAGCTTAATGTGCAATGCTGCAATGCAACACACACACAACAATGAATAGAGCTCCCTTTATCAGTGTGGTGAAGAAGGCAATTTTAATCCTCTAACTATAGAGCTGGTACAGAAATGCTCTTGCAGAGCTTGGAGAGCACTGGGTACAGTGTTATTATTTATTTCGCTGAACCTCTTAAAAGCATCTATTGTAAAAAAAAGTTCAATCACAGTAGGTTGCTTAAACCTAAATTTCCACGTCATTTTCATCTTATTTTTTCCTCTTGATAGAATTATCATTTTGCTGCAGTAACTCATTACTTACCAAGGGCCTTGTGAAATAAACCTGACTGCACATTGATTCATTGGCACGTGACTGGTTTGGAGTCTTGGAAATGGGTTTGAAATTGATAATGTGAAAGCTGTTTGGCTGAAGCTACACCCTCAACAAGTCTTACAATCTGAAAACAAATACTGGCCTCGGGACTTCTACACTGAAGACCGCTGTAGCTTCACAAACAAATTCCTGAGGATTTACAGGAAATCAACACTGCCAGGTAGCAATCAAACTGAAAAAGAGTTGAGTTTTATCTTGTCTGAGTGAAAAAGCTCATGAACATAACGGCACCTGTACAGTTTGGATCTGACCTGACGACCATCCCAAACCCTTGTCTTCCCTTCCTTTTTAGGTCTTTTTAGTGAAGCCACTTTCTAATATCTTGAATATTCATGCTCATTGCAAGATTAGAAAATACAATCCACAAATTTCTTAATTTACATTTCCTAATAACGATTGTCTCTCTCATCCTAGTGTTAGGACTGTTGAGAATTCAGGAAGCATCAGGAAACACAGAATATTTAACGATTAGCAGTATTTTCTGAATAAACTAATAAAGGAGCTCAAAAGATTTTTTTTGTGTGAGTAGCTATAGTAACCAAGGTTCTGCCCCAGGCTTTACTTCATCATCTACATTTTGCAAAATCTTGCATGCTGGAAAAGTGCAATGGGAAGCAATTTTTATTTTACTAACTGCAGCATTTTTCAGTAGCATAGCTACAGGGTGCTTCATCGATCGACCATGAGATATGCAAACGATTCCACAAGTGACCTCACTCAGTAACCCATGAGGGCATAAGTTCGGAGCAGTCCAGTTAGGTCAGCTCATTGGATATCATTGTTTTCACATCCTGTGAACGAATGGACATACCCTAAAACCTTTCTCAAAATCTTTCTTTTTCACTCTTGAAAGACGCATTTGATTACCTTGGTCTTGCATATATATTTTTGTGGGCACTTATTTCAATTAACAAAACAAAAGGAAGGGTCTGCTATGGAGGCAAACAGAATGGTGCATTCTTAAATGATGCTGTCAAACACGTTCTATTGCTATAGGGTAACATTAGGCCACTGAGTACTGATGTATGTTATTCTATTCAGTGCATGTTACTCATTGGTTGGGAGGACATCTTTCAGGGTATCACTGCCATTGAAGTGTTAAGGAAACACCCAGGAGAAGACGCAACACATACCTTCTCTATGTACAAACTTACATATTTGAGAATATTGACATTTGAGCCAAAATAAAATACTACATTTTTATTTGCTTCTGTGATGCGAGAAACAATAGAGTAACTGAAAATACAAAGTCATATGTTTAGAAAACAATCTGTTAAGGTCCTAAATACTCTCAGCATGTAGCATTATGTTATGCAACAACTGGGGATTGGCAAGTCAGGGCTCCCATGTATTCTAAACAGAAAAAGCTTTCACTCACTTTGTTTCAATAAATATGAAACTTCCCTGCAATTGTGTCCAAAAATGCCATCTGTCAACTCCTTGATATATTCCGTAAAATTCGATAGAGCTCATGTCCGTATCATTGCTGTGTACCAAAATGACATGCCACATAACAGAATGTCACTGACTGCACAGCACTCGGGTAACAGCTGTGCAAACTATGGGGAGTGACATCCTGAAGGCACTTCAATTGCACTTGAATACAGGTTTGGGTAAGTAAAGATATTAAATGGTGAAATGTTCCATGCCACCTCAATAGTCTTTGCTCTCAACTAAATTGATATCTTTCTGTCGGCGAGCTCCTGCTTGTCTCAGTTTTGTGCAGCAAGTGCCACCTGAACTTTTTGTATCATTTTTTTCCCCTCACACTTTATCGTTTTGGCACATTATCTTACTCGTCATATTTTCTGCAACCTTTGACATAAATTTTACATTCATTCGATCCTCATTACAACATGTCGCAGCGAGCCAAGAATCTTGTGTGTTATAATGAGGTGTGTGCTACACTGAATGCTCCATAACGGCAGTAAATGGAACATGAATAATATTGGGAGCCAAGGTTCGGTAGCCTTGTAACAGAAATGATGTTAAAATGGAGAGCCCTGTGAAAAGAATGCCACATCCTAATTTAAACACCACACTGTTTCTTACACAGTATCATCCCCGAGTTATTCTGCTGCTTTACTGAACATAGCTACTCCGCAAGCACTAATCACAAATGCATTGACTTACGAGAAGAATATTTCCCCATGGTGTTATTAGCACTTTAATCTGTAGTTTATACATCTAACCACTTAGTTCTGAGATGCAATGCAAATAGCAAAAAAGCTTTTATCTTTTTTTAAAAGAAAACCTGAATCGAGAGGGAAGACATGCTCAAAAAAGTGAGAACCTTGTCCATAGAGGTGCAGTAATGCGATGACGATGAAGCAACTATCCCTTTCCCCACTGAACTAATAAATTAGTGCAACCTGTTTTTTTTCAGGGAAATCAGTTTTTGAAGTGCTTATACAGACTGCAAAGATCATTAATAATGAGGCATCTTCCTTCACAGTTGGCAATATTCATTCACAGGATTTAATTTTTGTTCATCTAATACAAAAAATCAGTATCACGCTGAGATTGCCACATATTTAGAAAACAGTAGTGTTGAGTACAAAGGGTTAAGTAATGATGGAAAGATGGCTTAGTATGGCACTGGGGAGGGAGTAAGATGAATGTGAGCCCTGTCTTGAAGCACTTAATTTATAGAAGAATTAAACTAGCTGAGCAGATGGAAGAAGATACATGAAGACACAAACTGCTGCAGCCTTTCCATCCCAGCCCATAAATTAGTCTGATAAATGGGAAATTTATGACCTTAAAATATCTACCATCACCTATCATTTCCCTGGTGCTGTCACGGTAATGCTATGAAATGCAATGGGAACTGCAGAGCAAGGAAGGAACTCACACAACACCAGAGGATTCCTCAAGGAAAAGCCCAGGTATTTGACAGCACAGCTGCAGATAAACAGTTGAGCTTAGACACAGACCTCATTCACAATCGCGAGACCTGCTTGCGTTCCTGCTTAAAAATCTGTTTCATGATAACAGCACAAAACAAGAGCAGCCAGCTCAACCACAAACAGGATGTAAGGAGTCCTCTGTGGTGAAGGGGTTCTTAAGCCAGGCAATCTAAATCTCTCTCTTTCTCTCTCTCTCTCTCTTCCTATTCAGAACGGAGTACTGAATACAGCACCTTCCCTTACATACACACAGTGCTTTCAATACAACAAAGGGCTTGACCTCATAAAGCAAGGGCAAGACAAAGGAACCTATTTCAATCAGTCACTTACCTCTTGGAGAAAGAGAAAGGCCGGTGTGCAGGGAATGGTGTGAGGGAGCATAGCTGAGTTGGACAGCAGGATGCAGCCGGAGTTTGCCATTGAGCAGAGCATGTATCAGGACAGCGTGTGTGGCTGTCTGTATTGTGTGTATGTATCTCTAGAGCTCACTCCCGCTCGATCTTGCTCTCTCTCTCTCTCTGTCTCAACTACTTAAACTGCATTAATAAAGTACCGCTGTGTACTCTGTTCTGGAGGTGAATGATCAATGCAGTGAATGTTTATATCCTGTACGATTTTAAATGAATCAGAGAGGGGGTGGATACCTGTGTTCTAAAGCCTTCATTTTCTTTGTGTCTGTACGAAGAGGTTATTGTACAAAGAATAAGGGAGATTTTGATGAAGAGGAGCTGCAGTACTCCTGTTAACTAGCTTTTTTATGTGAAAATTAATGAATTGTTCAATAATGCAGGAAATATATATTTGACATACAATCTAAACTTTGTTTTAAGCAATTAAATTTGCCTCAGTTGTTCAAAATCTTAAAGTGTTGCAGGTATTTGAGATGTTATGCTTTAGTTAATGTTTACAATGCGTGGCTTTATGTTGTGTGCTGTATTTAACTCAGTGAACGCAAAATAGATTTATCTTAATTTATACATTTATTTGCAATATTGCATTTCAGGAAGTTTGTCTGCAACATCATGCAGTGCAGCACCAAACATTATGTAGAAATAAAACTGTATAAATCAGCTGGGTGGTCTAGAATTTGTTGAAGGTTTTGACTCTGAAGGATAACCAACTAGCTTGGCACATCCTTGGCACCAGTCTACGTCAAGCATAAAAGACAAGTGGTGCCTGCAGCCATATTAGTACGTTAGCTCCCAATCTCATCGGAACTCACAAACTAAGATGACTCAGGTGTGGTTGGCACTTGGATAGGAAATCTGGGTGCACTACAAGAACACACTGTTGGTGCAAGAGTACTGTCGCTATTTCTGTACCCAGAGGCCGGGGTTCAAGTCCCACCTGCTGCAGAGGTGAGTAATAACATTTCTGAAAATCTTGATTAGAAAATATTGAGAAGTCAATTAGAAGAAAGAGAACACCAATATTGACAAAAGTCATTCCCAAAAACTCTTTAACTGTGAACCACAGTGGTGATTGTTTCAGGTTATCTCCCAGTAGCCGGTGGTGAAATTAATACCAGGAACTTTTTATTGCATTCACCAGCATGACCAAGGCATTTGTAAATCGTGTAAATTGTGAGGTTCTGTGGTTGATCCTTACAGCGATTTCAATGTCTCACAAACTTCATCCCAATCCTAAAAATATTCCATGGTGATATGTCCGCAGCTGTCTTGAGTGGGAGGTCAGCAAGAGATGCCTTCAAAATCTGGAATTATGCCAAGTAAGGCTGTGTGATAGCCCCCAATACCATGTAAAATTCACCTGAATGTGGTTATTCACCTCAAAGATTAATTGCACCCTGCATCAGTATTAAAGGCACTTTAAATGGAAAAAAAAATTACTTCAGTCACCTCCATGCCAAAACTAAGCTGGTCACCATAGAACCATATGACCATCAGAATGCAGATAACTGCAGTGTTATTGCCTGCTTACCCAGTCTTGTAAGCCATCTCAGTCTCCTCAGTTCTGCATATACAAGACTTAGTCTGTCCTTGAATGTTGCCAAAACTTGGACATCAGTACAGCCAAACATTTCACATCCCATTTACATAGGAAAAGAGACTGGAATATTTTGAGCACTCTCCAGACCATTGATAGGGTCATCCCACACCAGATCAACTGCACCAACTCAGTCTTCTATTAAACAATGACAACAAAGACCAAAGGAGATCAACAACAGTACTGGTCAGTTCTTATTGTATATTGGCATGCCAGCTCACACCATCCTCTAAGTGTAGGAAGCTACTGGGCCAGCTTCATCCAGTGGGGTAGAGTAAAAGTATTGCTTTCTCCTCCAACTAGAACAGCCATTCTCTGACAGGCAAAAGGACTTGCATTCATGCAGCACTATTCACAACATTCAAAAGTCCAAAATGCTTTGCAGTCAAGTATTTTTGAAGTGCAGTCAGTGGTGTAACACGGGAAATATTGTAATGTACAGATCCAGGCTGCTTGTTTAACTTGCAGCTCATGGGTGCGTTCCACATTCAGGGACTTACAGACAGGATGCTCCACCTACCCAACCTCACTGGACATATGGAATTTCCAGACGATGACTGAGCCTGCAAAGCAGGATTTCCTGACATAGAGAGCCCCGGCATCTGGCTGTCATTTGGCTTCAAAAAGGACACCAAGGAGATTTGAATAAGCAATGGAAAGTCAGCATAAGCCAGATCCCCATTGCTAACCTGATGGTTCTACCAATATCCTGCTGGATTTATGGCTGGAGGCTGGAGGAACCCCTGAGGAATTTGAGTCTTGAATAAGAAACCAGCCAAAATGCAAAAAAATAGGATTTGTATCAGTGAAATAGGGAAAAAAGAAGCCTGTAAGAAAAGATATTTGGAGAAATTCACAGGAAATACTGCCTCAATATAATAACTGAGGGGTACAATTTTTCTCTTTGGTTATTTTAATGAAAATTTAGATGGCAATAAACTAAAGGTCCACAGACTAATTGCCCGTCTGTTTTGAGAATTCACATAAGCATTACTGAAACATGACTGAGAAAATGAAATGTATGGTTCAAATACCCATAAGACTCATAAAAAATAGAAACTGGAATAGGCCATTCAGCCCCTCAAGATTGCTCCACCATTCTGGGGAATCATGGCTGATCCGAAACTCCTCACATCCACTTTCCTGCCATTTCCCTGTAACCCTTGATTCCTCTATCAATCAAGAATCTATCTCAGCCTTAAATATACACAGCTCTTTGTGGGAAAGAGTTCCAACAACTCACAACTCTCAGAAGAAATTCATCCTCATCTCAGTCTTAAAATGGCCCTCCTTCAATTCTGAAACTATGTCCTCCACTGTCCCATGAGTGGAAGCATGCTCTCAGCATTTACCTAAACCCCAGCCCTAACCCTGTCAAACCCCGTCAAACCCCTTAATAATCCTAGAGGTTTCAATGAGATCACCTCTCATTCTTAAAAATTCCAGCAAGTACAGTACCAACCTGTTCAACTTTTGCTCATTGAACAACTCTGCCATAACAGAAATCATCTTAGTAAACCTTCTGTGAACTGCCTCAAATAAAAAGGTAACTTTCCCAAAAAAAGGGGGACCAAAAATGCTCACAGTTCTCCAGATATGGTCTCACCAGCACTTTGTATGACTCCAGTTAAGCTTTCTCTACACTTACACTCCAACCCCCTTGAAATAAAGGCCAACACTCTATTAGTCTTCCTTAGCTTATCCAGGTCCATTCCATCAGATTCTCACTGCAAATCTTGTGTATCAGCTGAACTAACAGTTTTCTATTGGTCTGAGCTGTGGATATGCCAGGTACCTAACATCTACAAATGTTTCCTGCATAGGCTGTGGAATTGAATCTTTGCCTGTCCTACACAAGTCCATCAGAGTAAAAGAAGGACAGGCTGGGAAATCCCAATGTATGTTGGTTAAGACTCACTTACTCCACAAAAGGAGTTTGAGCAGATTTTAAACAAATTCTTTCAAAGGGTCTGCCTGCTGCTTTCTAGATGAGTATTTGTTGTCCATCCAAAACTGCTCTTCAGAAGGTGATAGTGAGGTGCCTTCATGAAATGTTGGGATCAACCCATACAGTTGTTTGGAAGGGAGCTCCAGCATTTGAGTCCAATAACAATGATTAAGAATACCACAGTTCAAGCCAGGATGGTCAATGGTATGGAAGGGAGTTTGCCTTTGCTTAGTGAGATAGTTGCCCCACATATCTCTTGCCAGGTTAAAAGTTACTAATTTTGAAAGATTTCTTGAATGAGCTTTGGTGAGTTGTTGCAGGGACATGTTTTAGATGGCAATCCCTGCTACCATAGTGTTAAAAGTGGGGACAGTGAACGTTGAGAGTGGTAGATGGTATTAAGCATGCTATTTGTCCTATAAAGAGTTGGACTTGAGTGTTGTTGGAGCTGCACTCATGCAGGCAAATGGAGAATATTCCACCATATTCCTGAATTGTGCCTCGTGGATGGTGTACGAACATTGAGGGTTACTCACCATGTAATTCCCAGTCTCTGACCTGCTTTTATAGCTACTGTATTTTGTTTTTGGTTGGTCCAGTTAAGATTTTAGGCAATAGTTAACCCAGGATATTAATAATGGAGATATCAGTGCTGGTTTTGCCATTGAATGTCAAGGAGACGCAGACACAAAAACAAATTTGCTGGAAAAACTCAGCAGATCTGGCAGCATCTGTGAAGGAAAAAAACAGAGCTAACAATTTGGGTCCAGTGACCCTTCCACAGAACTTGTCAAGGAGACATTGTTGGATTGTCTCTTGCTGAAGGTAATTATTTGGTGCTTTAAATTCATGAAATTACTTGGCATTTATCAGCCCCCAGGTCTAGACATTGTCCAGGTCCAGTTCCATCCCAAGGAGAACCTGTCACATAGACAAATATATCACAACATAATATAATACAAATTGACTAATTTTGTGCTACTCTTGCAGCACATACAATTCACAGCATTAGAAGCAAAAAAAAAGGTTGCTCCAGTTCAGTTTCCAGTCAATGGTGACAGTATGTGATAGTAGGGGAGTCAGTGGGGATATGCCACTGAATATCAAGGGGAGACTGTTTCTTATTGGTCATTGCCTGGCATTTTCATGGTGAGAATATTACTTGCTACGTCTTAGCTCAAACCTAAAGATTATCCCTGGTCTTAATGCATTTGGACACAGACTGCTTCAGCATCTGAGTTGTAATGGATGGTGCCAAACATTGTGCAATCATTAGTGAACGTACCCAATTCTGACCCTATGATAGACAGAAGCCATGATGCGGAAGTGCCAGTGTTGGACTGGGGTGGACAGGATCAAAAATCTTACGATATCAGGTTATAGTCGAACAGATTTATTTGAAAACACAAGCTTTTGGAGTCTCACTTCTTTTTCAGGTGATAGTGAGAGATGTGGCATCGGACACAGGATTTAAAAGCAAAAGATCAAAGTGCATAGAACTTTTGCGAATGTATTGAACAAACCTAACATGGCTGTTAATTCTTTAATCAGTTAGAAACAAGATGCAGGTTTCTCTTGATTAATATACAAATGTCAGAATTTCTTTCAAGTCACAGCCCTGAGATAACTAAAGGTTTATTAGTATATTAGAGGTGACATCTCAGGTCAGACAATGTATTTCAGGTGTGAAGCCCTGTTTAGTATCTGTCTGTGTATTAACTTGGAGTCAGACTGGTTTTATTTCCAAAGCAGGAATTTATAAAATGCCATATTGATTGTCTACAAATTGTGTGCTTTCTGAACAAAATAGAATATATCTGCAAATACAAATCTGCAAATGCAAGTTCACTCTATATAGATTTATTTGTGTGTGCATGTACATGTGTGAGGAGGTGGGGAGAGAGTGTGTGAGTGTGAGTGTGAGCGTGTGTGTGTGCCATTGATGAAGCAGCTAAAGTTGATTAGGCCTAGGACGCAATGCTGAGGAATTTCTGCAGAAATATTTTGGCACGGTGGCTCAGTGGTTAGCACTGCAGCCTCACAGCACCAGGGACTGGGTTCACTTCCACCCTCGGGCAACTGTCTGTGTGGAATTTGCACATTCTCCCTGTGTCTGTGTGGGTTTCCTCCGGGTGCTCCGGTCTCCTCCCACAGTCCAAAGATGTGCAGGCTATGTGAATTGGTCAGACTAAGTTGTCCGTAGTGTTCAGGGATGTATAGATTAGGTGGGATGCTCTGAAGGTCAGCGTGGACTTGTTGGGCCAAAAGGCCTGTTTCCACACTGTAGGGCTTCTATGAGAACCTGGGACTAAGATGATCAAGGTCCGACAGCCACAATCATTTTCCTTTGTGCTAGTTGTCACTTTTCCAATAGATGGTTTTCCCTTCAATTTCCTTGGATTTCAATTTTTCTAAGGATCCTTGATGTTACACTTAGTCAAATATTACCTTCACATCAATTCCATAATGAAGTCAGAAACCAAGTGGCCCTGGTGGAACCAAAACTGAGCATCAGTGACCAGATTATTGCTTAGCAAGTGCTTTTTGATCACATTGTTGCTGACTTGCTCCATCGTTTTACTGATGACCAAGTGTGGAACGATGGAACTGTAATTAGCCAAGATTGGATTTGTTCTACTTTTTCAGGACAGGTTGTAACTGGGCAGTTGTCCATTTTGCTGGCTAAGTGCCAGTGTTGTAACTGGAGTGAAGCTGCTTGGATAGGAATGTGGCTAGTTCTGGAGTACATGTATTCAGTACCATTAGTGAAATATTGTCATGGTCCTTAGCCCAAGTAATTTCCAGTGCCTCCATCTATTTCTTGATATCAGATGGAGTGAATTGAATTGGCTGATTACTGGCACTTATGATGCTGGGAACTCAGGAAGAGGCCGAGATGGGACATCCACTCAGCTGTTCTGATTTTACAATTAGTTGTTGATAGATCAAGTTCTATCTGCTAACCAAAGGACTGAAGTATAGCCCACCTGACCATAATTTTGGTCTGAATCCCCAGAGAAAATATTGCTGCTATTTTCATTTATTTGACCGAAGGTTGCTGACAGCACTTCTGGTTTCTTCCTACATTGAGGTTTCAGCACATGATTGCATATTGCAGAGAAAAGTTCCACTTAACACACTAAGTGATATAGTTACAACATATACATTCCAGTACAGCAGTAGAAGAGTGAGGTCCAATGGAATTATAGTGTTGTATGACACATGGTGAGTAACAGTCTGAGCTGCAAAGTAAGCAGCTGTAAGCATGGTGTTGCAGCTGTGCACCAGAAGCATTACTTGCGGAGGGAACGTATGTCTGTGGTTCTCGATCATTTTTAGTTAAAGGGCTCCTTTTGTTATGACAGAGGGATAGCAAGCCAGATCAAATTAGACTTGCTAATGCTGGACTTGCAACACAATGAAATTAAAACAGTCAATGGCCCTCAAAATTTTCCAATTGTTCCTAAGTAGACTTTATAAAAAACAGGTTCCTTACGCTAAGTTTATAACTAAAACAGAAATGAACAATTTATTAACAATAATACAGCAAAGCTAAACAACTTAATGTCTAACATTTTTTGAGCATAGCCCTCACTCACATAGACAGACCAACATAGGTGAGGGATAAATTCAAAAGAAAATGAATGAGTTCAACTAGCCAGTTTAATAACCATTTCAACAATGAGTAACCAGCCTTTATGAAATTCCTTGAATGATGTGTTGTACTACAGGCACATGGGATTATAACTCGTTTGAATTCTGAAGTCACTGGTCAATGCAGCTTCCATTCAGTTCTAAGAAATATTCACTTATTACTTATAAACTGGGATTTTTTTGAAACCGTCAACAATTCTTGAACTGTTAAACTCAAACTCAGCTTCAGAATCCCGCAGCTTTTCAGCACACAGCCTTCTGCCAAAAGCATAGTTCAATCTACGGTTTCTCTTTCTTTTCTAAGCTTCTCTATGCTTGGCTGCCAGCATCAGCTTTCCTAGACTGAATATTGCATTGGTCAATCAGCTGCTAATCCTTGAACAGAACACATTCTGGTGCTGAAAAGTCAGCAGTGTTCTTAGAACAATAATTAACCCTGTAATGATCTTTCCAGGGCAGTTCCCAAATGCAAATATCAGTTTGTTTGTTCTGTCTTTATTCTTTGAAACAAATTGCTGCTCAAAGTCCAAAATTCATTTCTCAACTTCAGCTCACAAATGAGAAAAGTAAAGAAAAGTGTAATGGTCTCAGTACTTTCCAAATTAGTAATCCTAAACCCCCCATCCCCATCTAAATTATAATCCTTAACATATTAAATTGTTGCATGCCACATGTAACAAAAGCTTTAATAATGTTTTTTAAGAAAATAGATATTTACTTTAGTGTTGCACTTGGTAGACCTCTCCCAAGCTGAGATAGCCAGTCCTCACTGTCTTGTATGTGTGGGTGGCAGAACTCTGCTCTTGCCTCTCGCAGCCCCTTGAAATGTCTCAGACATGTCTCACAAGTTTCAGACCCACTGATCTACAAAAGGCTGCAGGCTGAGCGAATATTCTGCAACATACGGCAAGTGACAGTGAGATCACCACTGCTCTCAACTTTTATGTCGCGTACACGTTTTAGATACTCCTGAGACAAATCGATTGTTTTGCTTGGTTGGCTTCTGGACATCCAGAGCTAATTGCTTCAGTTCTGGCATTGTTGCCAGTAATTCCACTAATAAGGCAAATAATTGAATGTGGCTGGAGCTCTCCACTGGGCAATAATTGAACCTTTTGTGCCTCAGGTCAGCAGTTAAAAAACCCACCACAGAGTGTGAGGGACTGCTAAGTGCTTTAACGCCACTGATAATTATGATAAAACTGGCTGTGGCCACTGAAATAACTGAGTAACAGGAGGCATCATGGCTACTATCTCTATGACAAAAGCACCTTTCACTGACTATGTGGTATCATCGCTTAGAAATGAAGCGCAAGCTCTCAAAAGGAAATATTTGGGTCAGCGTGTTACACAGCTAGAGCCCATGCATGTCATGAATGGAAGGACATGACACAGTGAGTTTGATTCTGAGACAATCACCAAAGAAGTGTACAGCAATTCAGCAACATCGGCAAAGCCAAAGGAAGTTGTTTGAATATTGCCGAGAAGGGAAGACGCATTACCTAAGCTTTTCGTCTTAGTTCCCATCAGGACAGAGATGAGAATGGAAAATTTTAAACAATCCCAATAATTATTCCACCAGATAAAAAGGGTTTAGATTGGCTGGCTGTGATTGGCCAAGGCATTCTCGGAGAAAGTAGTGGGAAACTATTGGTTCCCCAAACACCTGGGTCATTCAAAAAGCTGTAAGCATTGAAACAATCACTTTTATTTGCAGAAAATGTTTTCCTGTGTATGATGTATGCCATCCCGGTAAGTGTGCGTATAAATCATGTTATGAGCTTGACTGATCATTTTTAACTAGTAGTTAAGGTAGATATTAACACACTTGGGGTTAACAGCATGTGCTGTCCAATTACTGATTCACATCTCAAAGTAAATGTCTCATTGGGGGCTTGGCAAGAGGAGGCTGGTTGAGTATTTGTATTTTGCCTCGTGAACAACTGAGGGAACATATTGTTTGATTCAATCAGTCACCTATTGCGATGTACAGCCTATATACCAGACATCGTAGGAGCCTTATAATTCACACAACACAATATTACTCAATTGTGTATTAACAAAATGTCACTTTGGAGTTATGGCATCATCCTGTCAGTGGAAAAGAACGCTATATTAACTGCATGGAATCAACATGAAATAGCTTGCTAACCTGTTGCTCAAACTTTTTTTGATGCTGTTTCTTTCTGGAATAATCTGAGGTGGATTTGTCACTTTTCAAATATGAAAACGGTGATCACTGGCCCCAGTTGGAAGTTTGCAAGGCACACAGTGAGCCATGGTCTGATCAGGATACCCACCGTCGCACAGGATAGCTTCGATGTACTCTCTTCCTGAAGTAAACTTGCAATGGAAGCAAATGGCGAGGTCACTATTTAAAAGATTGATTAAATCAAGCAATCCAGCATAAATCTACCTTTACTGGTCTATTATATATATATACATGTAGTATCAAATACTTCATATAAATAAAATAGACCAGTGAAGACTTGAGCTGGACAATCCAACTGATTGATTAAATCAAGCAATATTTTCCTCCAGCTGTTCATTTTAGCCAATGTACAGACCATACTCAACCAGCCCACACTTGCAAAACCCAAAACAAACATCAATGTGATTTTGCAAGGGGGCAGCTCTTGCTGAACAATCTTGAGTATTTGAAGAGTTACAGTAACAACAAATTTAATCTTAATCAGTTGAGTTTATAACCTGGTGCCGTTATGCTTGCTAAAAGTGACACACATAAACAAAAGGAATACATTCAAGCCTTGCACCTTTTGCATAGTCCGGGAGCACACCAGGAAGCACATATTTCCCAAGTGCTTTCTCCACAGCAATGTCTCGATCCAACGGAGTTGACTTGCCAACAAATCAGCATCTTTTGCTGCTGTAGTGCAAACTGTTGTGATCAAATGAAATTTCACATTTTTGCATTTGCCCGGCCGAGTGCAAGGTGAAATGCTTCAGCAACATATGCCTGTTTTCCCAGCAAAATTCAAGTGAATGATTGCAGTGGAAACGACTGAACGACTTCATGTCATGGTTCAGCCAATAGGGTGAGAAGTTTTGTTGCCATGGCTACAACTGGCAAATATGGTTTGTGTTAGGATAGCTGTCATCTCAAAAACATGAGAGGTGGAATTCAACATTTATGAATGAGTTGGACCATAACCTGTGGAACCTGTCACTTAAATAACTGAACACTTTTTGCAAGTAAAGTTAAAATTGGTGAGGATCATTTATTCTCACCGTTTTGAGCCATCATGCACAAATACTAGGTGGAAAAGGAATATGTAATTGAAGCTGCACATTAAGTATCTGCAAAATTGTTCCATAGGTTGCAAAACATTCAGAAGTAACTGCTGATGTTCACAATCATACAAAATCCCAGCATCTTGATCATCTGCTTTCAGCAAATCTCAGATTGTAACAAATGTGTCACTGCCTGCTGATATGACCTCCTCCTGGGAAGCAATTGGACTTGGAGCAAGATGAACATCTTTATTAGGAAATACATGCACCCCAGGTACACACTAAGATATGCTTCTATAGGCACCAAATATAATACATTGCATGATGATTTTGTGGAAGAGCGGGATAGCAGGACTTGACCCATGGATAGAATGATTCCAGCCTCCTACAAGCAATAAGAAGCCCACCAGATCAGTACCATTCCCTCCACGAGAATGTTACATTTAATTGCTGTGGGGCTCTCAACAATTGAGCTTTTCCAAAAGCTACAATAGCACAAGCAGAGGAAGCAGCTACCATTGTTTCTATGGCATTTCAATGGTGAAAAAGCTGGAGCTACATTGAATAAATAATACTGATGGGTCAAATCTGCTGCTTTCTGACTGCACCATGTCACTCAACTAGGCGACATTCTCAAGTGCTCTTTCTTCTGCTCATCATTCTTCCACTAACCGATGCTGTTCTTAATTTAATACTGTCTGCATGGTGTTTGCATGTTCTCCCCGTGTCTGCATGGGTTTTCCCCAGAGCTCTGGTTTCCTCCCACAGTTCAAAGGTGTGCAGGTTGGATGGATTGGCCATGTTAAATTGCCCCATAGTCTCCAGGTGGCGCAGGCTAGGTAACATAGAAACATGGAAACATAGAAGATAGGAGCAAGAGGAAGACATTCTTCACAATCATGGCTGATTGTCCAACTCAACAGTTTAATCCTGCTTTCTCCCCATAACCCCTTTGATTCCATTTGCCTCAAGTCACCGAGTCACTTGAATATGTTCAAGGTTTTGGCATCAACTACTTCCTGTGGTAATGGATTTCACAGGCTCACCACTCTTTGGGTGAAGAAATGTCTCCTCATCTCCATTCTAAACCATCTACCCTGAATCTTCAGACTGTGACCCCTGGTTCGGGACTCACCCACCATCAGGAATATCCCCCCTGCATCTACCCTGTCTCCTCCTGTTAGAATTTTACAAGTATTGATGTGTTTTCTCCCTCACTCGTCTGAACTCTAGTGAAAATAATCCCAACTTAGTCCATCTCTCTCCATACGTCAGACCCGCCATCCCCAAAATCATCCCAGTAAACCCTTGCTGCATTCCCTCACGAGTAACAGCATTCTTACTAGAAAACTTAACACAATATTCCAGGTGTGGCCTCACCAAGGCCCTGCATAACTGCAATAACACATCCCTGCTCCTATATTCAAAACCCTTCACAATGAAGGCCAACATACCATTTGTTTTCTTTACTGCCTGCTGTACCTGCATGCTTACCTTCAGTGACTGGTGCACAGGACACCCAGGCCCCGTCGCACACTCCTCTCTCCCGGTTTACAGCCATTCAGGTAGTAATCTGATTTCTTGTTTTTGCTTCCAAAGTGAATAACCTCACAATTATCCAAATTATACAGCATCTGCCATTGCTTTGCCAACTAACCCAACCTGTCGAGATCATGCTGAAGGATCTCTGCATCCCTGTCACAGTTCACCCTCCCACCCAACTTGGTATCATCTGCAATCTTGGAGATGATCTTGGAAACATTTTGTTCCCTCATCCAAATCATTAATGTATATTGTGAATAGCTAGGGTCCCAGCACCGATCCCTGTGCCACCCCACTCGTTATTGCCTGCTAATTTGAAAAGGACTCATTAATTTTTACTCTTTGCTTCCTCTCTACCTACCAGTTTCCTATCCATTTCAATACACTTCCCCCAATTCCAAGTGCTTTAATCTTGCACATTAATCTCTTATATGGGATTTTGTCAAACACTTTCTGAAAGTGGGTTTGCTCTGGTAAATGTGGGGTGTAGGGATAGGGTAGGGTGGTTAGGATACTTCTTGGAGGGTCGGTGCAGACTCAATGGGCTGAAAGGCCCCTATCTGCACTGTGGGAACTTTCTCGATCAATACACTCCAGCACAATGCTGAAGAAGCACTTGGATTTTGGCATGAACCTCACTTTAACTTTCCTTTAACTCCCTTGCTTGTCACAATAACTGGTGCCATCATCAAGATCGAAAAGCAAAGTTAGAATGCTCCAAAAGTGGAGCCATCCAGACAGGCTGCAATGAAACCTGAACGTTGGCATGTCACAACACATAAGAGCGACATGGAAGGGTCAACACTGGAGGGCACTAGTGGGTGTGATCCTGGTGTAAACACTAAGCATTGCCCATGGTGCAAGTGGCTGCAGTGCCACACAATGGTTCAATTCAGGAATGATTTTCCTGATAAATACTCTGTGGTGCAGTTATTTCCATGTAACTATTCCTGAGATGCAAGGTGTGTTTCCTAGCTGTCTGGTCTGTGAGGCTGCTATCGCCCGCATTCCCGTTCATGTCCTTTTGTTGTACATACATCTAGGCTGAGTACATGAAGCATTGACAACATTGCTCATTCAGCAACCAAGTATTATTTGTTGCAGTTTTATGTTTCACTTCAGAACAAAGTGAAAGCAACAGTTTTAGCATTTTAGTAGAAATCAGTATAAGATATAACTGGTACACAAGAACATTATAACACATCACAAAGGAGCGGGAGTGGGGCATTCGGACTTTTGAGCCTGATATGTTTGTGACCCCAGTTCCACTGTCCTTTCATTATCTCCTGCTGGTGTCCTTGGCATCACAGATGTCAGCCTTCACTCAATTCGATTCACTCCATATGATGTCATGAAAGGACTGAAGATATTGGATACATCAAAGGCTTTGAGCCTTGGCAATGTTCCAACAGTGGTACTGAAGCCTTGTGCTTCAGAAATAGCAGCGCCCCTGTCCAAGCTGTTCCACGACAACTACAACACTGGAATTTACACAACTACATGGAAAATTGTCCAAGCACATCAGTCTCTTCTTCATCAGCAAACAGTGATGCAAGTGCTATCAAACTCCATTCACCAATGCTCATTTGGTTTCAGTCATGGCCACTCCTGACCACATTTTGTAGCCTTGGGCCAAGTATGGAAAATAAAATGCTAATCTCGACATCAAGGCCACATTTGGTCAAATGTGGTATGAAGGAGCCTGAACAAAACTGGAGTTAATTGGAATCATGGAGCTATCACTCTCTCTGCTGCTTGAAGTCATGCTTAGCACAATGGAAACTGGTTTCGGTTGATGGACATCAGTCATTTCACTCCTGGACATCACTACAGGAGTTCCTCAGGATAGTATCCTGTGTACAACCATCGTTTGCTCCTTCACAATAATCATCCTTCCACCACCGAAGGTTAAAAACTGGGATTATCACTAATGACTGCATAATATCCAGCACCATTTATGACTCATCATATTCTGAAGCAGTCGACGTCCAAATACAGTAAGAACATCCAGGCCTGGAGTGATCTGCAGAAAGTCACATTCACACTACACAAGGACCAGGCAATTACTATCTCCTGCAAGAGAAAATTTAACCATCACCATTCATGTTCAATGGCATGAGCATCACTGAATTCCTCTCTATTAATGAAATGAGATTTACCACTGTCAAGAAAATGAACAGAGCCAGCCATAGAAATACCATAGCCATGAGCAGGTCAGAGTGTAGAAATTCTACGGGCAGGTACCTCACCTTCTATCTGCCTGGCACCTGTTCATCATCTACAAGGCACTAGAATGAAGTGTGATGGAATATTATCCACTTGGCTGTATGAGTTTCATACTCATTCAGGGAAAAGCAGTCCACTTGATTGGCACCCCATTCACCACTTTCAACCTTCCCCCTTTCATTACTGATGCACAGTAGCAGCAATGTGTACCATCAAAGATGTACTGCATAACTCACCAAGGCTCTGACATCTCCTTTCAAACCTACAGGTAGGCTCCATCATCTTGAAGATGAATGAGGACACCACCAACTGCAAGTTTCCTACCAAGCCACACCCCATCCTCAGTTGAAACTATATTGCTATTTCTTCATTCACCCTGGGTTAAAGTCCTGGAACTCCCTTCCTAATAGCACCATGGGTACTATTACATTCAGGTGCACAGCAGTTCAAGAAGGCAGCTCACCATCATTTAAAATGGCCACAGCAATCAGATGACCGTGAAATAAATCAACAAGAAATAAACAAAATTGTCTCAACAGGAATTAATGTTCTATCAAAATAAATTGAAACTAGTCCACCCAATCAAGCATGAAAAGGCCCTCATCTCCTATGTTAGTTTACACCTGTAGGATACTCACATATTGGAGTTGAAGCACATCACCTGTCATTATCAAGGTTCAAAACATGAAATACACAAACTAGCCTGTATTTCAGGAAATTGTGTCTGGCAGTTGGCACGGGAGATAGATAGATATGACTGCAGAACTGTAGAAAGTTCCTTCTCTATGTCTCAAGAAGGGAATGTGCCAGTGACAGAACTGATTAGATAGAAATATCAGAACACTAAAACCTAAAGGCCAATTGAAATATCCCTATTGCTGAGGATTCAAGACATAATTTAAACCATTGCGGTCTCAGGTTAAAATCATACCTCTCAAGGATACCCTAAGGAATAATAAACTATCGTTTTTTTAATAATTGGTAAAACTGACTTGATCAAACAAGTGTGGAATTTAAAATATTTCCTGTTTAATTATGATTAGTTACTAAATAGTTTCGTTTTGAAGAAATCTACTTCGCAGGTCAAAGGTAATGTTTATGGTCTTATTATTTAAGGCTCAGGTTACAAGAAAACTAAGGCTGACATGTAAAAATACTTCGAAATGTAAACGTGTTTCTCAAAGATATAACTATGCTTTAAAATGGTTCAGCTTCATCATTTAAACTGTGTAACAGGCCAATGTATATAGGTTTGCATGGTTACTTTACGTTTTAATTTGCTTTAAGTTATTAACAATTATTGTGGAATCACCCATGGTTCTTGTAGTTAAAGGATATTGATAGAATTTGAAGAATTCTTAGTGTATCATTTGGAACTAAAGTTTGAGAAGATTTGTTGCTTGGGTTGTGGATGAGTTTGCAGATTTGCTTGCTGAGCTGGTGTGTTTGATTACAGACATTTCATAGAACATAGAACATTACAGCACAGTACAGGCCCTTCAGCCCTCGATGTTGTGCCGACCTGTCATACCGATCTCAAGCCCATCTAACCTACACTATTCCATGTACGTCCATATGCTTATCCAATGACGACTTAAATGTACCTCAAGTTGGCGAATCTACGACCGTTGCAGGCAAAGCGTTCCATTCCCTTACTACTCTCTGAGTAAAGAAACTACCTCTGACATCTGTCCTATACCTTTCACCCCTCAATTTAAAGCTATGCCCCCTCGTGCTCGCCGTCACCATCCTAGGAAAAAGGCTCTCCCTATCCACCCTATCTAACCCTCTGATTATTTTATCTGCTTCAATTAAGTCACCTCTCAACCTTCTTCTCTCTAACGAAAACAGCCTCAAGTCCCTCAGCCTTTCCTCGTAAGACCTTCCCTCCATACCAGGCAACATCCTGGTAAATCTCCTCTGCACCCTTTCCAAAGCTTCCACATCCTTCTTATCATGCGGTGACCAGAACTGTACGCAATACACCATGTGCGGCCGCACCAGAGTTTTGTACAGCTGCAGCATAACCTCTTGGTTCCGGAACTCAATCCCTCTATTAATAAAAGCTAAAACACTGTATGCCTTCTTAACAGCCCTGTCAACCTGGGTGGCAACTTTCAAGGATCTGTGTACATAGACACCGAGCTCTCTCTGCTCATCTACACTGCTAAGAATCTTACCATTAGCCCTGTACTTTGCCTTCCGGTTACTCCTACCAAAGTGCATCACCTCACATTTATCTGCATTAAACTCCATTTGCCACCTCTCAGCCCAGCTCTGCAGCTTATCTATGTCTCTCTGCAACCTACAGCATCCTTCGTCACTACCCACAACTCCACCAACCTTAGTGTCGTCTGAAAATTTACTAACCCATCCTTCTATGCCCTCATCCAGGTCATTTATAAAAATGACAAACAGCAGTGGATCCAACACCGACCCTTGTGGTACACCACTAGTAACTGGTCTCCAGGATGAACATTTCCCATCAACTACCATCAACTTCTTTCAGCAAGCCAATTTCCGATCCAAACTGCTATATCTCCCACAATCCCATTCCTCCGCATTTTGTGCATTTCCTCACCCTGCTAGGTAACATCATCAATGCGCCTCCAGTGAAGTGTTAGTGTTCTGTCCCACTTGTTATTTATCTGCCTTGATTTGCTGGGGTGGTTGGTATTATTTTCAGTTTTGTTTCTCAGTGGTTTTCACACAGGGTCTAATTCAACAAACACATTGAGTTAGATGCTGTGTACAAACCACTGAGAAACAAAACCAGAAACAAAACTAATCACCCCAACAAACTAAGGCATATAAATAACAAGCGGGACAGAACACAAATGGTTCACCGGAGGTGCACTGATGATGTTACTGAGCAAGGTGACAAAACGTTTGCAACAAAGCCCACCATCTCGGCGAGCATGTCTACAACCTCATCATTTGTAACATTTGGGATAACAGTTAATTACCTGAAGGTGATAATGTCTGCACAAAGCAGACACACAAGTTGTTTCACTGACATATCTTTGTAGCAATCTATGAAATGTGTGGCCCTGAGGAACAAGCTGTTGTAAAACAGGTGATAAGATGACTAACATTTGAAATAATGAATCGTTAGTTATTGGGAAGTGATGTCAGGAGGCGACTGTTACTTTCGAAGAAACTAAATCAGGAATTTGGTATACGCTTCCTAACCAGCCCAAGACTAGTCATGACCTGGTCATGCACTTTGCAAACATCACCATTAAGAATTTTGTCATGCAATGCCTGAACCAATCAAGGTTGAGAGACATCTCCAATCACGTTTTGGGCTATGATTTGGAGAAGGTCAATAAGGCTTACTTTTCAGAAACTGTGCAGTCAGAAAGAAGAAGAATGGCAGAACCAAGAAGAAAACAAAAGTGCATCCCCAACCAAGTGAAATGATTGCTGTTCCCTTGTGCAGCAACTTAATCTAACACCGAGCTAGCTGTAATTTACATTCTACTTGGTTTAACGACTTAATAAATTGGTAAACCTTGTGTAAACAAACTTGTACCCAGAGTGGCTTGTACTTAATCAATCATTGAGCCTCACAATTGAAGTTAAATTGGATTGCAAAATCCTACAATTATATCTTTCTTTCATCTTATTTGTACTGGACACTATCCATTTTGAACTTTGTGCCTGTTTATACATATGCCTGATGTTACATCTTTATTTTTCTCTTGGTTAGCACAAAGCAAAATTTACCTTTGTTGGGCACTCAAGAACATCTGTACAGATAGTCATTGGGTGTCTACATTTTTATTCAGGAGACGTACAGCTTCATGCTACAAAAAAAGCAAGCTTTTGTAGTGGCTGGCTGAAGATCTTGAAAAGAGGGCAATTAATTCTTCCCTCATCGCCTCGTAATAACACGGTTCAGGTGAGACCACACCTGGAATCTGAAATACAGTTTCATCTCTCGACTTAAGGAGGGATATATTTGCATTAGAAGCAATTCCAAGAAGTTTCATTAGGCTGTTCCCTGGGATGAAGGGATTGTCTTATAAGGAAACATTGAGAAGGTTGGGCAGATAGTTGGAGTTTAGAAGAATGAGAGGTGATCTAATCGAAAGCAATGAGATTCCGAACGGGCTTGACAGGATAGATGCTGAGAGGATGTCTATGGGGAAAGCAATTTAAAAATAAGTAGCATTCCATTTAAAATGCAGATAAAACAGAATTTTTATTTGTTGTGAGTAATTTATTTAAGAATTCTCTTTCATGTAGAGCAGTGGAGTCTGGGTCACTGCGTATGAGTTAGGTAGATTTTTAAACAACAAAGGAATCAAGGGTTGGTGGGGTTTTGGTTGGCGGGGAAAGGGGGTGATGGGGGAGGGGGGTATGGGAAAGAGGCGGCAAAGTGCAGCCAAAACCAGAGCCAAAAACAGGATCTGTTATGATGATACTTAATGGGAGAGCAGTGTCAATGGGCCAAATGGCCCACTCCTGCTCCTATTTCTATTGGTCTCATGAACTCATGAGGGAGTATGTTATGACGTAGAATTTCATTGTCATACCAATGGCAGCTATTCCTCCGAAATCACTGCTGGAAGACACGTCTGAGCATATAAAATCTAACATCAAAATCTTATCCAATGATTGCAGCTAGTGAGCAGAAGTTCATAATAACAAGATCTTTCACATTGGACATTAAGATCTCAACAGCTGAAATGGAATTCCCCGAATATATCTTAGCCCAAGTGAAAATGAGTTTGCGAATATAGTTGTCATTTGTACTTCATGATGAGTGGCAGGCTACAGTCAACTTACTGGTTCAACTTCCCATATCATCTTTCAGTGCCATACATAGCAAGGGATTTGAGAAACAGTTTTAGACAGACCCTTGTCTTTACAGGTTCCACTGATAGTAAGTAAAATGAGGTCTTGACTCATATGAAACTGAAGACAGTTACAAAGCATGTTGGATTTGGACTCTCATTAGCCTGCACTATTGCTGTGCTTTCATCATTGTCATTCTGTCTCATTCAACATGGTGGCGCTTCTTCCACGCGGTGAATGTGTCTCTCCTTGAGCTTCATTTATTCTTTTAGATAGACTTGATGACAATTGGTGTCTGGGCATATGGTACTCTTTAAAGGTGTATGGTTTACCACTGACTTCTTTTTACTTTGAATGGAACAAATAGGATATTAATTTTCCATTTGCCAAAGTATTATAGTTACATATTTGTTCATTGATACTGCACCAGGAAATGTTAATAAAACATAAATCATGAACTTTTTGATTAATATGATATATACTGAGAATTCTGCACAGCTCAACACCGCGCACAGGCACAATGTCTTCCAAACTCTTGATTCACTGTCATGTGTTGTCTTGTTCTTTATGATCCAAGACTGTGTATCGTCTCCTGGTTTTCCTTCAAACTGTGGACTTGGCAGTTCAGGTAACAAACCTTTATATTCTTACTGATCAAGTAGTGGACTGTGATAGTTGCATTTTATCAGAGAGGAAAGTTTGGGAATGAATTACATTTAAATATTCACTCAGAGATCGTAAGAACTGCCGATGCTGGCATCAGAGACAACACCATGTGGAGCTGGAGGAACACAGCAGGCCAGGCAGCATCAGAGGAGCAGGAGAGTTGACATTTTGAGTCAGGGCCCTTCTTCAGCTCTGAGGAAGCAAAACCGGATCCAGAACGTTAACTCTGATTTTTTTCTTCACAGATGCTGCCAGACTTGCTAAGCTTTTCCAGCAACTTCTACGTTTGTTGTTGTTGTAAAGTAATTAATTAGCCTGTCTCAGAAATCAATCAAGATCTTAAATCTGTTATGTTGGAAAGTCCCTGGATGTTTGGGAGGCTTTGTCTGGAATATGCTTTCTGTTTGGGTTATGAACACGAGGAGGTAAAAGAAAAGCATAAATGCTTACTCATCCTGAAAAGAAATCTGCATCAGCAAAGTTAAAATGCAACAAATGCGGTTTAAATTAAGTAGGACAACCTGTGGGAAACATAGATTCATTTTTTGTTGATTACTTGTAGACAGATTGCACAGCTGAGTCCGAGTCATAACTGTTGCTCCTTATACTTGCTTGTTAAGAATGAACTATAACATGATGATTTGTGTCTGTCCATCTTATCCAACGTTTCCTCAATCCACTTTCAAACTGGTGGGACAGATGCATATGGCAACAGGTGTGCAAACTGCAAATATTCAATTCCAATACTATGGGCGCAATGCTAAATTCAAGAAGACAGATACCTCCTGGAATTGATAGCACCGTTGTTTCTAATGAACAATCCGGGGCACGTACTGAATATTAACCAACATGCTAGCTGCTTTGTTACAATCGCATTAAAAGTTGTTGAGGGTTTTTGTTCCTGCTAATAAAATCAGATTTTCAGGAACGTGGTATTTCAAAAATACTGCTTTCTGTAATTTAGGCAGAAGGTTGGAAAATGCAACGAGGATACTTGACCCAATTGTAAGTAAGAGTGGTCATTCTAGATGCTATTTTTTGTAAAAGAGTTAACATGACTTAAATATTAAGGGTGCACCTGGTTATTCTTTTAATTAATATGCAAGAAGCGTTTTTCCAGCCTGAATTTTACTTAAAACCTCCACAACATTATTGATTTTGCAGCAAATGTGTTCTTGGTGAGAACAAATGTATTCTTTCATAAATTTTGCACAGTTAGTAGAAGCACTAAACTCCACTTGGTGTGCTACAGAGGGGGAAGGAAGACGGATATGACTGTGGAAGCACTCAATTTAGATAAAAATTAAACGAGCTGCAGCAGAAATGGAACACGACGTTCCAAAAATACTTAAATTAAACATTAATGGGAATTATTTCGCTTTCTGAAATAAATGTGCAAGTGACAGAACACTGTTGGAAATCCATGCAGAAGAATTTCTCTTCCACTTTTAGCCACGCTAAAGCGATAACTGGCAAAACCAACTGAAGTGGCTTACAGTCACAAGTCTGTAGGCATCTAAACTCCACCTGGTAATATACAAACAAGAAGATAGGTAAAACCATGGAGTCCATCAGGCCTGTTCAATTCAGATGGACGGAACACCAGTATAGCTTTTAATCACCTGATTATTAAGCAACAAGTGAAAGGAAAACAACAGTGGCCAAGTTACGAGAAATTGTATGGAGTTGTTTTCTGACCCCCTCAGGCAAGTAAAGCTCCAAGAGACTGTGAAGCTCATCAGAATCCCAGCCAATTAAGCAAGGCCTCAAGCACTCCAAAAATCTAGGTTCTCATCACCTGCAGCGACTTCATTGTTTCACTTCTAATTATCAGAAATGTTTGCCACCATATGTGGTATGGCCTACAGCAAACAAAAATAATTTGGTGCAATTGTGTAACCTACCCACACCATTAACCAGTCACCTGCAGCTAAACAAGAGAGAGAGAGAGAAAAATCAGGCCATGAACATCTCATAATATGAGCTGACACTCTTAGTGCAAAACCAAGGGAATGCTGCATACTCAAGGGCATCTTCCATCGAGTGAGATGGTAAATCAGTTTCCCCATCTGGCCATTCAAGTGGATCTTAAAGATCCCATGTCATATCTTTAAGAACTGCGAGGGAAGTCTGCTAATCTGCTGGTCAACAATCATCTGTGAACCATGACTATTAAAAACAGACTAACTGATGCTTTAGTTAACTGTCTGCACAGTCTCATAGTCAAGTAATTCCAATACAGCTTTAATTCTGGTATCTACATGAAAATGTGGGAAATTGCTCAGGAGTGGCCTGTCTACATCAGACTGGACAAATCCAAGCTATCCAATGGCTGGCCCCATCAGTTTACTCTTGATCGTCAACAAAGCAATGGAAGGGGACATTAACAATGTTATCAAGCAGCACTTACTCGACATTAACCTGCTCACTATCCTCAGACTGGCTTCTGCCAGGCCCATTTGGGTTTCTGAACTCATTACAGCTTTGGTCAAAACACAGACAAAAGGCCTCAACTCTACAGCTGAGGTGCAAGTTGCATCCTTAAAATCAAGGCAGCATTTGGCCAACTCTGGCAAGCAGGACCCCGAGCAAAATTGGAAATAATGAGTATCAGGAAGAAAACTCTTTACTGGCTGCAGGTGTGAAAGATGGTTGTGCTTGCTCAATGCCAATCATCTCAGGCACAAGCTACCACTGAAAGAGAGCCTCAGAATAACGTTCCAAACACAACCATCTTTAGCTGCTTCAACACTGAACTTCTCTAACTCCATCAGAAGGTCAGAAGCCGGGACATTAAGTGACGGCTGCACAATATTCAGCACCATTTGAGACTCCTCACTTACTGAAACAGCCATTTTCCACATAAAGGTAGATTTGGACAACATTCAGGCTAGGGTTGGAAAGTTACATTTATGCTACATGCGGGACAGGCAATGACTAAATACACAATCTTCAAGGGGTGATGGTGGCATGGTGGTTATAAATGCTGGATGAGTAAGCCAAAGGCCTGAACCAAGTGCATCAAATTCCATCATGTCAGCCGATGAAATTAATTTCAGTTAATAAAATCTGGAATTGAAAGCTACCCTCAGAATGATGCCAATGACAATCATTATAAATTATTGTAAAAATACATCTTATTCGCGAATTTTTTTTTGGGAAGAAATGTGCCATCTTATGTGATCTGACCTACATGTGATTACAGATCCATAATAGTAATGTTGAACTGTAACTCTAAAATGGCTTGGCAAACCACTAAATTTCAGGGGAGTTAGTGATGGGCAATAAATGCTGACTTTTCTACTGATACCCAAATGCCATGAAAGAATAACCAAAAAGAGAATCAAAGCATTGAATTGGTTTAACATTCAATGCCATTACCATTGCTAAATTCTCTGTTATCGACGGTGGGATGGTGGTGACGGTGCTTAACCATTCACAGAATCTAAACTAGACAAGCCATATAAACACTATGACTACACGGTCAGATCAGAGGCTCAGAGAAGCTAAAGCACACCTAACTGAAATGGAAAATAAGTGAAGGGAGCAGCAAATTAAAAAATAAAACCTGCTTTGCAGAATGACAGAATAGTAGCTCTCTTGTATCTGACAACAAAGCATATATAAATAGATTCAAATTCCTTTCTTGCCTTTCCAGTATATTTACAATCACATAATGTTTGCATTAATTACAGATATGAAGCACAGAGGAAGAAGCTGTTCTACATAAGAAATGGCTCATATAGTAGAATGGCCTTGGAATATGACAGCATTATCCACCAGAGACCTTAAGGTAAAAATAAATGAAAGGACTTTTAAAATAAACATGTTCGCCCAATATTTCCCCATCCCTTTAAGTTCTTGGTAGGGATGGTTTCCACACTGTATATTCGACGTAACATTGTGTAAAAATTCAGAGGATTTTACTCATTTGCAGCTGATCTAGGATTTGAACATGTATCTCTAATATACTGCCCTCCATTAGCATCCTAAGAGGTATTTAAGGAAAAAAAATTAAACAAGGGAATAAAGTTCATTGGCTGCAATACAAGGCCTTTCTCGATGCTTTTGCCATAACTTAATCCAATTAATGCACGTTTTAACCACTTGGAAAACTCTAACTGAATAAAAAAGTATAACTTTTCCCTCCCACGAGTTGTGATATCATTGCCTCTAGCAATAGTAGCCAAGTGAATAGACAAACTATTCGCAGAGTCAGTGTAAACTTTGAGCCATTGAAATGAGACATAAAGTAGCAAAGTATAAATTCTAACCAACTAACAGATCCAAAATTAGGACTTCCAGATCAATCCTAATTGCATGAGAGAATCGAGATGGTTTTATTTATTCATTTGTGGGAATTGGGTGTTGCTGGCTGGTCAGCATTTATTTCCTGTTTGGAGTTGCTTTTGAGAAAGTGGTGGTGAGCTGCCTTCTTGAACTGCTGGTGTCCATGTGCTATAAGGTTGACCCACAATGCCTTTAGGGAGGGAATTTCAGGATTTTAATCTAGCAACAGTGAAGGATCAGCGATACATTTCCAAGCCAGGATGGTGTATGGTTTGGAGGGGAACTTTCAAGTGGTGGTGTTCCCATGCATCAGTTGCCCTTGTCCTTGTAGATGGAGGCAATTGGGAGACAATTACATAGTTGCTAGCAGGCAGAAGGCCTTTGTCATTGGTCTGTGGAATAATGACCAGATATCAATCATCTACTGTTGCTGGCTGCATCACATTTTGTGGACACTCCCTGCTTCCAGCTGTCTAAGGTAGTACCTCAACCCCCGTCCCCTCCACCACTACTGGTTGAACAAAGAACTGTGAAAACAACACTTAACATAAGCACTGGTAGCTTGGAAGTAATCCCTTCCACCCTCCTTGGTTTATAAAACAGTCCTTTTCCCATTTCAGTCAATAAAAAAAACACAGAACATAAAACAATACAATCTGATCAGTTCTGAAGTAAGGTCAGAAAAATGTAAAGGGAACACTATTAGTGGACAGTTAACACCTCTGAACAACCCACTAAGTAGTTAATGTTTGAGTTAACAGAAGGACATAAGAACTGGGAGCAGGAGCAGGAGTAGGCCATCTGGCCCCTCGAGCCTGCCCTGCCATTCAATAAGATGATGGCTGATCTTTTTGAGACTCAGCTCCACTTAACAGCCCACTCACCATAACCCTTAATTCCTTTACTGTTCAAACATTTATCTAGCCTTGCCTTAAAAACATTCAGAGAGGTAGCTTCAACCACTTCACTGGGCAGGGAATTCCACAGATTCACACCCCTTTGGGTAAAGACCTCAGCCCTACATCTGCTTCCCTTTATTTTGAGGCGATGCCCTCTAGTCCTAGTTTCACCTGCTAGTGGAAACAACCTCCCTGCCTCCACCCTATCTATTCCCTTCATAATCTTATATATTTCTATAAGATCTTCCCTCATTCTTCTGAATTCCAATGAGTATAATCCCAGTCTACTCCGTTTTTCCTCATAATCTAACCCTCTCAACTCTGGAATCAACCGAGTGAATCTCCTCCACACCCCCTCCAGTGCTAGTATATCTCTTCTCAATTAACGAGACCAAAATTGCACACAGTACTCCAGGTGTGGCCTCACCAGGACCCTATACAGCTGCAGCACAGCCTCCCTGTTTTTAAACTCCATCCCTCGAGCAATGACAGACAAAATTCCATTTGCCTTTTTAATCAACTGCTGCACCTGCAATCCTACTTTTAGCAATTCATGTACAAGGACACCCAAGTCCCTCTGCAAAGCAGCGTGCTGCAATTTTTTTACCATTTAAAACACAGTCCATTTTGCTGTTATTTCCACTAAAATGGATGACCTCCCACTCATGAACATTGTACTCCATCTGCCAGACGTTTGCCCACGCACTTAGACTATCTATATCCCTTTGCAGACTTTGTGTCTTCTGCACACTTTGCTGTACCACTCACCTTAGTGTCATCTGCAAATTTTGACACAGCACACTTAGTCCCCAACTCTAAATCATCTATGCAAATTGTAAACAATTGCGGTCCCAACACTGATCCCTAAGGCACACCACTAGCCACTGACCGCCAACCAGAAAACACCACTTACTGCCAGTCTTTGCTTTCTACTAGTCATCCAATCCTCTATCTATGCCTATCCATTACCTGTAATACCGTGCAACTTTATCTCATGTAGCAGCCTTTGGTGTGGCACCTTCTCAAATGCCTTCGGAAATCCAGATATACTGCATCCATAGGTTCCCCACTGTCTACCATACAAGTAATGTCCTGAAAGAATTCCACCAAATTAGTTAAAATTTGCTTCATGGTAATTGAAAAAATGGAAATCACAGACAGCAAAGAGTTTAGGTCAATAGGAATGAGTGGGATGGGCACTGTCAGGCCTGCTCCATGAAGTATAGCTCATGCCCTCACTCAGGACCCGTAATTATGTTCACCGTTGAAGCTGAAGTAGCAAGAAGTGAATTGGTCATTCCATGGACACCTGGTCACAAGTGATAGTATGGCCTAGGATTTTGTTTTAATTTTGAAAACCAACAAATGAGTTCTTGCTTTTGGTGAAGTATCGTAGGCCAGACAAATCAGAAAGCAGATCTGATTTAGCCTGTGAACTGCAGGTCAGACTCCTTGGCAAAGTCAATTTAAATCCTCAGCAAACCTCCACCGCAGTCTTCAGCCCTAGTGATTATCTATTTTAGTTTGCTGAGAAAAACATGTCATCAACTGGACTGAGAAACACGGAATCTTAAGATCTCCTTATTATGAAATTATACATCTTACAAAGAGAGTTTCCTTAAGTCCTGTTTCATTTCTATCACTTTGGAACAAAAACAGAGGTTGCTAGAAAAGCTTCAGCAGGTCTGGCAGCATCTGTGAAGAAAAATGTTTTGGGTCTGGTGACCTTCCTCAGAACTTTTGTCTGTGAAAGTACGGAATTATTAAGTGTTTTTTGACGTGCCAGATTGGAGACTCTGTATTGTTAAATCTCAGTGCATTGGGTCTATGTAGCAGACGGCGTACCTTTATCGGTACACACATTATTGTTTGGATTCTTAGTGATTATTAGTCTATGACACAACTGAAGGGAGTGACCTTTGCACAAACTATACAGAAACATAAAAAGAAATCAAGAGGAGTAGGCATGTGAGCCTTTTGAGACCGCTCTGCCATTCAATACGATCACAACTAACTAACCAAACAACTCAATATACTGCTCCCATTTTCTCCTCACACCTTTTAATCCCTTTAACCCTAAGAACTAAATCTAACTCTTTCTTGCAAACATTCTATTCTTTAGCCTCAACCACTTTCTGTGGTGGACAGTTCCAAAGGCTCATCACTCTATAGTTGAAGAAATTTCTCTTCATCTCAGTTCTAAATGGTCAACCCTATATCCTTACGGCCTGATCCTTGGTTCAGGACACCCTGGTCACTAGCAGCAGCCTTCCAGTACTTACCATGTCTAGTCCTGTTAGAATTTTACAGGTTTCAGTAAGGTTACCCTCTTATTCTTCTAAACTCCGAACCAGTTCAGCCTCTCTTCATAAGTCAGCCCTGCCATCCTGGGAATTAGTCGGGTAAATCTTCGCTGCACTCCCTCCATAGCCAGAACATCCTTCTGATATTTGATGGCTCTTCATGGAATGTGGACAGAGCTGGCTGGGCCAGCAGGTTTTGCGCATCCTGAAGGAACTGGTGAGCTGCCTTCTTGATTCACTGCAGTCCACATCAGGTAGGTACACCCACAGTGTCATTAGGAAGGTAGTTCCAGGTTTCTGATCAGCTATTTGGTGAAAAAAAAATTCATTTCAAATCAGGATGGTGTGTGATTTGGAGGGAAACCCTGCAAGCGGTGGTGCTCTCAGGTAGCTGAGCCTTGCCCTTCTCGGTGATAGAGATCACAGGTTTAGAAGGTGCTGCTGAAGAAGCCTTGTTAAGCTGCAGTTCAACACGATATACGGTTCCGGCGCTATGGTTGCTGGTGGTGGGAATCAATTTTGAAGGTTGTGGTTGGGTTGTCAATCAAGTGGTCTGCTTTGGCTGGATGGTGTTGAGGTTCTGTTGCAGCCACACTTATCCAGGTAAGTGGGGTGTCTATGATGGAACAACAGATGGGGTGCAATCCTGAAGAAGACCCATCTCACCTTTAGCTGATGTGAGCAACCTCAATTGTGGAAGGCTCACACAATAAGGATACTGTCAGTTTCCTCATGGTCTGTTACTGAAGGAGCACCTTGAAAATGGAACATGGCTAGCATTAAGTAGCTAGCCTTCATATCTTGACATCAAATTTCCCACAAGAAAGTGTCAAGCATGCACAAAATACATGTTAATACACCATATTAGCTTCACATTATGTGGTATTCTCCAAATCTTTCAAAGTCGTTTTATGAAAAGAAAACTGTTCTGTTTCAATGAAAAATATTAATAAATAACTTTAGACATTACATCTCCAAATTTAAAAGCCATTCGCACTTTTTATTGCTTTGGTGCTGAAATTGCTTTTATTCAGTTGAAATTACAGAACAGTTACTAGATTTAAATATGATGACTCAACTCATTCCGGATATTATGAAAATATTGCTGCGGTGGTTCGTAAAACAATAAATTCCCGTGAATAATAAATGCAGAAGGCAAGGATTTATTTTACTTGGGTCGTTGGTGTGCAAATCAAAATTATATATTAATGTATAAATAATATATTTCAAACATCTGTAAAAGTATTGTCCCTCAGAGATTGATGATCACATTTCCACTTAAATTTCATTCAAGACTTAACGTTGAAATAGTCTGAATGGATGGTCCAAAGCCAACACTTCCATGGTCAGTGATTACAGACAAGAACACAAAAGGGTCACTTCAATGTCATAAGCCACAAGAGATGCTAAGGTCTAAATCCTATTTTTGAGTCACTCTGTTATATAAGTTTCACTTCTGAGCAAGAATTGCAACTGAGTTAGTTTTGTCACGGTCAAACAATGAACCTTGTTAAAGAACTGGGTATGAAGTGAACCTTGTACTGTATACTGGTGTGGTCTTGTAAGGTTATTGGAAAGTACCAGAGAGGCTTAGCAATTGAACAGAATAGCTAAGGATAAATATTAAAACAATAGGAATCTAAGGCACATATTTTATATTAATCAACTAGAAAGATGAATTAAAGGCAAACACTTTTCAGCTTCCCTAGCATAACAGTGGTTATTACATTCATTCACTGTCAGAATATATTCTAATTCACATTCATCATTTCAATATTAAAATGTGGATGAGAATGGATTAGAAAAAACATTCAACTATACAGGTGCATTGTCAAGAGATTTTATGGTAAATGCAGTTTAATTCTGCTATAATTTAATAAGATTTAATGAACTCCTAGAATATCCCTTACAGACATCCTGTAATATGGATTCCCTGATCTCTGAGATCAATAAACTCTGTGCAGTGCCAGATCATTGCCAACATTCAGTCAATAACTAATACAGTAGCAACACTGATACCGCAAAACCAAAAGCATCATACAGACAACATGTAACAGCTGTAGAAGATGCTGGATTACAGCCGCCATCAAGAAATGCAACCCACATTCGAGCAGATGTTACCATAAGCTGCTATACATCACCCTTACTACATCAAAGCATAAGAGCTCTGAGAAACGTATGTTTTTAATCGCAAATCAGCATCAAACTTGGACTATCTCAATGTGCTATACGCCATTACTACAAATTCATCTTCAGTAGATTGAAACTTTGCATATCTGTACTAATTCTGTGTATTCACTGATGAAAGTGCTTAATCAAACTGCACATGCTTTCAAATAAAAACATTAATTTTACTAAACTGCATCAAACATTTATTTGTTGCACAATTTTAAACAAAATATGGTTTGCTGACCAATAGGTAGGTGGAACAAAATAAAAAAATGTGCTTTCAAACTGACCTTTCATGAATTCATACTTTAAGACTTGTTAGGCATTGTACCAGACCTCTTTAGAGACAAATTCCTGAATAGCATTGTTTCAGAGATAGTAGGAACAGCAGATGCTGGAGAATCTGAGATAACAACGTGTAGAGCTGAATGAACACAGCAGGCCAAGCAGCATCAGAGGAGCAGGAAGGCTAAGAGAAGCAGATAGCTCTCCTGTTCCTATGATGCCTGCTGTGTTCATCCAGCTCTACACATTGTTATTCCTGAATGGCATTATGTTGTTTGACCAAGTTATATCACAACACTAGAAAAACATCAATTCAGTCAAGCTAAGTGACTTCTTCTGTACAGTTTATATTTTCTTTGAAATGTGATAATGATAGTCAAAAACAGCTACATTAGAAACATTTAAATGTCCAATCACATGCTGTGCAAACATTGGCGAATCATATATTTCCCTCGAATTCTGAGTTGCTGAGGAGTTAGTGACAGGTCATGAGAGTTTCAGCTTACAGCCCACAATGTTGTGCTAATAGTTTAGCAGCTATGGAGGAATAACAAACTGTTATTTAAGAACACACATTATAGAAAAAGACCAGTTTATAAAGAAGCACTGTGCGGGCAATAGACCTGATAATGGCACATGCTGAGGGAGCACCACAAGCTCAACAGTTTAATCAACAATATTGTATCTTACAGGATGCACTCACTGATGAAAGAACACCAAGAAGAGAAGTCCTCAACTAAGTTTAAATTGCTGATGGAAACCAGCACAAACAAACAACTGTAAGGACAATGATAAAAATTCACAGTTCTGGGAAGGGTGTTGATCTGCACCTGAATTCATGTCAATTTTAAATGTAAACAACCTTGATTTTGAGGAAAGCATGTTTAGTTTTTTTTTGGCCTGCAACACTGCATAGATATCGCAATCAAAACCATGCCTGATACTCCAGAACGCACCATAGCAATATCTAATTCAGAACAATTTCCTTTGGCCAAACTTAAATACAGTGTTTGTCTGTGGGTAGCCACTGCTACCATGTTTAGGGCTGACCTTAACGGACCTGGCCAGCCATCCCAGAAACTGCTGCCAAACCTATGACAGCCATTTGTTAGAAGCAGAGTTATATATCAGACAGAGAGTTAAATGTCTGATTTTGAAGGGAAAAGGCCTACCTCCATATGTCACTAGCTATTTATTTAGCAGGCATCTCTCTTGTTCTAGCAGCACTACCAAGTGGGATGGTTATTGTTGGTGCTGTGGGAAGTCTCAGATCATCAGCAAAATTGGAAGACACGGAACAGTGGAGTATGTTCACTGTGGCAAATCAGCCAGGGCCCCATCAGAGGTTTTGCAAGGGAGACGGGGTGTCTTTGTGGAGGGTAGTGGGTGTCTTAGTGTGTGATCCTCCTCACCTGTAGGGTACACAGTGCAGAATCCAGAGGACCGGCCATTCTGACACCACAGTGATGCTACTCTGGTATACCTAATGGCCTCCCAACGTGAGCGAGCCAACAGACCCATCACCCAAAAGTGACAGCTCAATCCAGAAGGCCTCAAATGGTACTAACAGGCCACCTAAGAGCCATATTTTAACTTTATCAAGAAGGTTGTTGGCCTTCCCTACTCTTGACTTCATTGGGTGGGGGTGGAGAAAGAGTCAGCAAAGGGACAAGCACTTTACGAAAACCTTCCTCCTTAATTAAATGGCCATGTGCCTTCCCACTTATTCCAGTCGTGGGTATTTGTGTCTGGATTGTGGAACAGTCTTTCATGCTCCTATTGTATATTTCACTGACAACTGGTTACATTTAGATTTTATCTTGAACTTGCAGAGGTGGAAACTTGCAGAAAATAAAAGAATGAAGCTGGTAGAATGCCCGATCTTAGCTGTTCTGCCTCCATCAGGAACCATCTGCATTCTGGAGTTGGTTAGTTGTTGTGTAAGAGCTTGTATTAACATAGCTGGCACAACCAAAGAATCCAGTTCACATCACGGTGTTTACTGAAGCTACTGTACTCACTGGTCAGCTTCTTTGGGTTGGTCGACTTGTGCCATTAAACAGTTTAAGCACATTTGCGATTGGTGAAATGTACTCCAGGTACAAGACAATTTGGCTTGTTTGAAAATGAGATGCGCATTTGAACAAAACAGAAAAAAAAGAATGTATTTCTGAATTGCAGAGGAGAGCAGATCGTCAGTAACTGCACTGCCAAAATAACTGGCCACCCAGCATGATTGAGGTAGTGCTGTTTGATGTATTTTATTCTTCACTCCCATAACTTTGTGCAGATCCATAGGCACCTGATCAATGCCAAGCTCAGTGTACAGTTGCAGGCTTCTCAATCAATATGACACCCACAGCTATGCCCAGGCTACACGCACAGGCTTGCAATCAATATCATACCCAGAGGACATGTGGAAGCCTTCAATCAACACCTTGCTCAGTGTACATCTACAGACTCCATAATCACCACTCAACACAATAAACATCTGTAGGCTTTAACATGCTACACTTGATGCATATCTTCAGTCTTCAGATTTTGTTTGTACTTGAGATTTTGTTTTGTCCCTAAGATGGTGCTGGGGATGGTGACATTGTACACTTTTCACCACACTCATGTAGATCTGCACTTGAGTACACATGACAACAAAATCTAATTCAAAATCTGAATGAACATTATACTCTAAACACACGTATAAAGCGATAAATTGATATAACTCAACGAAAATGATGCTGGATAAAACATCCGTCATCTCATTAGTTGTTACTTATTGTAAAGACCCATGTTTTTTCATTTTGCTGTATTTTTCATTGACATGGGAAAATAACTGTTTGAAAACAGCGCTTTTTGAAATCAAATAACCTGGCACTCATTGTAAGTATTGCTTACACAGCTGCTGATTCATAAATGTTTCACAGTAGGTGTAGTCTATTCAATGCTAATAAAGCATAATTCTTGTTAAGTACAGAAACCTGGTTCATTGTTTTCTGTCAATGTGATTTAGAAATGCAATGGAATTGCTGAATTCTGAAAATTTTTAAACTTGTGTCATGACTCTGGGAATAGTGGGGCTTGATTTCCAGCATGTTATACCATAATGCCAAACTAAACTAGTCCCATCAATTTGATCCTGGCTGACATCCCTCCAAACCTTTCCTATTTATGTACTTATCCAAGTGTCCTTTAAATGTTGTAGCGGTACACACATCCACCACTTCCTCAGGAAGTTCATTCCACATGCAAACCACACTCTTTGTAAAAAAAAATCTTGGCCTTGGTCTCTTTTTAAAATGTCTCTCTTCTCACCTTAAAAACATGCCCCCTCATCTTGAAACACCTCATCCCAGGAAAAAGACACCTACTATTAGCCTGAGATAACAAGGCGTAGAGCTGGATGAACACAGCAGGCCAAGCAGCATCAGAGGAGCAGGAAGGCTGACATTTCGGGTTTTGACCCTTCTTCAGAAATAGGATCTGGGCCCGAAACGTCAGCCTTCCTGCTCCTCTGATGCTGCTTGGCCTGCTGTGTTCATCCAGCTCTACACCTTGTTATGTCAGATTCTCCAGCAGCTGCAGTTCCTACTATCTCTGATAGTATTAACCTTATCTACACTCCCTATGATTTTGCAAACCTCTATAAGATCACCTCTCAACCTCCTACACTCCAGTTAAAAAAAGTTCCAGCTTTTCTCGGTAAGTAAACCTTCCGTACCAGGCAACATCATGGAAAATCTCTTGTGAGCCCCCTCTAGCTTAATAATATCTTTCTTTTAAGAGAGCAACCAGAACTGGATATAGAACTCCAGACTTCCTCATTAGTTACTTCAGAGAGTTAAAAATCATTGACATTTCTGGGGTTCCAGAGGCACTCAGGCATAACCAGATGAGGAAGGAAAACTTATTTACCAAAGACATCAGTGATCATTAAGTGAACAGATTATGACAATCCAATAATTTTGGTGGTCACCATTCTTAACACCAGCATTTTATTCAGATTTAATCAATTGAAAACTTTTTATTTCGGATTATAATTAAATTCCCCAACTGCCATCATGGGATTTGAAGTTTCATCAGTCAAGGTATCTGGATGACTAATAGTAAAAGAAACTACGCTACCAACAGCCCTTACCTCTATAGAAGTAGTTATTTTCAAGAATTATTGCATTGAAAGTTTTCTTGGGTTCAGCAGGCTATATATATTATTTTTGCTGATGGTGCATAGTGTGTATTTTTATCCCCATCATCTTAATAATGGCCTGTTGGAGCCAGAGATCAATGTGAGTGACAGAGTAGGTGCCTCTCTAATTCTTGGATGTCAGAACAGTTCTGAAAAAAATGTCATATCCGTCACGATATGCTAACTCTGTTTTTCTCTCATAGATGCTGCTCGACCTGCTAAGTTTCTCCAGCGATATCTATTTTTATTTATTTTTTACCAGTGGCCCAGTCAGTGGGCAATGGGCATATAAACTGGAAAAATGACAAAATTCTAAATGTCCAAAGTCAGCAAGTTGTGATATTCGCACCATGCCATTATGCTACATTCTTGGTAGTAGGTGATGGGCACTTGTTTGTCTTTGTATTGATGTTCATTAGTGAAGTAGACTGTCATTTGACAACAATGCAAAATTTCCAAGTATTCACTGAATAATTTGCAAATAGCTTAGGCATAGTTTTAGATAGAAATATATTACAATATGAATTGTATTTAGAATAACTTGTTATAATCATATTTTGATAATGAAATGAAATTTCTTCCAGAAGCTGAGTGCCATTTCTGACTGAGAGAAAAAACATAAAAAGAAATGTAACTTTATCCCATCAGTGCTTCAAGGCTGGAGTCATGTTGAACATGACCTGCACAGGTTTAGACAACCATATGCAAATAAAATATGCAATTTGTCATCTCAGTAACAGCCTGTAACTGAGAAAAAATTAGTTCAAATGCTTATGCTTATTGAAAATTCTGAACGAATGTCTTACAATTCTAACATGTAAACTTGTTGAACATTAAAGAAGTAAAATTTACTCCACCATATTTTCCCATTACCTCCTTTGCCTTTAAGATATTCCTCACTTAAAGTGGTAGACTGAAATCTCTTTCCAAAGTTTCCACAAAATTACTCATGTGTTTGCTACCAAGAGATATGGAAGACTTCTGTCATTGGAAATACACTATTTTTTTTGCACGGACAGTAATGAATCTATTGCACACCTTAAGCTGGGTAAATGATTATCTACAGAATTTAAAGATGAATCCTTGTATAGTACCAACCTGTTCCGCAGCCAGATTGTCCCATAATACTCCCACTCTCTCTAAAAGCCTCTGGAAAGCACATTTTCGAGGACTTAACTTGTAAATAGAGTGGCAAAACACAGAAAATTGTTGTGGGTCCTATCACAGAGGGCCATTTTTAAAGCAGTAATCAGCTAAAAAAATGCTTCCTTAAATTTTAACAAGCATGTTTCTTGCGAACAATATCAAATGTCCACCTTTGCTACTTTGTCTGTTTAACAGTCAGGAAATAAGAAAGTTTGATTTTAGTTTAAAGTTGTTGCAAAATCTTGAAAATTGATGATGCAGCTGGGATTCAACACAATATGCAATGCTAAATCTGAAAGCAAGGTACAAATTCAGAAAGAAAAGTAACTGATATTCTGGAGTTGACTTCAGAATATTACAAGCAGTTCTATTTATTAGTTCAAGTGTTACCTGCCCTCATACAAGTAATACAGCAGCTAAGAATTGTTACTCTAAAAGGTTTACCTTGCTTTTTACTTTCCAGAAGAATGGAAACCATGTTCGACATGACTGCTTTTCATTATACATTGATCCAAGAACAACGATCAACTTGCAGTGACCCCATCAAAATGATCTGCCTCATGCATTTCTAGTTCATAAATATCTTTTAAATAAGACACAGCTATAATGTTAGGGTATTCTAAATACAATGATTGCAGCCATTTCCAAATAAACTGTGGGCTATGGAATTTTCTACTCTTTAAGTATTTTTCCATCTGCACATAGAGCAATGACTGTACCAAATGTCATATCTACTGCAGATTGCTGATTGGCAGTTGAAGCTGTTGAACGTATAAATAAAAAAACAGCTTGAATTTCTAAAACAGCCATTTCATACCATCAAGACATGCAGAAATAATTCACCACTGCTGAATTTCTTTTGAAATGCTGTCACCATTGTTATGTAGACAAATGTAGAACCAATGTGTGCATTGGTCCCACAGACAACATAGTAAGTGATTGGCCAAAGTTATTTTTGATTGTGCTGTTGTCAAAATTCCAGAAAACAATTTCATACACTTCTGCAAATAATGTGGGAGTATCTTTCTGAACTTCGTTCAATGGCTCTTCTGAAACACAACTCCTCCAAAAAATATAGCACTCCTTCAGCTATATTCACAAATATCGTATTCCTTTGTTATATTCACAAATATAACACTCCACACTGTGCTAATGTAGGATTAAATATTTAAATCTGCAATGTGATTTGAAACCAATTCTGACCGAGTTACTGATTGAAAGAGAGGAGTGCTACTAACTAATCTAAAAACTAATGGATATTAATAGATTACAATAATTCAAGTGTCTATTGCATACTAATTGTATTTAACAGAGTAAAAAAGTGTTCAATGATTTCAGTGATTTATGTTTATAGTATGTAACTCGGCAAAGAAATATGAAAGCATATAAAGATTGACCAGTGATGTGCCGCAAGGATCGGAATTGGGTTCCTTGCTTTCCGTCATGTATATAAATGATTTGGATGAGAATATAGGAGGCATGGTTAGTAAGGGTGCAGATTACACCGAAGCCAGTGGCATGGTGAACAGGGTACAAGATTATCTCAGAGCTCAATGTGACCCCAATCAGATGGGCCAACGGGCAAGGAATGCCAGATGGAGTTTACTTTAGTTAAGTGTGAGGTGTTATATTTTGTTAAGGCAAATCACGCCAAGACTTATACAGTTAATGGTTGGGCCTTGAGGAATTTTGCCAAAAAAAGGCACATAGGAGTGTAAGTGCATAGTCCCTTGACAATGGTGTTGCAGTGGACAGGTTGGTGAAGGTGATGTTTGGTATGTTTGCCTTCACTGGTCAGTGCATTGAGTGTAGAGGTTGGGACATCATGTTACGGCTGTACAGGACATTGGTTAATAAAGTGTGGAGCTGGATGAACACAGCAGGCCAAGCAGCATCTTAGGAGCACAAAAGTTTACGTTTCAGGCCTAGACCCTTCATTAGGAAAGGGGGGTGGGGAGAGGGTTCTGAAATAAACAGGGAGAGAGTGTGAGGCGGATTGAAGGTGGATAGAGGAGAAGATAGGTGGAGAGGAGACAGACAAGTTAAAGGGGTGGGGATGGAGCCTGTAAAGGTGAGTATAGGTGGGGAGGTATCTGTGATTGGTAGGGACGTTGCTGTGATTGGAGGGTTTGAGCTATCGGGACAGGCTGAAAAGCTGGGGTATTTTCCCTTGGAGTGTTAGATGCTGAGAGGTGACCTTATAGAGGTTTATAAAATCATGAGGGACATGGAAAGGGCGAACAGCCAAGGTCTTTTCCCCAGGATAAGAGAGTCCTAATCAGCATTGTTTTAAATGAGAGGGGAAAAGATTTACAAGGATTCTGACGGGCAACTTTTTCAAACAAACAGTGGTGTGTGTATGGAATGAGCTGCCAGAGGAAGTGGTGGAGGCGGGTACAATTACAACAGTTAAAAGGCATCTGGATGGGTACATGAAAGGAAGCGTTTAGAGAAATATGGGCTAAATGCTGGCAAATGGGACAAGATCAGCTTAGGATATCTGGTAGGCATGGACGAGTTGGATTAATAGGTCTGTTTCTGTGCTGCACAGCTCTACGACCCAATGATCCACATACATGCAAGACAGCCAGCCTTGCATTGGAGAGGAAGGAGATTCTGCTGACCTAGCTCAGACACATTGTGTGTCATATCCTTTCTCAGATGAATAGAGCTGGATAGAGAGTAAACAGTGTGGGAATTTGGGAAAAGTTGTCATGGCGCTTTTTATAAGGAATATCTTGTTAAAAAAATCAAGTTAAACTGCAAAACAAATTCTGTAACCCTTTGTCCACCTCATCAACAAGAGTTCTTGGGTAAAGCGTTTTTAATACAGCAACTATTCAAAGTGTTCAAAGCACAAACAACAATTGACATCTGTCCTTATGGTATTATTGGGGAATCTAAATTTCACAGTTCTCTCTTTTTGAACAGTTTGGATGATTTTGTAAATCTAGTGTTTGTTGATAGATCTGGAACAGATCTGATAAGACACAGCGTTAGAAGTATTGTCTTAACTAGTTAGAGACAAAAGAAACTGCAAATGCTTAAATACAAACAGGAGGCTGGAAAAAAACACTGCAAGCCAGACAACACCCAGAGGAAAGGAGAAATCAACATTTTGGACATTACCTTTCTACAAATACCTGAAACGTTGACTATTTTTTTCCTCCAGATGCTGCCTGGTTTGCTGTGCTCTTCCAGCCTCCTGTTTGTCCTCCTCGTCTTAACCAATGATCTGATTGCTCTGTAATATCCATCATAAAAAAATATGGCCTACTCTGAAATAGTGTGGAGATTATATTTCACAAAAATGTCTCTTTTTGTATGAAATGTTTATTTCATTCATGTGCATTAACAAAAAAGGGAGAACATTGTTGTACAACAGGAAGATGATCAACTCCTATTTAAATGATATTTATTACAATATCTTGTTATGATACTGGGGAATCATTGCTTGTTGATGCTTATGTTATTATATCCTTATTGCTTAATTTTTTTTAGCTGTAGAATGAATAGTTACAACACTGAACTCTCAAGTTCAGTTCACATCTTTTAATTACCCATATATGTGGCATGTCTGCACTGAGCTCCTTCAGAAAAGGAAAATGCACTCTAGCAGCACATATTAATAACATTTAAAAAAAATTCATTTCAATGATTTCCATATGATTTGTTTGATGATCTGTAATCTGGTGGATGAATATGCATTCAAACAATAATAAATGTTTCAGATTATGGTGGAACGGTATAAAATATCTGTTAGACTACAGCTGGACGACTATGTATATAGCCTGGTCACCACATTATGGAAAGGATGAGACTGGCACGAAAGAGGATAATAGGACTTTCCAGGGTTGGAGAATTTCAGCTACGAGGAAAGATTAGATTAGCTGGTGATATTTTCTTTGGAACACAGGAGGCCAAGGGGAAATTTGATTGCAGTGTATACAATTGCGAAGTGCTTAGTGAATGCGATTGCCAACTTGACTAAATAGAAGGGTCAATAACTAAAGATAACAATAAACATGCAGTTGGTTGAAGAATTAAACGGAATTGAGGAGTAATGCTTTCACAAAGAAGGCAATGTGTCTGAAATTCACTGCCAGAAAAACTGGTAGAAGCAGATATGTTAAATACATTTAAAAATCATCTGTTTAGGCCCCAAAGTATTGTATTTCAAAGGGTTAGGGACTCAGAGCTTGAAAATGGAATGAGATTGAAATTCTTTTTCAGATGGAATTAACACAATAGACTGAGTGGCATCCTTTAGTGCCGTTAATCTTTATTGTTTAGACACTGATCTGGGATAGGTCAGCTCGCCTTAGTCAGGGCACTAACTGGAGCTGAAATAGTCTTCATCATCCCATGATAAAGAGGAAGAAAAGAATAACTCAACTGGACTGGGGACTGCATTGCCAAACATCACTGTTCTGTGTCTAAGTGTGATGTTGACCTCTCTGTGCCTCACCCCTTCGATTTTCCATTCCTTTCCAAATCTGTCCTCAATACTTTTGATCTTGTACATTACAACAAACAAGTTCAATGCGGGCTTCAGGAACAATATTTCAGCCTTTGCAATAGCTGTTTGCACTCCTTTGGTCTGAACACTGATTTTAACAACTTCAGACCCTAAACATCATCTTCCGTTTTATTACCCATTCCTAGCCTCCAGCTTCACTTAACTTCTTTCCAATGTGGGAGTGTTTTAAGTGCATCTTTTCTTTGCTCTCTCAGAATCTTACTCAACAGTTCCTATTACTTGTTTTTTTATTCTTTTAATGCCTTTTTCTTGGGCTGCTAAGATTGTCTTTGTACATTATCCCTCAGTTTTTCACTGTTCATGTTTTCTTGACTGGCCTTTGAAATGCCTGTCTTTGTTGGAGTTATTCACAGCTTTCACTTTGCTCAGTCTGAAAATGGAGTTTCCTTACCTAGCTTTGGCAAGGAGTCTACACACCTGACACTATAACCTATCCTTCTCCTTTATGAAATTGCTGGACCTGTGGGCATTAGTGACCTCACATTGCTTTACACTTCTAGATGGTGTCTTCGCTTGGCCGGGCAACAGGAATCCAAAGTTAGGAATCTTACATGTAAGACAATTAGTAATGAATCCAAAAAGTATTTTTTTTAGTCTTTAGTGACTAGAAACTTGAGGCAACATGAAGTCATTTCAGAAATCAGCAGAGATGAGAAAGCAAAGAAAATACTTCAAGTAGAAAAGATTAGAAGAATATGCTGATAAGGCATGGTGGCTAAGGTTCTGTTGGAACTGGCTGAACTGAGCTTCTGTGCTGTAATTCACTGTAATAGTTCGTCTACAGGGTTTTCTTTCCTTTCTATTCCCAGAGCAAATCAGAGTTTTAGCACTAGCACTAAAAACACATTCTTGACTGACGATGTATTGTGAATTATAATTGCCTTTACACGCCTCTCTTATTTTCCTGGACTCCACATAGTCAGAGAACAGATGAATCTGGAAGAAGCACAGCAAGAGCATTTGCAAGTCTCCACACACTGACCACACATAAAATGTCAGAGAAGCTGAACCTTCCATTGGGCAGTTGGTGGTTATTAGATTAGAATAGATTCCCTCCAGTGTGGAAACAAACCCTTCAGCCCAACAAGTCCACACCACCCCTTGAAGCATCCCACCCAGACCCATCCACCTATAACTGACACACCCATGAACACTACAGGCAGTTTAGCATGGCCAATACACCTAGCCTGCACATCTTTGGATTGTGGGAGGAAACCGGAGTACCCGGAGGAAGCCCACGCAGACACAGGGAGAATGTACAAACTCCGCACAGACAGTCACCTGAGGATGGAATTGAAGCCAGGTCCCTGGCGCTGTGAGGCTGCAGTGCTGACCACTGAGCCACCGTGCCGCCTAATTTTTGGTAGTCTTTGAGTTAACTCGGAGTTCAAGTGGGAGACTTTAGCAGGATTTGACGGACTTGCCTGAACAGCCAGTGAAAATTAGAGGGGTTAGAATCTGCTCTCACTCCTGGCTGACTACAAAACTCAGCCCATCACTCCTCCCCTTCTGCTCATCCCACACCCCCATCACTCCACATCAGCCCCGATCTTACTCACCCCACCCACCCACCACTCCTGCCCTGACCTCACTCCCTCCCATCACTCTGGCCCCTACCTCACTCGCCCCACCATTCCTTCTGACTTCTCTCCCCCTGACTCACTACTCCTGCTGTGACCTCGCTCTCCCCCAGCATTCCAAACTCAATTCTCCTCTGTTCTGGACCCAAACCCAACTGGGAAACAAGTACTCTGTATTGTTGGAATTGTGGAATGTAAGATTAAAACCCTGATAAGGATGCTTATGCCTAGATTTCCCAAACAGTTCTTAGTTTCTTTTAGATATTTAACATCAATTACAAGTTTATTGGTAGACCTAGTCTAATAACTCCTATAATTAAAATAAAATTAGCCAGCACATGTGTGTAGCCTTAACTGTTTAAATAGCAAAAAAGTACATATTTGCTGAGGTATAGTTGCAGAAGCAATGATGGGCCCCCACCACCATACCCAAGTGAACCAAGCAACATGAATGATCCTGACTTGTGTATTGACAGGCTATTTGAAATCATGGGATATTATATCTAATCCTCCCTCATCTGGTAACCATTTATTCTCTCTTTGCACAAGACCCAAACCCAACTTGGCCGTCCCATGATTATGATCTGACCCACAAACCCTCTGGACCTGAAACGCCATGGACACCAATTTAAAACTGACTACCCACCCACCTCCCATTCCAACTCTCCTAATCTCCAATGATCCAACCTCCCTGCCTCTTACTCACCTGATCTGACTCTCTCACCACACCCCCAATCCTCAGGATTATCCCCCATGAGTGGACACACCCTGATAGCTCTTAAATTCCCTGCCCTCCTGGATCCATCAGCTCCAACTTACACCATGTGGCCTTTCAGTCACTCACCCACTACCCCAGCCCCCTTCAATCTTGCTGTGTATTGAACCATGCTGTGTTCAGTATTCATAGCCCAATACAGCTAGTCCACAGCAAAATAACCCAAACACTCCCAAGACAGTTAATTCAGAAAATAAACATGGTGTAAAACTTCCTCTCCATTGTCCTATCCAACACTCTCTGAATGAGTTAGAATTAAATGATATTTCTTCTGCACTCTGTCTCCATTCTGAACATTCAACCAATGGAGTACTCTCCTGCTTTCTCTCTCACCCTGGGTCTTCCTGTCACAATTTCTTGACTTACCTCTTGCCTGTCTGGGTCATTTTCTCTATTCCATCCCCTCCCCTTGGTTCCCTACTTCTAGCACTTCTTGTCCCCCTTCATTTTTATTATTCTTCTTAAAAGCTCAGTAGGAGCAATGATAGACCATATTACCTTTCAACCTGCTTTGCCAGTCTGGTTAATAATAACACTTAAGGGATTTCCGGGCTTTCGAAAAAATTGCATAGGGCGCAAAATCAAGAAAAGTATGACAGTTTCATAAAACATTAGCTCCACCTCAACTGGAATACTGCGTCCAAATTTTGGACATCACACTTTAGGATGGATGCAATGACCTGAGAGAAGGCACAGAAAAGATTTCAGAATAGTTCCAAGGATAAACTACTTCAGTTACAGGAACAGATTGATGAAGCTGCGAATGTACTCCTTGGAGAAGAGAATGCAAGTAATGAAGGTCTTCTGTTTTGTGAAACTAGATAGGGAAGAAACTGTGACAGTTGGCAGAAGAGTTGAGGTCTAGATGAGGGCCCAAGATGGGATGCGGTAAAATAGTATGGGCTTTGGAATGTATTGCCTGGAAGGTTGTTTGGAACAGATTCAATTGTGGCTTTGAAAAAAAACAAGAGTTGAATGAAATCATGAAGAGAAGAAATTTGCAGGGCAATGAAGAAAGGACAAGGTTGAAGTGTGAACTAAATTACTCTTTTTGGAAGCCAGATCAGGTTTGGGAGGTTGAATGGCCTACCTTCCCTTCTATTCTGTAATTATTCTACGATCACTGATGCAATCAGACAGAAAATTGTTTTAATTTGACTTTCTAAGAGCAAAATCAGAGAAAGTCAGCTAATTCTACCTCATAATTGGCATGATGGTGTATAAATTAAAAGTCTATATGTTACAGGACAGAGGAATGATTTGGAAAGGCAAAATCACAGTTTGTGAAGGGTTAATTGTAACTATAGCAGGCCTTTGGAAAGAACTCAAATGAATTAAAGCAGCAATTTGACTCCAGTCGTTCCGTGGGTGCTGACATACAATGTGTCAGCAAATGTTGTGCTGTCAAACCTGCCAAGGGAATCTTCGTTTTGCATAATGAAATTATCAGGGCAATTCTGCAAACCATAATTTTTAAAAGTGTGTTGTGACAGAAAAAAAACACTGCAAGCTTTAAAAAAAAGTAATCAAAGTACTGTACCACTCAGAACCAATGATCTGATATAAATAATAGAGCCCCTTATTGCAGATGAAAGCATTCGTCACGATCCACCTAATTTGGGAGACCTTTAGCCTATCACATACTGCGTAAGATTTAAAACTTTTACCTCTCATACATCCTATCTTTCGCCATGTATGTTCCACAGAACAGTGCATTTATTTTTCTGTGTTTTCAGTTTCCTTCTGTTATCCAGTCATCCTGGATCCATCCTGTTCTAGTTCACTAGGGATCGTCTCAGTATCTCAACCATACAGACTGAACTCTACTGCTCCTTTTGTCTTGCTCAAGAATCTGCTCCTTACGTTGCTTCCCATGCTGCTACCACAGAAAACTTTGGGTTCTATTGTATCGACTAAGATCAAGATCACACACCTTATGACCTGGTTCCAAAGTTTATTTCCCATGAATTTCCTACTGACTACACAACCTTGTTTCCACTGGCTCCAGATCTCCATGCAATACTCTGTTCCACCACTTTCTTCCATGAATTGCACATAAATTGGAATATAACCTTGCATGTCACTTCAAGAAGCATTTTTATATAAGCACGGTTTTAAGTTCTTAAGTTTAAGCATGGTTTTCAGTCCAAAGATGTGCAGGTTAGGTGAATTGGCCATGCTAATTTGTGCATAGTGCCCCGGAAATGCAGACTGGGTGGATTAGCCATGGAAAATGAAGGATTATCAGGATAGCATGGTGGGGTGGTGCAAGATGCTTTTTGGAGCCTTGGTGTGGACTCGATGGGCCAAATGGCCTGCTTCCACACAGTAGGAAGTCTCAGTTCTCAATTAGCAGTGTGTAGCACAGTATTAGTTTGGAAGTCTCCTGGTATATCTTTTCATGATATTTAAATAAATGAGTTGAATTTGGTTTGGTTTTGCAAATGGTCAAACAATATACAATTGACATTTTTGAGGATGCTTGTTCTAGGACTCCCTTGGCCTTTGAGTCTGTCACAAAGATTACCACACCAACATGTTGTCCATTTCTCTTTCGCAGAATTTGGATGAATCTGAGTATTGATGATGATCTTGTGACATTGTTAAACTTTTTATTGATCTTGAGATGATATCCAATGGCGCTGTCTTCCCTCTGGCCCTGATGAACTGTGCAATGTAACAGGTGCTCCAGCAACAGGTTGCAACAGTGATGGCGGACACTGAGTGAGGGAGCTGAGAAGTTCTCTGGGACCCCCACAGGATGGTGGTGATGGTTAAGGAGAGTAGATGATGGTTAAGGAGGGTAGACGGAACAGGTGAATGAATTATCACTGGAAAGAAAAGGCATCATTGGTAGGAGAGGGCTGATGGGAAGACAGAGCAAATTAACAAAGTAATTCTTCAGCCCAATGGTACCCAAATGGTCATTCTATATGTACGGTGTAAACAGTTCCCTCATTATCTTAAATTTGTCTTCCTGTTTGTTATGATCTGATGCTAGCAGAGTAGAGAACCCCTACTTTGTGATCTTATGGCCTTTCTATGTATTCAAAACCAATGGAAAAACAAGGTGAGTGAGAAGGCACATTATTGGCTTGGGGCAGTTAGAAACAATTATCACCTGCCTGATTCAAGCTCACAAAAACTCTACTGTTTGTCATTCTGATGAGGGAGAAGGAGCTCTTGAGCTCTTCTCCCCCTGACTTCTTGAAGTTCAGATGGCAGTCAATAGAACTTGCTTGGAATTTTAGAATATATTAATTTTCTGTAGAAGCATCATTACTGCGACAAAATCCTATTGGCTTTATATAAATTCAAGACAAATTCAGTGATAGGTTACTAGCTCTTTGCCTGGGGATCTTTTTTATCCACATGAAAAATAATTGTTTTGTTTTAAAGTTGGCTCAGAGGCTTTCGCTGGATACTGTGTAAGGTATGATAACACTATAAAGCGTGATGCACTGGTAAATGCACACATACACAATAGCAAAAGACATACTTGTAAATGAATTTGGCTTCACAGTAAATATCAACATATCTTACTGTCACTGATGTGGAGCAGGGAAGAGTAGGTAGAAGCAGCAGCGCTGGAGCAATAGACTTGAAGTAGGCCACAGAGAAATGATGGAGAGAGATCTCTTGCTGCAGCAGTCAGTCAATCACGACAGAAAAGGAAACAGCAAGCCTGCCAACTAATGCAACAGCCAGCTGTAGCAAATGTGTAGAATTCAGCGCTAACTGAGAAAGCTGTCGTAAAATTCCCCTATCTGCTACCATTGCCACGGCTGCTTTGTTGCTACAGGCGCTATGCTCGGATGAACTGAAGCAATTAACCAATTGTGAAGATGCGATCTGGGAGAATGTGGAATACCTTGGTCTGTATGGAGAAGGAGGGGAAGGGCAGGAAGGTAGAAGATGAAGGTCTTGAAAGAGTGGGTTGGTTGGGAGTGGATGGCAGTTTCCGCAATTCACAACTTCTTGGCTCATGTCTAACATTTGCATGTGGATATTCTTCTGTGATAACCTACTGCTTGTATATATTGGAGAAGTTTAACTTTTGCATGAAGTCGCATTAAGTTTGTGCATTCTTACCGAGCACTGAAAGAAGATTGTGCTGTGAATTTCCATAGCTCCGAGTCCCTGCACGACTTGAACTAATGGAGTACAGTACAGGTGAATCAACAGACGGGAAAAAATATTAGTGGGAGAACACAGATCTGTATTTTCAAACCTGGTAAGTGCAGCCAGGCTGGAACATTGTGAGGTTGTGAAAATGTCTCAGTTCTCTCTCTACCTTTCTGAATGAGAAGTTAGGGCTGGCAAATAAAATAATCAAATCTTTATCATGCTCTCTCTGTCTGTCTGTCTGTCTTGGGAGGGAGCACTTGTGAGGAAAGAGTCTTTAGATTAGCAGATGCTTATAAATGTCCACATCCTTCCCTTTTAGAACTTTCCTAATTATCAAAGTAGAAGATACTAGTGAGAAATTACTGGCTTTTTTACTTTCAAAAATTTCTTTTAAATACAGTGCTTAATGTTGGTCACATGTAGGTGTGCATCTGTTTACAGTGGGATGTCCAAGAGGCAATCCAAGTCTTAACTGACATTTGAAAATATTCTTTCTTGAAACCTGCTAACATATTGTTATTTGCATCCAATTTTTAATGTGTTCGGATTGAATTTATGGATTGGAAGGATTAGAAAGGCTTTTCCCTGGAAGCACAGTGTCAACGATTGGTAAGTCTTAAATGAAAGCATCAAGATTCATTTGGATCAGAAATTTGTGCTATGTGGAAAATAATGGGTATGTGAATTTAAACTTAGTTTTGTATCTGGTCTTGGTAACTCCATCCTTGTGACCCATAAGTGCTAAAAGCTTGGCAACTTGAAATTAAATCGACTTTAAATCATTACTGAAATGGGTTCACTAAGAGATTGCAGATTTGAGACCATAAGACATAGGAATGTAAACATACCACTGAGTCTGCTCTGCCATTCAATGAGACTCTAGTGTTCTATTGCAGAGAGATTTGTCTATGCATTCCAAATAACTACACTCGTTTTATTTTTAAATACCTTTCCATCACCCCACTGCATTACCAAAAAAAAAGTTACACAGAACTTTGCATTGGGCTCCCTGTAATGTTCAATGTATGCCAAATAGAAAAGAACATGATGACTTATATTTTATGGATGTTATTTGCTGATTTGTGTTTTCTTCAGCGAATGCTCGTTTTGTAAGGATTGCATGCTTGTGTAATGTAAGACACACATACTACTCATGCTGTTAAGACAAACTGCTTTGTCCTTTAAGTTGGCAAACTTAATTTCATATCAAGTCAATATTAACAGAAAACCTACATCCTAACCGGTTGAGATTGTTCAGAAATGGTTTGCTTTAAGGTTCAGTGTTGGGTACATTTTTGTTCTTTGTGCATATGTAACTTATTTGAACTTGGACACAAAGAGAAGAATGTCAACATTTGCTTTGGACATAAAAACAGGAGATGTAGTAATCTGTTTGTAAAAGACCTCAGAAGACTTGTGCAGGTTAGCAGATTACAGAAACTATTTTGTGTGAAAGAGTGAGAGACCAGGTATTTTCAGAACATACAATGAATTGAAAGATACCACAGAGCTTAAGGTACAAGGATTGAGATGGAGAAAAGCTTCAAAAATGGATAATGGTTTTGTAAATTGGTGCCAGGGACACAGGAACGTAAGTTCTAATACATTTATCCAAGGCAATGGTTAGGCCTTATTGAGAGTACTGCAGTCTTGGATACCTGTTTTATGAAGGATATTAAGGTGACATCAGCACGAGAAACTATAGTAACAGGAGGTACTGAGAGGCTTGGACTTACATCACAGCAGTGATTACTAAAACTAGATTGGACAGGAGTTTAGAAGTTATGTGTTTTGATAGCATGTGTAGGGAATGGTCATTTCTGGGATGGAAAGTGAGAAGTTGTTATTAATTTGAGAGCATCATTAAGGGAGAGATAAAGAAAGGAAAGGAAAACTTCATAAATAATTATTAGAGTACAGAATGCTTTGCCGCTGCTGAGCTAAAGATCATTGAAAACCATACCAATAGAATGTACAAATCAAAGGGTACCCCTGAAGAAGAATTTTTGATCAAAGTACAAAGTGATGTGCTTATATGTAATAGACAATATTTTCAGATATTAAAATCCAGTTAATAAGATGGTGAATACAGAAATCGACCATAACATGGAGGAACTGAAGTAGGCCATTCAGCCCATCAAGTTTTTTCTGCCATTCAATGAGATCGTGGCTGATCTAATAATCCTCAATATCACTTTTCTGACTTTTCCTCATACCCCTTAAGCCTCTTATCGATGAAAATTTTGTCTATCTCACCCTTCAATATACTTAATGACCTAGCTTCCACAGCCCTCTGCAATAAGGAATTCCACAGAATCACTGGAAGAGATTTTCAATTGTGTATTACATGGATGACCCCTCATTTTGAGACTATGCTGTCTGGTCCTAAACGTTTCCCATAAGGAGAAATGGCCTTTCTGCATATACCCTGTCAAGTCCCTGAAGAATTCTGTAACTTCAATGAACACAGCCCAAAGTAATCAACCTCTTCTCATAAGATAGTTCTTCCATGCCTGAACATGTATCGTGCAGTTAATAAATCCTTAAAAAATGGAAAAACCTGCAAAGTGACCTTCAAATTGAAGGACCCAAATTCAATTCGCTCAAAGCTCATTCACTTATACAGAGTTAATATTGAACCGAAGGTCGAGAAATGTAATTGGAACAATTATTGTCCTGATGTATACAAAGCTTTTATTTTACAATGATACCGTAAGACAATCAGAACTGCATAAATAGAATTAGCAAGTTTCTTTTTGAAATAACATTCTCATAAACATCTCTAACCATTCTCAATCAATACACAAACAGCTTCCTGTGTTTTGTAATAGGGTAAATTAATTTTTGGATTTTTACGACTTTTCTGCTTTTACCTTACAGGTTGCTTTGAAAACAATGACTAACTAGCTGAGCAATTTCCCATCACTGCAGCAAATTACAAACATGAAACAAAGTGCTTCTAGATCACCAATACAATTATTTCTCACACCAAGATGGATCACCGTTCAATTCCAATGACTGTAGGCTCCAACAAACTGACTTCAAAGTTCTAATTCTTCACAGAATCTAGCTTGATCTCCCAACTCAGGTAATTAACTTTTTGCTGCTATGATTACTATAATGTAAGGGATGACTGTTGTAAATACTACCACATTAACAATAGTCATAAAATTCACAGGGAAACATTTGTTGTATTAACTCCTCTGGGTAGCATATTGTTCTCATTCATCTTTTTCATTTCCAAATTCCTCCCTTCATCTCCTGGAAGCATCGACTCATGATTGAATGTTTGAGTATCTTTGACTGTTTGTGTTGGCTTTCCAAGTTTTAGGCATTACAGTTTTAAAATTAAGGGGGTGATTTTAAAATCTACACATGCTGGGTAACCGGCCATAAAGGCAGTTAAAATCAGTCAGTTGGCTGCTAATCTTAATAGCTTCAATAGAGAGAGGATTGAGCACTCCTAACCAAACCACACAATCTTTTATTTTGCACACACATATTGCAAGCAGACTGGAAGATTTAACTGGTAGGCCTGAGTGAGATTTTCAGGGAATCCTGCCGTGGAAGATAATCAAGGCTATGCAAGTATTCCCCCCCGTCCCCCCAACCCCGCCACTCCTTGTGGGGTTAGAAAATGCAGATGTTCACATCTGTACAACTGTAGGAAAAACAGCTAGTTATGAAGGGCAGTGCAGAACTAGTCTCAGTTAGACAGCAGGGATAGGCACATCCACGGCACAAGACCCAACAGCAGGTTGGAAAATTACAGTCATGGTACACATTTTCCAGTGGAACAGGTGCCTGGAAGGGACCACGAGGATAAAGCTACCAACTTTTGTAACATTCCTAACATTGTCATTATTCATATTAAAAAGGCAATCAATCGTGTTCTGGGTTTGATTATTTGCACTCTCTTTTATTCTGAGCCTGTACCTTTGCAACTCTCCCAGGCACAATCCTTGACTTAACAATGACAGGCAGAATATCCATCCAAGCCCCAAACTCTACTTGGTTGTAAGGACACTACAGGGCAGTATCTAGTCACAACTTACTCCAACTTATTTTCTGACACTCAGTTGAATGTGAACCACCCCGACACTGCCCTACATTTTCCTTTCAGGTAATTTCATAACAGTAGTCAAAGCATTTTGCCAGGAGGAGCGAAACAGATTGCTGTCTTCAGCTGTTCCAAATAAACCTGATATAACAGTTATAGTCCGTGTCAAAGTTTTTTTTCAACAGCTGTTTAGGAAAGCTGTTGGAAACCCAATGGTCTCCCAATGTGCTTGAGCAGTTAGGAATCCTGCTCTTTGGAAGTTACTTCCTCTATGTGAATCCAAACAGTCTGTAATAGTCTTCAATTGGAACAATATTAATTTTGAAATTAGCCAATGTAAACTTTAACTAAATCACATGCGAGGGAAAATGAATGGAATGCTTAACACTCAAAGCTAGTAATGCATACAGGAACAGCATCACAAACGGTACTATACCATCACTGTGAGGCTGACAGGCTTAACAATACTGCAGGATCCAAAGAAAGTTATCAAGGGTTTTTCATTATTCCAGATCCAAATGTATCATTCAAATTTGAAGATGAAATAATTTAAACATGGCTATATCTATTCTAACACCAGCGATTGATTTTTTTTGTTGTAAATGATAACATTTTAAGAATGATATAGACACAATTGGATGTTTGCTTTAGATCAAATATGAACATGGAACCAATCATGAAACCCTACACATATCAGACAGGCAAAACTTTGAGTTATGCATTTATGATTCTATTGGGTCAGCACAATTCTGCGGCTAACAAACTAATGTTTCCTGCTCTTATCTCCTAATTAATTACAACTCCATGTGTAATCCCATGGAACTAGGGATGATAATTATGAGGAATATTGTGTGCAAGTCAAATTTAAAAGGATGATGATAAATAACAGCATCACAAGAGGTGATAACAATTTAGTAAACTCTGAACAACATTAGAAGGCACCCACCATTCCTCTTCTTCACTCATTCCTATCTATGATTGGAGAGCCTTGAAAACTATGCAGCAGAATGATTTGTTGGACATTGACACCTCATAGTGATGGTACCAGGAGAGCGCTAACACAGCTACCTTTGGGAAGAGGAGGTTACACTTCAAGATTTCTCGTGAAATGTGCCACCTATGTGAGCGTAGGAGTTCCAAAGCTGCAAATGAGCACTGCAGGGCACGTCTTAGGTAGACTGACCTGCTTGGCATCCCTCTTTAGCTCCTGCGGTACTTCCAAGCAGGTCAACTTGGATTATCTCTATTGGCAAACCCTTTGGTACCAATAGCTTGGGGTAAAAATTCAATCACAAGTGTTTCAAGGACTCTCAAAAGCCTAAATGCCACACTGAATTACAATAGAAAAATGGCTTTCAGTTATAAGCATGTTAAAAGTCCTCATGCCTGCAGGATCTAATGAGACTTCCTTCCTGCCAGGTTTCAATATGAGGAACTTGAAATCCTCAGGCCTCAGTGTGGCACAGTGATCTTCTCTTCTCCTTTTTACATACATGAAGCTCTAGCCTTGATTGATTGGGGACCGCAATATGGCTGTTTCCATTGCCAAAAGATTCAGCAGTGCTCAATACCCTTCTGAAAGCAGTGGAGTAACTTTTCATCTAACTCTTCTGACCCTCTCTGTGTGCATCTGAATCTCTGGATGTAAACATGCAGTTGTTGATTTTCATGGAAGCTAGCTGGACCAGTACCTACATAGCCTGGAAGATCATGGGTTTATGATTGAGGCTTGAATCCATGGCTTAGTGAAACTTCGCAGTGTTCCCTGCAAATATCTGACTTTATGGGCAATCTTTCTCTGCTCTTGCTAGTCCACTTCTACAGGGAATAATGCAAGAGAAGTATTGAGTGCAGTCACCATAGTATCCATATTAAATAATCCAGTTAGAACAATCCTATACTTGCCCTACTGCTGCATAAAATTATTTCTTATTGGGCAGGATTTTCAGGCCCTATGGAGGCTGGGTGCCAATCAAACCAGTGCTGGCTGGAATGCTGTATTCTCAACTCCAGTCCAATGAGCAGCTGTTTAGGGAGAGGTGGGCTTGGGAGCCTGGCAAGGTTAGGTGGTTAGCCGGTTCGGCCGGTTGGAAATTTGTTCGCAACAGGGACTGCAAGCTTCCTTAAATTTTCAGTCACTTTCAGTTTCCTGCTGCTACGGGAGGGGAGGGAATGAAGCAGTGCACTTCGAGAGTTTGACACTACCCCACCCCAAAGCAGGGTTAGTGCTCCTTTTCTGGGTGGAGTCAACAATTGCTGTCAACAATTCCAGCTTATCCATTTGTAGACATGGCTTCAATCCAAAGTCCCAAAAGCCGGAAGTGAGTAGCGACTGCAAGTATCTTTCACAGGTTTTAATGAAGAGGACCTTCTCTCTTCACTCCCTGATAACATATCAGACATTCCGGCACACGTATATAACAAAGAGCTGCTCACTTGATTGCGGTGGCCATCAGATTTCCGAGTCACTTGCAGTGGTGGAGTTTTAAGGTGTGCAAGAAAATTCTTTATCGTATTTAAACGGGAAAAAAAGCTCTCATCAATTATTAATCGCACTTAAAAAAGGAGCCCTTACGTACAGAAAGTCCCTGCTCCCGAAACAAAAGCAACAACTAACATGAAAATTTGATAGAATTATTCATACACCCACCCACCATTCACCATGCATTGCACTAATTAAATGAAAAACATTGAAAAATACTCAACTGTTGCACTGACAACCCGATCTAGCAGCCAGCTGTGTTTTCACTAAAATTATTCAAAAGACCTGTCACTAAAATTTCACCAGATTCACGCTCGGGTTTTGCAACTGTACTGGGAGAAGATTTAGCTCAATATAGATTAGGGGCCATTGTTCGCTTTGCTTGTTGATAACGTTTTTTTCTGCCGTTGCAAATTATTATCCAGTGAAGGCATTTGGGATAAAGCGTATAATGCTGTTATTCGTAATGAAAAATAACCGTAAATCACAATGCACCTGCAAAAATGATCTTTTAACACTTACCCAATAACTGACAAACTATTTAACTCAGTATGTAACTCAGTATGTTAAGCGCTTATCTAACTGTGTAGTGCAGTTACTTTTTTAAAAACACAAAATTAGATCAATACTGAACACTGATATAAAGAAGTAACTTCAGAAGTGCTTTGGTGCAAAACGAGAGCTTCCACTAAGCTAAGGAAGCGCTTACTGTATAGGAAGAGTTGGAGGAAGTTATAGGGCTTTAGAAACAAAAAAGGGGAAGGATACAGGGCACATACAGACAATGACAAAGTCGGGTTCACCTATCTACATAAGGGAAAAGACAACTATCTTGTAGACATGTCAACAAAGAGAAATAAAAGACAATCATGCAAACAACAAAGCACATTCGACGATGAAAGCACATTTCTTCCTAGTGCACCAACCTGTCTCACTTTACATTGTGATCAGAGATAATGGGAACTGCAGATGCTGGAGAATCCAGGATAATAAAATGTGAGGCTGGATGAACACAGCAGGCCCAGCAGCATCTCAGGAGCACAAAAGCCGACGTGTCGGGCCTATTCGGGCCGTTTCATTTGTGCTCCTGAGATGCTGCTTGGCCTGCTGTGATCATCCAGCTTCACACTTTGCTATCACTTTACATTGTTATGTCTTCAGGGAAATTTTATACAGTTTGCAGCAGATAACGGAGCATCATTCAGAAAATTGCTCATTCTTTATGATGTAGGACTTTTCAAGCTACTTAAAATAGGAAGGCTGGAAGGTGAGTGTGCTTCTGAAATCTGAGGTCAGCGTAAAACACACAGTATGTACTTTATTCTGCAACTATTTGATTTACACAACATATTAAACCATTAGACATAGGAGTGGAAGTAAGGCCACTCAGCCCATCAAGTCCACTCCACCATTTAAATCATGGCTGATGGGCATTTCAACTCCACTTCCCTGCACTCTCCCCGTAGCCCTTGATTCCTGTTGAGATCAAGAATTTGTCGATCTCTGCCTTGGAGGCATCCAACGTCCCAACATGCTACACAGTGATTGTGCTTTAGCCTTATTTGTGCAAATGACGGTGTGAAAGTTGAAGAGATAACTGTGTGTATCAACTTGGAATGTCACATCTAATGTCCTCACACTTGGACTTAATCTCAGAAACAGCCCTCACTACAGTGTGAGTTTATATCATTGTCACCTAAAACAGAAACAGACTTTGCAGCTGTTGTCACTAAGGTACCAATGTGGCAATCGATGAGAAATCAGTAAGTACTGGGTGAGATGTAAAGCATGTTTTATGCCTGTATTTGTAGCCATCTATCCAAAAGATCACAATCTTCCCACCTATGAGTAACACTTGAACTGGAGCTTTAATACGGATTTTACTTACTACAACAGAGAAAAATGGCTCTGAGGGATACACAAGTCCAGGGAATATCAACACTGCAGTCATTTTCCTGATACAATCAATGAGTGCTTGAGATTGGGTGTACCACCATCGCACAGTAACTGGGACCCAGCTCTCTAGGAGACCTGTATGGCTCAGGCTGGGGGAGGTGGGGGTTGGAGCTGTTACACTCCGGGCCAGGGGTGGGGGTGCTATGCTCAGCTTGGTGTTGGGGGTGATATCCTGTGCTCATGGCTGGGGGGAGGAGGGGACGTGGGATGGGGCTGTTCAGTTGGAGTCAGGGCTCGGGCCCCCAGGTCGCGAGAAGCTGGGTTTCTGTGATTTTTGTCCCTGGCTTCGCTGTTGAGAAGCTCGATCATCCCTTCCCAGGTGAAAGATCTGGTGATTTTGTACTTTCACCACCCCTGCCTCCCCTCCACCAAGCACAACCAACAAATCCTGTTATTTAACACTGTCCTGTATGCCCCACTGGGTGGGATGCTCTTCGGAGGTTTGGTAAGGTCTTGATTAGCCATCTGGACTTTTCCCAAACTGTAGGGATTTCATGAAACAGATCCACAAAGTTGGGTATCTAAGAAAGATAATGGCCACGCAACAAATAAATCCACTTCAGACGAGGTATTTTCATATGGTATGTTTTTTGCTTCAGGCTGAAGAGGCCTAACCTAAAGAGGTAGCTTGTACCACTAGCGGTGTGCATAAAGCAACCAAGTGTTGTTGTGGGTTATTGTATTCAGCGGTGGTGTCTAGCACCAAGTTGCTGTACCCATTGGTCAGCGTGGTGGTGCTCACCAGCCCTGAGGAGCTGTCATCATTTTCGTCGGTCATCAGCTAGTGATTCCCAGGATTAATCATCTTTCAGCCTTACATTTGCAAGGTCCTTTAAGCAGAGTTTTGAATGTCCAATTGATTGTCTAACTCTGGTTATCTCACTACACAGAGAATCTGTGGACATGTGACCATCTTCTTTCCTGTAGACATGATGGAGACAATAAACCTATCCCTGTTTGATGACTGTTAATAAACTTTTGAGATGACTGTCATATTCATGACATTGTTCAGCCAAGATGTGCCTATCAATCATCACAGACAACAAAGATGGAAATTATTGAACTTGTTTAACTTGATTGGTAAAATTGCCTATGTTCAACAGGCAAAATGCTGAGAACAAAGGTTTTGAAAACCGTCAGCTTGCTCTTAAGGGTCAGTTTGATGTTATTTCTTGCGGGTTCTGTGAGTTGGCTAAAAGTCCTGCTTCAAAGGACAAATTGCCCTTCACTGTGGACCCAAAGTGGCAGACTTTGTTAAACATGGCCAATGGGATATCATTTAACATGGCCAGGAGGAAACAAGCAACAGATTATCCTGGAACCATGATTATCTTGACAGTAACAGAGAGGGAGAACAAATTACAGACACAAGATATCCATTATACTGCACCTGAGTTTCCATGTGAGAAACTTCGACAGCATCACCAGAACAGAAGTGTTAGCTTTCTGTCATATGATATGAAGAAGCCAATGTTGGACTTAGCTGGACAAAGTCAGAAATCACACGACACCAGGTTATAGTCCAACAGCTTTGTTTGAAAACACAAGATTTCAGAGCCTTGTTCCTTCTGGTGTGTGTGAGAGAGAGGTGGCATCAGACACTAGCTCTCTCTCGTGTGCGCATACACACACACACACACCCAGACAGTCACTCTCCCTCACACATACACACACACACACACACACACACACACACACACATATAGTCACTCAGCATCAGAGGAGCAGGAAGGCTGATGTTTTGGGCCTAGACCCTTCCTGCTCCCCTGATGCTGCTTGGCCTGCTGTGTTCATCCAGTGCTCCACCTTGTTATCTCAGATTCTCCAGTATCTGCAGTTCCTACTATCTCTCACACAGTCACTCCCTCTTTCTTGCTCTCGCTCTCACATACACAGACACACTCCATCCCTTAAACACACTCTCTCACATTAACTCTCCTCTCAAACACACACTCTCCCTCTCCCTCACACACACCCACATACTCACTCACCCACACATTCTCCGTCACAGACACACACACACTCTCCACTTCACACACAAACAGACTCACTCTCCACCTTTAACACACACACTCCACCTCTCACACACGCACTCCACGCACACATACTCTCTCTACCTTACATATCCACACACAAACACACTCTACAACTCACACACATCTACACACACACACTCCCTACCTCACTCTGTCTCTCTCTCTCTCTCTCTCTCTCTCTCACACACACACACACACGCACACTGCAACTCGCTATCTAACACACATACATACACACTCCATCTCACACATTCCCCACCTCTCACACACACACGCTTTCTCACTCTTCACCACATTAACACACTCTCCGTCTCACACGCCCCTCATATGCACTCCACCTCACTCACATAAACACACTCCACCTCTCACAGACAGACAGATACACACACACACTCTCCCCTCTCACACATTCACTCTCTCTCACACATGCACACACACACACACCCACAGTCACTGTCCCTCACACATACCCACACACTCATTCTCCCTCACATGCACACACGTAGTCACTCTCCCTCACATACACACAGCCACACACTCACTCTCACACACACACACACACTCTCTCCCTCTCTCTTTCTCACACACACACACACACTTCACCTCTCTCTCACACACACACACACTCCACCTCTCTCACACACACTCCACCTCTCTCTCTCTCACACACACACACACGCACACTCCACCTCTCACACACACACTCCACTTCTCTCTCACACACACACACTCCACTTCTCTCTCTCACACACACACACTCCACCTCTCTCACACACACTCCACCTCTCTCTCAGACACACACGCACTCTCCACCCCACACACACACTCTCAGACTCACTGTCCACCTTTCACACATGCACGCATTCCACTCACACACAAACACACTCACTCTCTCTGTCTCACACACCCACACACAAACACACTCTACAATTCACACACATCTACACACACTCTCTATCTCAGACTGTTTCTCTCTCACACACACACCAACTCTCCACCACAACACATAGACTGCACTTCACACACACACATACTGCCTCCACCTCATACAGACACTCTACCTTCTCTCACACACAGACACACACTGTCTCTTACGCTCTTCATCACACACACACACGCACACATATACACATTCTGCGCCTCACACACAAACCCCTTCCACCTCACACACAAACACTCTCCACCTCTCACATATATACACACTCTCCACCTCTTTCTCACACATACAAACACACAGATGCACACTGTCTCTCACTCTCAAACTCTCCATCACACACACACAAACCATCTCTCACACAAGTACACATTCTGAGCCTCACACACAAACACTCACCATTTCACAAACACATACAATCCACCTCTCACACATATACACACACACACGCTCCACCTCTCTCACACACACGCTCTCTCACGCTCTCACCACACAACACACACTCACTATTTCACACACACACAGCTGCACACACACACAAACCATATCACACACAGACACATTCACACACACATTCTGAGCCTCACACACAAACCCTCTCCACCTCACGTACTCCATCTCTGACACATACACACACACACTCTGTGCCTCTCTCTCTCTCTCACACCAACTCTGCAGCTCTCTCACTCATACATACACACACACACTCTCTCTCACACGCTCTCCACCACACAACACACTCACCATTTCACAGACACTCAGCTGCATACCCACACATACCATATCATACACACAGACACAGAAACATACACGCAAACATTCTGCTCCTCACACACAAAACCTCTCCACCTCACACATACTTCTGCTTTCACACATATGCCCACACACCCCTCTCTCACACATTTACACTCTGCACCTCTCTCTCTCACACATACACTCTCACACTCTCCACCACAGACACACACACACACTCTCTCTCATGCTCTCCACTACACAACACGCACTCACCATTTCACACACATTCGGCCACACATAGACACAAAGCATATCACACACAGACACATTCTCACACACATTCTACACCCCACACACACACAGTCTCCACCTGTCACATACATGAACACAGTGTCTCCATTTCGCGCACACACTCCACCTCTCTCTCTCACACACACACACACACACTCTCAAGCTCTCCACCATACACACACAAACCATCTCACATACAAACACACATATTCTGCACCTCACAAACATTCTCCACCTCTCTCTCATACACATGCTCTCTGCATGTCTCTCAGGCACACACACTCTACCTCACACAGAGGCACTCACTCTCTGTCTCTCTCTCTCTCTCTCTCATGCTCTCCACCACACAACACACACACACATCATTTCACACACACTCGGCCACACACAGACACATTCACACACACATTCTGCACCTCATACACACACACTCTCCACCCGTCTTTCTCACACACACAGTCTCCAGCTCACACACACCCCACCTCTCACAAACTGTTATACACACATACACATACCTCTCACATACACTTATATACACACACACACTTTCTCACTCTCCACCACACAAATACACTCTCCACCTCACACACCCAAGCTCCACCTCACACAAACATACATGCACGCACTGTACCTCATAAAAATATACACACCCCACCTCTCATAGACACACACACACATGCACATGCACACTCCCTCTCTTCACCTCACACACACTACACTATACACTTCCACACACATAGACACACACAGTGTCCACCTCACACACACACACTTCACCTCTCTCTCAAGCTCACCACACACACACGTATACATTCTGCACCT